>NC_046172.1:8395113-8435113 GCF_011064425.1 Rattus rattus | reverse complement strand
GGAGCAGTGAGTTATGATAAAGAAGACATAGACCACAGTGACTGATAGTATTCAGTCAGATGGGTATGATCGCAGCTAATGGAGGTGCTTCGAATGCAGTGCGTGTCTGTAATCCCAGCATTCAGAAAGCCAAGGCAGGAGGATCAAGACTTCCGGGCCAACCTGGGCCACATAGCAAAATCCTATTCCAATAAACAACAAACAAAACAACAACAAATTTGGAAGGCATGTGACAAGTTTGACACTTGGCTCTGCTGTGTGACAACTCCGTGACTTTGGGAAATTCTCTGAGCCTTAGTTTCCTCATTTATAGTTTGGGAACAAGGTTATGGAGACTGAGCAGGTTGCTTTGTAAGGGTCTGCTTGGAACAGTGCCTAGCACGTAGGAAGCACTGAACAGGAGATTAACTCAATTCTGATGCTTTTAATGTCATAAACTCTTTCTTGGAAATAATTAGGTAAGCTCTAACGAAGGCTTGTTTGAAAAGACAGCCTTCTCTCCAGAACATAAAAAATATGGTTATATGGGAATATGAAATGTAAACATCAAAAATAAAATGATTTAGGGAGACACCAGGCAAGCCTTCTCATGAAACAATAGCTCACTGATGGCTGTGCTGTTTATATAATAACTGAAGGAAGGACAGATGAAGGTTAGGGAGGAAAGGAGGGAGGGGGAGACAAATTGGGAGGGAAGGCAGAGAGAAAAGAAAATCCTTGGAGATTATTTATTTTTGTGGTAAGGATAAAATCCCAGGCCTCACATGTGTTTGGCAAATACTCTACCACTAAGCTATATCTACTACCCCACCTCCACCACAAAACAATATAGAATCAAGGATTGGTTAAATGGCTCAGCGAGAGGGTAAAGGTGCTTGCTGGAAAACTGACCTCTGACCGTCATACGCACGCACGCACGCACGCACGCACTCACTCACACACGCACAATACGTGCCGTGTGTCCACATACAATATCAATAAATTTAAAAATGCATGGATTCAAGATATTAAGGGCAAAGACTTAGCATGGTGGCTCATTATATTTGTAATCTTAGCACTCAAGAGAGGCTGAGGCAGAAAGATCAGGAGTTCAAGGTCATTCAAAGACTGGACTGAAAATGTTCATGTCACAGAGAGGAGGAAGGGGAGGAGGAGAAGGAGAGGGAGAGCCCGGTAGTTAAGACTCACTTCGAGCCTTACATTTGGTGCATGGGTGGGAAGCCAGACCCTCCCTATAGGGTTGGGAGGAACGGTGGTCAGAGGAACAGTCCAAGCTTGATGTCAGGTACTGGGGTTGTCTGTATCCATGCTGTCTGCATCCGTGCTGTCTGCATCCGTGCTGTCTGTCTTGCTTTTGGTTTGCTCGCAAGCGTCTGTAAGGCTTAGAGAGCCTCTGGTCTGGTCTGGTCTGGTCTGGCGGGAGTCGGGAGGACTCTGCTCCTTTTGGAAACTGTTGGACTCAATAACAGCTTAATCTAGAGGGTCACCTGTATCTGTAGCCTCGATTCCAGCATAAGCTGGCAGGTCACCTGATTACCTGGTTTCTGTGCCCACAAGTGGAGCAAGCTGTCTTTGTGTTGATTGTCTTTCTCTTTGTTTTTGGACTTCAGTATCGGCAGGAGCCAATCAAGTGGGTCTTGCTCTGCACCCATGGCAGGGGTGAAACTAGTGTGGATTGTCTTTCTCTCTGTGTTCTTGGACTTGGACTGTGACTGATGCTATTTTTGGACATGGGACAGACTGAATCTACCCCATTAAACATCCTTATTAACCACTGGAGGGAAGTTAGGAAAAGAGGAGAAAACTTGTCAGTAGTAGTAAAGAAGGGCAGGTTAGTTACTCTCTGCTCCTCCCAATGGCAACCTTCAGAGTAGGGTGGACAGACCGATGGGAATGTTTCCAACTACCAAGTCAAGTCTCGGTTCTGAATAAAGGTGGTTTTAAATAATTTATACTCATTATATAGTTGGCAGTCAGAATGCGTATGGCACCTTTGATTTGTAGGTGATCGAAGCAGTAGAGGAAGGAGTCTTTAGGCCAGGATCCCTTGAGTACTCAGACCAAGTGCCCTAACCTGGAAGGATCTAGTGGAGAACCCATTGTCTTAGATAAAAGCTTTTTGGTCTCCAAGACTCAAGCAGGTCCTGTTCATAAAGGAGAAGAACCCTGTAGAGACCAACGAGTCTGTAAAGATCCTCCAGGACCCTTCCACAGCAGATCTGCTGCTGATGGATCTTCTACCTCTTAACCCCCCTACCATGGCCCCAGTTCCCATGGCCCCTTTCAGAGATCTCCTTTGAGTTCTCATCCAGGATCCCTTTACCCTACTCTTTCTCAAGATCCATCAAGGGACCCTCAGAACCAGGACCGGCCATGGGGACCCAGAGCAAGAGGGCCACTTCACCTGATACAACAGTGGCCCTCCCCCTCTGAGCCTACAGACTCATAGATGAGGATGGCAATCAGGCCATGCAATATTGGCCCCTTTCTTTGGTTGACTTGTTCAACTGGAAGGCCCAACACCCCCCTTTTCAGATAACCCCAAGGGGCTGATTAATCTCAGACTGTTTTATTTACTCATCAGCCCACCTGGGATGATATCCAACAACTCATGAGAGTGCTCTTCACGACCGGAGAGTGAGAGAAGATAATGCAGGAAGACAGAAAGAATGTGCCCTCATACACGGGGGCACCATTGATGGAACAGGCTGTCATTGACAGCGGATTTTCCCTGACTAGACCTGACTGGGACTACTAATACAGCAGGAAGTAAGGATCACCTGAAGGTCTACCACCAGACTCCATTGGCAGGTCTCAAGGGGGTTGCAGGATGACCCACCAGTTTAACCAAGACATGTGAGGTTAAGCAGGGACGAGACGAGTCGCCCGCAGCCTTTCTAGAGCAGCTCATGTAGGCATTCCACCAATATACCCCAGCAGCGAGGAGCACAAAGCTACTGTGACTTTGGCTTTTATAGACCAGGCTAGTAGAGATATCAGAACAAAGCTTCAGAGGCTAGAGGGACTACAGGATGAGTTGTTGAAGGATTTAGTGCAGGTTGCTGAGCAAGTCTACCATAACAGGGAGACAGAGGAGGAGAAGGAGCATAGAAAGAGAAAGGAAGAAGATGAAAGGGAGATACAAAAAGAAAGGTGACAGGAAAGGAATTTACTGTAGAATTTTGGCTACAGTAGTTAGGGAAAGCAGAGAAAGACTCCAACTAAAGAGAGACAGAACCCATTTAAAAGGACCAGTGTGCTTACTGCAGGGAGAGGGGTCTAACAAACAGAAACTGGGGGCAGGAAATTCCAGGTCTTGGGAAAAGCACTCCCAAATGGCAAAGATGTTAGCCCTGGGGGAAGGCAGAGTCTAGGAGGACAGGGTTAAAAGTGGAAGGGAAACCCACCAAATTCTTGGTGAATACTGGGGCCCAACACTCAGTCCTCCAAGTTGATGGGCCAGTCTCCAGGAAAAAAAAAAATTGTGGGTCCAAGAGGCCACTGGGACTAAACAATATTCATGGACTACCCAAAGATTGTAGACCTGAGCGTGAGCCAGGTATACCACTCGTTCATGGTCATCCCTGACTGCCCCTATCCTTTGCTCAGGAGAGATTTGCTCTCCAAAATAGGGGCTCAGATCCACTTCCTTCACAAAGGCCCTCAATTGAGGGGGTCTGCTGAAGAACCTGTCCAGGTCCTTACTATTAGACTGGAAGACACAAATTTTTTGAGACCAATACCCAAAAGACAGAGGATATTGTTCGATGGCTGGAAAAGTTTCCTCTTGCTTGGGCTGAAATGGTTAGGCTACTCTGTGCGTATGCGTATCTGCAGGCTGCGTATGTAGAGCTTGAGACCCAGGCTGACCCTGTCTCAGTGCACCAGTATCTGATGTCAGGGGAGGCATGAGAGGAATTAAGCCACTCCTGGCTCCTCCAGCTTGGGGTGTTGCTTAGTGCTGCTCTGCCTGGAACACACTGCTCCTGCCAGTTAAGAAGCCAGGCACTAACAATTATCACCCAGGCCAGGACTTAGGAGAGATAAACTGTGGTAGAGTGGCTGACTTCCACCCTACTGTGCCTAACCCCTACACTCTGAGTTCTTCACCACCTTCCAGAAATTGGTACACCGTTTTAGACTTGAAAGGTGCTTCCTTCTGTCTGACCTTAGCACCCTAAAGTCAAAAAAAATACTTTTGAATGGAAAGACCCAGAGGATGGGACCACCGGTCAGCAGACATGGACTAGATTCTCTACCAGTTGGGCTCAATCTGGCCACCCTGCTGCTCAGTCCCAACCTGGAGCCACCACAGCATGGGTGTCAAATACTGGCAGAAGCCCATGGGTGGAGGGAAGACCTCTCCCACTGACCGACCCCTGCTGGGAGCCAAGGCTACCTTGTCTACAGACAGAAGCAGTTTTCTTCATGAAGGTCAGAGATGAGTAGGTGCTGCCGTGTGGACAACGCAAATGTCATCTGAGATGGCTGAACCTCTACTCCCCAGCACATCGGTGCAGATGCCTTTGCCACAGCCCACACCCATGAGTCTATATACCAAGAGAAAGAAAACAAACAGAAAATCTTGGATCTCTTACATGCCCTGATGAAGCCAGCAACTGTGAGTATTATTCATTGCCCAGGACATCCGAAGGGAAGAGACTCAGTGGCACGGGACAATAACCAAGCAGATCAGGTGCCTCGAGAAGTGGCTATGCAGGAGCCTGTCCTGGTTGCAGTCCTGCAAGAGACAGCACTGGGAACTGGGATTGGACTAAGGGATGGCCTCACTTAGAATATACAACAGAAGAAAAGGCCCAAATTGCTTAGAAGAGGAAGGACAATGGCACAAAGCTATACTCCCCAGAGAACAAACAAAAGACTCACTTTGCCAAATGCATGAATGGACTCATTTAGGGAATAAAAAGCTCATCCAAGCAGTTAAGGTATATGTAATAGACTTTACTTAGGTTTTTAGTCAGACAGTAGAACAGTGTAAGGTATGTCAGCAAGTGAATGCTTATGCAGCCAAGAGCAAACAGGGCAAGAGACCTAGGGAAGAATGACCTGGGGTTTATTGGGAAGTTGATTTTACAGAAGTTAAACTAGGAAAATATGATTACAAACACCTCCTAGTGTTTGTAGATACTTTCTCTGGATGGGTTGAGGCTTACTCATCAAGCAGAAAACAGCTACTGTGGTAGTCAAAAAGATATTAGAAGAAATCTTCCCGAGATTTGGGTTGCCCAAGATAATTGGATTGGACAATGGTCCTGCTTTTGTTTCTAAGGTAAGTCAGGGATTGGCAAAGATATTGGGGACTAATTGGAAGCTCCATTGTGTGACCATCCCCAGAGCTCAGGGCAGGGAGAGAGAATGAACAGAAACCTAAAATAGACCTTAATTAAATTGACCTTGGAGACTGGTGCTGACTGGGTGGTCCAGAACATCCCCTACCATTTTAACCTGACCCCTTTTGAGATCCTGTTTGGTACCTCAACTCCCTTGGTGTCTACTGGGCCCTCCTTAGAGGTATCCCAACTCATTGATAGGAACCTCTTCTTGAGGTTCCAAGCCTTTCAGTCAATATAACATGAGATTTGGCCCAAACCATCTGCCTTATATGCTCCAGGAATGCCAGAGACCCCTTACCATTTCCAGAGTGGTGACTGGGTCTACATCCAGAGGGATCAGGCACAGTTGCTGGAACCCTGGTAGAAGGGACCCTTCCTGGTACTTTAACCACTCATACAGTCCTTAAGGTGGACAGTATTGCAGCCCTGGTACATGCATCCCATGTGAAACCTACAGATACCCCACTCCCCAGGGACTCCTGTTGCCCCATGTGCCGGTCTGTCAAACCTGGACTGTGGTTTCTACTGGAACTGGAGATGACATCGCCTCCCTGACTGCCTCCAAACCCCTCAACACGTGGTGGCCTGACCTAACTCTTGACCTGTGTCAGGTGGTAGCAGGACTTGACTCATGGGACATCCCCACCCATGGCAGGAGTGCTGGCAGAAACAAACTGCCCATATGGGAGAAAGAGGACTCTGGGCTGGATATGCATTCCCTGCACAGAGCTGTCACTTGCAGGAGACCCCCCACTTATGTTTACCCTCAATGGAAGAAACTGGGCAGAAGTTCACCGATGTGGGGGTCCATACCAGCTTTATTGCGCTGTCCAGGGATTTGAGACTACAGGAGACACCTACTGGAACCCCTCCTCCTCTTGGAATTATCATGGTAAAAATTTACACTACTGAGGGGCCTGACCAGGGGAACCTAGGGTATTGAGATAATTTCTGTGCAAATCCTACCTAGAACCCAATAATCAGATTCACTCAGAAAGGCAAAGAGCCAAGGAGATGGCTAAAGAGAAAAGCTTGGGGACTCAGGTTGTACAAATTGTGGTATGATGGCCAAGATGAGAGAAGGGCTAGCCAAACGGAAGAGAGAGGACAGTCAGAGCTGGTTCAAAGCTCGGTTTAACTCATCCCTTGGCTAACCATCCTCATATCCACCTTGTTAAGACCCCTAATTGTTCTGCTATTGTTGACCTTTAGACCCTGCATATTGAACAAGCTTATAGCCTTCATAAAAGAGAAAATAGGTGCAGTACAGCTGATGGACCTGTGCCAACAATATGAGACCCTGAGAACAGGACCTAAAAAATATGAGTTAGTCACCAGAGACCCCTGAGCATAGCTCCAGGATTGGAGCTTATACAAGAAAAAGGGGGAGTGAATGACCCTAGTTCTTACTGACGTATAAAAGCTAATAAGAGGCTTGGCCTGGTAGAAAGTAGGAAGGTTATGGGGTTCCTGTGAAGGACCCTCAGGGCTTTTGCCAGCTTTACACCCACCTCCTCAGATCAAGATTAGGCCAAGTACCAGCTTCCCGCCTCAGATCAAGGCTAGGCCAAGTTCCATTCTCTACCCACAGTCCTCGAGAGGAGCAGGGACATTCTTGAAAAACCGCACAATGTACTGACTGATAGTTACCTGACCCTCTGGTCCCAGATAGAGTTCGAATACATATCATAAGCTTGCTATCCAATAGATGCAAAGGTCAATATGCTTAGCCAGTAAGCTTAAACTGTAACCTTGCTAATGTAATCTGTACCCCTAAAAAGTATAAAAACTGCTTGTTATAGCCATTCAGGGTCACCTTCTAGTCACTCATCATGAGGGACCGATTGAAGGTTGACTCCGATGCACCAGAAAATAAACCTCTTGCGTTTGCATTGAACTCTGTTCTCGTGTCTCGCTTGTGGGGGTCTCCTGATAGTTATGACTCACTTTGAGCCTTACAGAGGGAGAGGGGGAGGGAGAAGGAGAGGGAGGGAGAGGGAGAGGGAGATGGAGAGGAGAGGGAGAGGGAGAGGGAGGAGGGAGGGAGAGGGAGGGAGAGGAGGGGAGAGGGAGAGGGAGAGGAGAGAGAAAATAGGGAGGGAAGGAAGGAGGGAGGAAGAAAGTGAGAGGTGAGTGGAGGAGGAGGAAGAGGGAGGGACAGACACACAGAGAGAGAAAGAGACAGAGCAGAAAGGAGGAAGGGAGGATGTTTACTGAGTTCCTATATAAATTTGGACAGTGCCCTGGGTTGCATTTTCATAGCATGGCTGCACCAATGCATGCGTTCATTCTATGTGGCATGGACCCCCTTCTACCATAGACTGCAGACTTTGTTTCCTTCTCTGGAATTTGGGCAGAGGCTTCTGAGGACTCCTGTCCATGAGTACAGTAAAATGACGCTGACTTCTTCCAAGGCTAGGTCAGGAGACAGATTCTTCTGGGATCTCTCCCAGAATATTTGCTCTTGAACTCAACCCCAGCTTTGCCTGGGCCACATGAGAAGGCCACAGGGACACGTAGGAGGGCTGGCTGACAGCCGGCATCAACCACCAGCTGTGTGGGTGACTGAACCCTTCTCATGGTTCCAGCTCCTGCCTGCTAGTTTGTCCCAGGGAAACCCAGGCATTGTGAAGTTGAAATAAGATGTCTCCAAGGGTTCCTGTTTGAAGCACTGGCCCATGGAAACCATCATGCATAATAAAATTACCATTGCTTCATGCCATTCAGCATCTAGAATCACTTGGAGATTCTATAAAGATAAAAAAAATAGTGTGGGTTCTGGAAGAGAAAGACACCAGAACTCTCCATGGAACTTGTATTTGAACCCTTAGAGCCCATAGCATAATATATTGAAATCTCCCCTTTAATGAACACTCAGATTTCTCAAATCTTCTCATATGAGCTGTGAGCTAGACTGGGAGTTTCTGGACAAGTGCCCTGAGGTGGTGTGGGGCCATTGAAAACCTCCTAGGGCTCCAGGGCTCCCCAAGGACCCTGAGCAAATAAAGATTCTCAACTTCAGAGTAATCAGAGAGGGGACTAGTGTCTGGGGCTCACTGGAAGGCTACCCAGCAATGCTTTGCACTTATTCACGGAGGTTTGGTTAGCTTCAAGTGCATGTAAGTAATGCAACATAGGTAAGTGGATTTTTGTGAGTATAGCCTAGTCTACAAAATGAGTTTCAGGCCAAAAAAGAAAAGAAATGTAAGAAAATAGCTGGGCATGGCAACATGTTCCTAGAATTCCAGCACTCAGGAGACTGAGGTGAGCGGATCCTGAGGCTGAAGCTAACCTGGGCTACATAGTGAGATCCTCTCTTAAACAAGTGAAGAGAAGATATCATTTAAAAACTGAGAGAAGGGGGGTTGGGGATTTAGCTCAGTGGTAGAGTGCTTGCCTAGCAAGCACAAGGCCCTGAGTTCAGTCCCCAGCTCCGAAAAAAAGAAAAAAGAAAAAAAAGAAAAGAAAAAAAACTGAGAGAAGGCACCATTGATTCTATTTTTCCCAATAAAATATATACATAATTCATATTTATTTCTTCTTAGACACATTAAAAAATCTTAAAATTAATTTTAAATTCTACCATAATCCTATCACCCAGAGATGTAGAAATAACCACTCATAGTGTGCTGCTATATACTTTTTATGCTTTTTAAAATTTATTTTTGATTATACAATGCATGTGGGAATGAGCATGTCAGGTACCTTGAGGCCAGAGGCATTAGACACCCTGTTGGTATCAGGAATCAGCTTTATGTTTGGTTGAAAATCACCTCCAAACTCAGCAGTGATGGTGACGTCACCCATAGGCAACAGGAACCCACGCATCTGTTGCCATGGCAATTGCCATACATTTCCAGAGTCCATCTCCCACCTTAACTTGTGAGCAGTTACATCACAGCCTAAATAAAAGGCAGACTGTCTTGACCTTCACTCTCTTTTTTCCCTTCTTCTTCATTGCCTCTTTTTGTCCCCTTCCCCCACAATAAATCTCTCTCCCGTGGAACTGCATTGGCCTGGTGTGGTCTCTCCAGACAGGAGCCATGATTCTATCACAACACCCCCTGAGCTGGAGTTACCTGGAGCATGAACCCCCTGATGTAGGTCTTCTGCAAGAACAGTATACATTCGTAACTGCTGAAGCATCTCTTCATCTCCTTAATTATATTTTTAAATTCTTAGCATCTATCTATCTATCTATCTATCTATCTATCTATCTATCTATCTAACTATTTCAAGGGTGTTGACATGCAGTCTTAAGTCACTGTTCTATTGCTGTGACAAGACACCCATGGCCATGCAACTCTTATAAGAGAAAGCATTTCATTGAGGCTGGCTCACACTTCAGATGTTTAGTCCATTATTATGATAGCGGGAAGCATGGCAGCACCCAGGCAGACATGGTGCTGGAAAAGGAGGGTTATACATCATCCTCCATAGGCAGTAGGAAGAGATGCTCTGGACTTAGAATGGACTTCCCCCTCTCCCTGCCTCAGAGACGGAGTTTCTCTGTCTAACAGCCCTGGCTGTCCTGCAACTCATTCTGTAGACCAGGCTGGACTTGAAATCACAGAGATCTGCCTACTGCTTCCAGAGTGCTGGGATTAAAAGTACTACCACCACCCCAGCTAAAATGAGATGCTAATACCCACCCTCAGTGACACTTCCTCCAACAAGGCCATACCTCCTAATCTTTTTTTTTAAAGATTTATTTATTTATGTTACATATACACCATCAGTCTCTTCATGCATTCCAGAAGAGGGCATTGGATCTCATTACAGATGGTTGTGAGCCTCCATGTGGTTGCTGGGAATTGAACTCAGGACCTCTGGAAGAGCAGTCAGTGCTCTTAACCACTGACCATCTCTCCAGCCCTCTTAATCTTTTCAAATAGTACCACTCCCTGGTGACCAAGTATTCAAATCTATGAGCCTATGAGGGACATTCTTATTCAAACCACTACAGTAACTTTGGCTGGCCTGGAACTTACTATGTAGATAGACCAGGGTGGCTTCAGACTCAAAGAGATTCACCTGCATCAGCTTTCTGAGTGCTAGGACTGAAGGTGTGTGCCACTTTTTAATCTATACCGAGAATATATGAACCCGTTGTCCACTATAAACTTGGTAATTGTTTTTCTAAAGTTGTTTGTTGTTTGTTCAGTGATTTTTTTTCTCTCCATATAGACAGTACCTTCATGTTCAGTGATAATAAATGACAGCATGAGAGCACCGTGTGTGTGTGTGTGTGTGTGTGTGTGTGTGTGTGTGTGTGTGTGTGTACAACATGAGTGTAAGTGCTTGAAGAGGACAGAGGCATTGGATTGCCCCCCGCACCCCCCACCCAGAGCTGGAGTTACAGGGAATTGAGCTGTTTGATATACTGGCAACTGTATTCTTCCTCTGCAAAGGACAGTACCTACTTTTTCTTTCTTTTTTTTTTTTTTTTTTTTTTTTTTTTTTTTGGAGCTGGGGACCAACAGGGCCTTGTGCTTCTAGGCAAGCGCTCTACACTGCTGAGCTAAATCCCCAACCCCAAAATTTTTCTTTTTTTTTTTTTTTTTTTTTTTTTTTTTTTCTGGAGCTGGGGACCAAACCCAGGGCCTTGTGCTTGCTAGGCAAGCGCTCTCCTGAGCTAAATCCCCAACCCCAAAATTTTTTTCTTTTTTTTTTTTTTTTTTTTTCTGGAGCTGGGGACCCAACCCAGGGACAGTACCTACTCTTAAACACACACACACACACACACACACACACACACACTTAAAAATAAAAGAACAGCACACAAGTCAAGTGTGGGTAATGCACTTGGGAGACTGTAGGAGGACCACACAGTTGAAGCCATCCTGTGCTAGATAGAGAGACTCTCCCTGCTCTTCATGTAGAAAGTAGAAGTGAAAAGAAGAAGAAGAAGGTAGCAGCAGCCAGGGCTATACAGTGAAATCCTGTCTTGGAAAACCAAACCAAACAATAGGCAGTGGACCCTAATGTAAGCAAAAATACAAAGAGAGAGAGAGAGAGAGAGAGAGAGAGAGAGAGAGAGAGAGAGAGAGAGGCCACAGGGTGGGTGACAAAATCCTCAAGGAATTCAGCCCACTAAAATGCCCATTATCAATTTCTATGCTTTTCGGGTAGGCTAAAATGAATACTTAATTTTTCAACCTTAAAAGGGGCTGGAGATAAAGCTCATTTGGTAGAGTACTTGTTTAGCACACAGTAATCTCTAGGTTTCATTCTCAGTACTGCATAAAACTAAGCATGGTGGCACAAACCTGTAATCCCAGACTTTGAGAGGTAGAGGCAGGATTATCAGGAATTCAAGACCACCTTTACCTACATAATGAATTCAAAGGCTTGGGGCAACATGAGACCCTGTCTTAAAAACAATGTATTCTAAAGATTTGGGGTTTTTTTAAAGTAAATAAATATATATATATACATATATACATATATATATGTATATATATCTTTGTGTGTGTATATACATATATATATGTGTGTGTGTGTGTGTGTGTGTGTGTGTGTGTGTGTGTGTGTGTGTGTGTGTGTTTTCTATAAGAGACCCCATGCAAGAAAGAGAACGGGGCAGGGGGAAGAAGGAAGAAGGAAAAGAGGTGATCAGAGAAGTTGAAAAAATAACTGGAAGAAAATATCCTGTGGTAAACCTACATATATACAATTTTGGAAAGAAAATGAGGACCAGACCAGACCACCAAGGACTATATTTCACATCTGGGCTGCAGTCTGCAGCTGGAGACTTTCAGACAGTAAATGATCTGATAAGATCCACATTTCAGAGAGTATTTAGGTATATAGGGAAAAGTCAATTTTGGAACCAAAAATGTTTCTGTGATGGTATCAGTAGTGTGTTGCTATAATAATGCCACTGATTAGTCACAAAACCGCAGCAATAAACAATAGCTTTTATTGCTCAGGTATCTGGGGTCAACTAGAGGCCACTAATCAATCCTGCTTAACTTAGCAGAGGTCCAGTTACTATTGGTTGGTCTAGACTGGCACTGACTTGTTCTGCATAGTCTCTTTAAGGACATTATAAAGCCACCAGGCTTAGAAGATGGTTATGCTGCCTCCATCTAGTGCCAAAGGTGCTTACCACCTATTAGTAAGTTCCGTAAAGTCTGTAGCTTTTTCCTGAAATGCAGCCCACCATGCACACAGCACCTACCTGTGTCTGTCTCTGGCACCCTCATCAGATTTGGGGACAAGGAGAACTCGTGTAAATACACTCACACCCATACAGCTTGCTCTGCTGTGAGCAAGAAAAATTCTTTGCCTTTGACCCAGGTCAGTTGACTTCTGCCAGCCACTGTGAAACTGGGTCAAGTAAATGTCTTAGCTTGCATGTAGGGTAAAATTTCAGTCCCTTAGCAATTCTTCACAGCATCAGCTCCACGAGGATCTTTCATAGCTGTGTTCCAAATGCTAGGCACAGGGGTGGGTATATAAATGGTATTTCTGAAATTTTTACCAAGTGAATAAAGTAATCATTATTAATAGGTTTGGAAACACCTTATTCTTGTCCTTGTCCCCAGAACATATTCATGTGACAATATTTGGGCATCTGGGTATGCTTCTTTGGAGCTTGGTTTATTTTTTGAAACACAGTTTCATTATTTAGCCCAGGATGGCCTTGGACCCCTAATCCTCAGTCTCCTGTGTGCTGTGATAACTGGTATGTACCACCATATCTAGCGTACTGTACTTTTTTGAGATTTTATTTACCTTTATTTTATCTGTATGGTTGTTTTTCCTTCATGTATGCTTGTGCTTCATGTGTGTGCAGTATCAGAGAAGGGCAGAAGAAGGTGTCAGATCCTCTGGAACTAGAGTTAGCCATCCTATGGGTGTTGGGAAACAAACCTGGGTCTTCTGGAAGAGCAGCCAGTGCTCTTAACTACTGATCTTTCCAGCTTCTGTGCTGCACTTAAAAAAACATTTGAGTGCCATACCTCAGCAATTAAGGTGTTCCCATATCCCTGCAACTTTTTCTATGGAGGCTTTGATATATGTCTTCTCTGTCTCTGTCTCTCTGTCTTCTCTCTCTCTCTCTCTCTCTCTCTCTCTCTCTCTCTCTCTCTCTCTCTCTCTCTCTCTCTCATGAATGCACATATGTGCATGTAGGCCAGAGGTCAACCTTAGGTGTTATTCCTCAGGAGCCATCCCATCTATCTGCCTTGTTTGTTGAGACAGTGTCTTACTGACTTGGAGTTTACCAATTAGGCTAGGCTGGCTGATGAGTCAGCCCCAGGGATCTGCTTATCTCTTCCTCTCCAGTGCTGGGATTACAAGTCTGTGCTAAAAGCCTGGCTTTCTTTTCTACTTCTTATGTAGATTCTGAGGATTAAACTCAGGTCTTTATGGTTGTGTGGAGAACACTTTCCTGATTGAGCCAATCTCCCCAGCTCTTCCATTTTTTCTCTCTCTCTCTCTCTCTCTCTCTCTCTCTCTCTCTCTCTCTCTTTTTCTCTCTCTCAAGACAGGGTTTCACTGTCTCACTGGCTGTCCTGGAACTCACTCTGTAGACCAGGCTGGCTTCCAATTCAGAGACCTGACTACCTCTGCCTGCAGAGAGCTGGAATTAAGGGATGTGGTACAACTAACAGGTCAACTTTGATTTCTTCATGACCATTTTTCTTTCATGTAGACTTTAGACAAGGACCTTATGGTGCTTCCATATCTACTTGTAAATTAGATTCTATTTGTCCAACTGAGCACGTAAACCCAGAGGCAAGATGGGAAAAAATAAAAACTAAATGTCAATAGGCTCAAAAGGAGAGGAATGGGTAGAGATTAGGGCAACATATCCATCCATGCAAATGTGTTGGGTAACTTTCCTGCAGCTGTCTGCTCAGCTGCTGGATTCTGAGCTAAAGTTCAAAGGGAAGCATCTCCATGTACATATTTTCTAATTTAAAAAGTGTTAAAGCACTTTAGACTCAAAATCTTCATGCACTCAAGATCCACAGATGGATTTTAATAAAGCATATAGGACAGGATATGCTTACTCAGTGCAGATGTGAAGTTGCCCATGTTGAAACTGCATTTGTTAACTGCGTCAGCCCTAGGACAGATCCTGTCTTCCTGCTGACTCCCAAGACAGGCTCAGAGCTGGGCGTGAGTCATAGTTTTGACAGTGCAGACAGTGGCGGGGTGTTTCTCTTCTCACTCTGGCTCTCGTTTGCTTGGGCTGATTGGAAAGCAGGGGTGAGAATGGAATTCTAACTCCATTCAAAAGGCTCCAGATGAAGGTTACTTAAAGACTTACAAAAGTTATTTTTAAAGTAGCTTTTTGAATGAACAGCTCTCACGCAATACTACAATGCAAGGAGAACTGAGCATGGTGATGCGCGCTCCCCAATCTCAGCCCTGAGGCTAAGGCAGGAGGTTTGGCACAAGTTCAAGTACAGTTTGCTCTACATAAAGAATTTTATTGGGGGTTGGGGATTTGGCTCAGTGGTGAGCGCTTGCCTAGGAAGGCAAGGCCCTGGGTTGATCCCCAGCCCGAAAAAAAAAAAAAAAAAAAAAAAAAAAAAAAAAAAAAAAAAAAAAAAAAAAGACTTATTGCATTTATTTAAAAATTATTTTTAAAACTAAAAAATTAAATACCACCCCTCTCCCCCACACTGCTGATCAATGTGCTAATGAAATGTATAGACGGTTCTCAAAAGAAGAATCCCAAATGACCTATAAGTACTTTTAAAGGTATTTTAGCCATCAAGGGGATGCAAATAAAAATGACTTCAAAGTTCAGATAAAAAAGATCCCAGTGAGAATGGCTGTCCACAAATCAAATGCCAACAAATGTGGGGAGGGAGGTACTCTATTCCCTGCTGGGGAGGGGGGAATATAAATAAATGCACCCTTTATGGAAACCAGAATGGAGGTTTCTCAAAAAACTAAACATAGAATAATCATAAGACCTAACTGTCTTAGTTAGGGTTTTACTGCTATGACCAGACACCATGACCAAAGCTACTCTTATGAGGACAACATTTAACTGGGGCTGGCTTACAGGTTCAGAGGTTCAGTCCATTATCATCAAGGTGGGAACATGGTAGCATCCAAGCAGGCATGGTGCAGGAGGAGCTGAGAGTTCTACATCTTCATCTGAAGAATGTTGATGGAAGACTGACTTCCAGGCAGCTAGGACTATGGAATTATAGCCCACACCCACAATGACACACCTACTCCAACAAGGCCACACCTACTTCCTGGCCACTTTCTGGGCCAAGCATATGTAAACCATCACACCAACTCTACTACTCCAGGGGCACATACTGGAAGGACTCCATATCCTACCACAGAGACACTAGCATATCCATGTTTGCTGAAGCTCTATTCATAATAGCAAGGAAATACAATCAGCCTAGATGCCCATCAGTTGACGAATGCATAGTAAAACTGAGGTACATATATACGATGGAACAACCAAATTAAATTATGAAGATTCAAGGAAATGGGTGTGTCTTAGTCAGGTTTTCTATTCCTGCACAAACATCATGACCAAGAAGCAAGTTGGGGAGGAAAGGGTTTATTCAGCTTACACTTCCACATTGCTGTTCATCACCAAAGGAAGTCAGAACTGGAATTCAAGCAGGTCAGGAAGCAGGAGCTGATGCAGAGGCCATGGAGGGATGTTATGACTGGCTTGCTTCCTGGCTTGCTCAGTTTGCTCTCTTATAGATCCCAGGAGCACCAGCCCAGGATGACACCACCCACAATGGGCCCTCCCCCTTGATCACTAATTGAGAAAATGCCTTACAGCTGGATCTCATGGAGGCATTTCCTCAAGGGAGGTTCCTTTCTCTGTGACAACTCCAGCTTGTGTCAAGTTGACACACAAAACTAACCACTAGAGGTTGCATCTTGAAATTTTTATATCAATAAGATATCCTAGACTCGGAAAGAGAAAGAGAATTTTCAGGTTTCCTGTCATGCGCAGATCCTAGCTTGTAATGTGTATATACTAAGGGGGACCATGCTGGGAGGAAGGCAGCAGCGCTGAGAAAGGGAGGGTGGGTAATAGATTCCATGTGACACGAAGGCAGTTAGAAGGGCACTAGGGTTAGAAGGGTACAAGGAGTGGGCAGAGAGATATGAGAGAGGAGCTGGGGGATCAACAAAAACTATCTTTGAAAATGCTCTAATCATCAGAGTCTTATGAAACAGAACACCTTATATGCTAATTTAAAAGCAAAAATAAAAAAATATAAACTGGGCATTGTAACTAATTTTTTTCAAATCTCATTTTTTTTTTTTTTCTTTTTTTCGGAGCTGGGGACCGAACCCAGGGCCTTGTGCTTGCTAGGCAAGCGCTCTACCACTGAGCTAAATCCCCAACCCCCAGTTTGGACTTTTCAAAACCTATTTTTGATGGTGGTTCTTAAACTCTTTACCTCCCTTTTAGTCCACCACCCACCAAAGGTAGTGGAAAAGAAAGGATACGGGAGAAGTGGATCTGTTTAGAAAGGTTCTTTTGAAGCAACTCCTGTCTGTGTTGTTTGGAAATTGGCAGTTCAGTTCACAGGTTACACAAGCTGAGGAAGCTTGATTTACTCGCAAAGACTTCACAGATACACCAGCAGTCCAGTACAGTAAATTCGGGATGACAACAGTGTGACTTAGCAGAGACAGCCAGGCCTTGGCCCTCCTCAGCAAGAGGAACCAGGAGGAACACCAGAAATTCTAGCTGTGCCTCTCTCTGGGAAGCGAAGATCAGCGAAGACACAAGACCCACAGATGATGCACAGCTCTATAAGCCCAGTTCAGCCTCCATCATTGGCCCTTGAGTCCTGTTTCTACCCTCCACACAGCATGTGTCCCTCACAGGTCTTGCCTCAGCACGTGCATGTCTCAGCTGACACCGCTTTGCCAATCAGCCTGAGTCTGAGGAAGTAGCAAGAAACTGCCGTATATCACCAGAACTTTTTTTGGTGTGTTTCTCTCTATGGAGTCCTGACAAATGCAGCTCAACTATGCAATGTAAGGAGGACCAATACAGTGTGTTGTTAGTGAAGAACCCTTCATCACGTGTCCTCTCACTTGTTTGCCTTAGCAGAACATCCTCTCTCCTGTGTCTGCTTCAGCCAAACGTTCCTTCATGAGTCCATGTTAGTATTTCACTGTGTGCACTTCAGCTAAATGTTCCTTCATGCCCCAGCAAAACACTATCCAACCAACTTTCCAAAGAACCCTTAAGTTTCTACTCCAGGGCATGATGTCACATATTTTTAATCCCAGCACTTTGGAAGCAGAGGTAGGCAGATCTCTGTGTGTTTGAGGACAGCCTGGATTACATAGCAAGCTTCCAGGGCAGCCAGGACTACACAGTGAGACCTTGTTTTCAAATCACACACACACACACACACACACACACACACACACACACACACACACACACACACACACACATGTAAAACTCAGGAAATAGACTTCTATTTTAAAATCCATAGTGATATTTAAATATTGAACACTATGAAAGATATCAAGAGACCAATTCATCACTTAAAAACGGATAAAATGGGACTGGAGAGATGGCTCAGTGGTTAAGAGCACTGATTGTTCTTCCAGAGGACCAATTCCCAGCACCCACATGGCAGCTCGCACTGTCTGTAACTCCAGTTTCAGGGCTTCTGACGCCCTTACACAGACACACATTCAGGCAAAAGACTAATGTACATAAAATAAGAAAATGGATAAAATATAGAGAAAGTATCAAGCATGGACCCTGATTTTCCTATAGAAACTGTGCCACTAGCAGATTGGGGAAGTATCCTAAGTGATCAATGAAAATGACAGACTGTGATCTGAATGCCAATGATCTGCAGGGGCTACTATCAAAGAAAAATGTTTACAAGCAGCCATGATGATCTCCTGAAGCTAGAACTCACTCTCACAGTCTTGAAACATAGATCACAGTAAAAACTAAGGGATCGAGAATGGCTCAGCAGTTAAGAGCATATACCCGTCTCGTAGAGCGCTTGTCACCAGGTCCCAGCACCCAAATCAGGCTGCTCAGCACCACTGTAACTTCAGCTCCAGGGGCTGCAACACCTCTGGCCTCTGAGAGCACATGCACATACCCCACCACACAGGGCACACACACACACACACACACACACACACAATTAAAAATCAAATAAATCTTTTTTAAAAATATCAAACTGAATCTAGAGGTCCAAAGGTGGTCTGAGGAGATCAGAGAGGGCAATGAGGGGTGAATCTAATCAAAATTCATTATATATGCTGACGAAGTTATCAAGGAATAAACTTTTAATTTTTTAAAAAAAGAAAGGGGGCATAAAGACGGCTCAGAAGTAAGGAGCACTTTTTGCTCTTGCAGAGGAACTGGGTTCAATTCCTGGCACCCACATGGTGGTAGCTGATGATCATCTGACCTCCTCAGACACCAGACATGTAAATGGTATGCATAAATACATGCAGGAAAAACACCCCCACACATTAAAATAAATAAGTCTTAAAAACAGAAAAGAAAAAGAAAACTGAGTCTAACTGAACCTCCTGGCCTCAGTCAGTATTGGCAAGAAAAGTAGGTATGGAATCCATGTAGAAATGCACCAGGAGGTGTCATTAGCAAATTCAAAGGCTCAGAAAACTCTGCAGATCCAATGCTCTGTGCTTTCTAAAAAAAAAAAAAAAAAAAAAAAAAAAAAAGAAGGAGGAGGAGGAGGGAGAGAAGGAGGAGGAGGAAAAGAAAGAACTGTGCAAAGAAACTAAATGTAAAGAAATATAAAGGCCAGGAATGATGGCAGACTCCTTTAATCCCAGCAATGAGGAGGCAGAGGCAGGAGGATCTCTCTGAGTTTGTGGCTGCATAGAGGGTTCTAGTCCAACCAGAACTGCATAGTGAGTGAGACTCTGTCTTAATAAATAAGAAGGAAACAGGGGGAGGCAAGGGAGGGAGGAGAGCCCTATTGGTAGATCTAGTTGACTACTACAGCTCACGCAGGAAACTACAAAACAAAAACAAAAACAAAAACCAGTAAAGTATACAAGCCGAAGGTATATATAAAACAGTGAGTTATTGAGGGGTTGCACTTTCATGGCTACTGGACAGGTGTATAGGAAATTATTTGCTCGTCACTCTCAAAAGAGAAGAGGCTAGGGGCATTGAGGAGCCTGAGAAGTCATCCAAGAGCCAAGACCACGCCTAGCCATGTGTGGGCAGGTGAAAAGTAAGCTGTACCGGGAGTTTGGGACAAGGCAGAGTTCAGCTTCCGGCAGTTAATAGATGGGGAAGAAATCATAAGTTCTTTGAATGAGTCATACTTCAGTTCCTGGAGCAATCTATTTCCCTGAGCATCAAATTCAGACCAGCCAATTGACACCAGAAATAAAACTGCACCTTTGGTACTTTGCTGTTCACCGTAGAGGGAAAGGGCTAGCCAAAGACCAGATGTTATCACAGAGCTGTTCCAGGAGGCACCCAGCTCTTTCCACCCAGAAATCTACGGAAGGTGAGGACCATGTTACATACATAATACAGAAAGGTTAAACTCCCAAGGGAAGGCGAAGGCAAATGTCAGAGCAGAAGAGATGCTGTGAGCTACCAAAGATTTTATTTAGCACAAATGAGCTACTAACACACAGGTATTAGAGTTGTAAAATTCAAAAGAAAAAAAAAGAAAACCAGCAGTACTAATTGCTGGCAGAGATGGACCTCCTTTCTTGCCGCTGGAGAGGATTTAACAATCTGGAAGAGTGTCAGATTTTTTCATAACTAAACATAGTCTTATTGTGCAATACAGCAATTGTACTTCTCCGTATTTAATCAACTGTTATTGAGTTATGCTCACACGAACCCCTACATATAAATGTTTACAGCAGATGTATTCATAGCTGCCTTAAACAGGAAACCGCCGAGAGGTATTTCAGTAGATGGCTGTATGAACAAATAGGTACAGTGAGGACCATGTATACAGTGGAATACTATTCAATTATTAAAAAAAATGAAGTGGGCTAGAAATGTCATATGTCCCCCAGCAGAGTGTCAAGCAGAATAGCTTCATTACCGGAAAAGTCCCCCGCATTTCATTTACTCAAGTGTTCCTGTTCTCCAAATCCATGGCAACCACTGGTCTGCTCATTAACTCTCATTTTGCCTTTTTCCAAATGCCACAGAAAATGCTTTTCTGTACTGGTTATTTTCACTGAACAAAGGCGTGTGAAGCACCAATCTTTTCCTCTTCTTTGCTACTCTTTCCTTTTCCCTAGGGTGGGCATGAGTCTCAAGACAACTGCTCTACCCCCGAGTTTCAGCCCCAGCCCTTTTCAATTTTTATCCTGAGACCGGGTCTCAGGAAGCTTTTTGGTTGTTCTCTAACCTGATATTATTTTCCTGCCTTGGCCTCCTGAGTAGCTGGGATCCAAGGGGTGTGCTACCATGTCTGACCTTCATCCATATTCTTGTATGACCTGATTGTAATTTTTTTGAGACAGAGTTTCATGTAGCTCAGTTTGGCTTTTGATTTCCTATGTAGCCAAGGATGATCTCGATGATCCTCCTACCTCTGGCTCCCAAGTGTTGAAATTACAGGAGTGTGCTACCATATCCAGTTTATAGCGTGAACCCAGGACCTCCATGCATGCTCTATACTGACTGAAGGTTCACGCGTCTTTGTTCAGTGAAAGTAACCAGTACAGAAAGGCATTTTCTCTGGCATTTAGAAAAAGGCAAAATGAGAGCTAATAAGCAGACCAGTGGTTGCCATGGATTTGGAGAAGAGGAACACTTGAGTAAATGAAGTGCGGGGGAATTTTCCGGTAGTGAAGCTATTCTGACATATGACATTTTCAGAATCCAAAGTAGACCCTCTTGTAGACAAGGTTTTTTTTTTTTTCTTCCTTTTAAAATCATAGGTTAGGAGATTGGAAGATGGAGCTCAGAATATGACTCAAGAATCTTACAGCACTACACATGTGCAAAATTATTTCACTGGAAGGGATAGAAAGGAAAAGAGTTGGGCAACAAGCATGAGGCTAAAGCTGAAAGGAACTAGAGTGTAACCTGCAGTTGTCCGAGTTGTTCCTCATGAGGTCACATTAACAGGTCAGACGCTATGGTATGCTATATACCAGAAGCCAACCCTTAAACAAATGGAGGATGGCTTCTTTGTGCTGGAGTGGGAAATTACAAATAAGCAATGGAGAAAGGCTGGAATGATATGTATAGCGCTGGGGGAGGCCGAAAGAAAAAGGACCTTAAGCTCCTAAATTCTAGAAGCAGGTTCTCATTTTCAGACAGGGACTACACAATACAAAATAAGACCAGGGCATCTGGTAGTCCAGAAGGACACAAAATCTGTACTCAAAATACTATTGCTTAGCCAGATGGAGAGATGGCTCAGAGGTTGAGAGCGCTTGCTGCTCTTTCAGAAGACCCAACTTCAGTTCCAGCACCCATGTTGGAAGGCTCACAACAGTCTGTAACTCCAGCTCTGGGGAGATCGGATACTTCTTGGACACCTGTGCTAGCATGCGCATATCTACCAATACATGCCCCCCCATACAATTAAAATAAAAAGAAATAAACCTTAATAAAGAAAACTTTTGCTTAGGTGGCCATGGTGACATTGGGAAGGCTGAGGCAGGGTCAAGGACACCCTGGGCTACATGGCTATACACTGTAAATCCCATCAGGTTTAACTCACTGTGACTTAGATTGCTGTTCCATACTGAGGACCTACTCCTGACACATGACCAATGATCATTGAAGAAGTATATTTGTAGAAAATTGAAAACTTACGCATGCACCAACCTTAAGGAAAACACAGACGGGCTGGGGAGATGTCCCAGTTGAGAAAGTGCTGCCACATAAACACAAGGACCTGAGTTTGACTGTAGCACCCACATAAAAAAAAGCTAGGCATGGCAGCTCACACTTATGATTCCCAGCACCAGAGAGGAGGCAGCTGAATCCTGGGGACTGCTGGCCAGCCAACCTAACCTAATCAACTAGCCCTAACTCAGAGAAAAAAAAGGTAGACAGCACCAATCCTGGTTTCTTTTTCCTTCTTTGCTTTCTTTCTATTGTCATGATAAAACATGATCAAAAGCAACTTGGGGAAGAAAGGGTTTATTTCATCTTACAACTTGTGGTTCATCATCCAGGGAATTCAGGGCAGGAACTCAAGGCAGGGGCCTGGAAGCAGGACCCGATGCAGAGGCCATGGGGGAGTGCTGCTTACTGGCTTGCTCCTCTCCTCGGCTGCTGTTAGCAGTTGTCCCATGATGCTGCCAGGGTCTCTGAAACTGGGCTGCCCCATCACCAAAAGCCTCTTGCTTGCCTTGGCAATATCATCACCACCTTTTCTGGAGACAGACCCAGGGGATCCATCTTGGGAGCAAAGGTGGATGTGACACTAACCACACCTCTGGCCACCTGGCACACAACTTTGACTTTGTTTGGGTCAACCAAACTTGGGCAGTATGGTGGAGGAAGCTGGTGTCAGGTGAACACTGGGGACAACCAAAAAGTTGCACTTAGCTCCTTGGAGCCAAAAGCAAGAGTTCACCAGATGATTTTTACCAAGTATGCTGAGATGGCTTAGCAGTTAAATGGTGAATCGTTAAACAAATATGTTTGGAACAATTTGGTTTAGCTTCTCTGCTTGATGTTGTGATAAAAACACTTTTATGAGACTAACAGGGCAGAAAGGGTTGATTTTTGGCTCAAAGATCAAAGGCCCATTCCATCATGGTGGGGAAGACAAGGCAGCAGGATCTTAAAGCAGCTACTCACATCATATCCACAAATAGAAAGCAGAGGGGATGAATGCACGCTCATTGCTCTGTTCACTTTCTCCATTTTATAGAGTGTAGAATCCCCTGGCCACGGAATAGTCCTTCCTATAATCAAGATAGGTCTTTCTACATCAATTAACTTAAAATAATCTGTCACAAACATACCCAGAGACCCAACTCCCAGGTAATTCTAGATTGTATTAAGTTGAGAGTTAACACTGTCCATCTCAGACAGAGTTTAATTTTCAAAAGAATGAAGCTGAACCCTTACCTTAAAACATACCAAATATCATATATATATATATATATATATGCGCTAGACATATCTATAAAGCTATTAGAAGAAAACACACAAGTGGTTTCATGGTTAGACAGAGGATTCTTAAGTATTGCACTTAAAGCACAGGAATTTAACTACCACAGTAGTTTAATGCTTGCCTAGCAAGCACAAAGCTCTGAGTTCAATCCACAGCACTGAAAGATCAGACAAGAAAGAAAACAAGCAATACAACGAAGTGAGACAATACTCAAAATGGAGAGAAAATATTTGAAATTCTGATATTAAAAAGGATGTATATCCAGAATATGTAAAAAACAAAACCAAAAAAAGAAACTTCTAATAATGTAACAAAAAAAAAAAAAAGACAATTGAGGGGTGAGTGTTTGCTGACTAAGCCTGATGACTCAGGTTCAGTCCCCAGGACCAGCACGGTGGAGGGGGAAGAACAATTCCCTGCAGGATATTCTCAGACCTCCACACCTATGCACTACGGCACACACACAGCCCCCTTTCAACAAATAAATAAAGCCTCTCTTAGAGCTGGGTTTATTTAAAAAAAAAAAAAACTGATGTAAGAATGGCTGAGAATCTAGACATGTGGCCAAAGAACATGTTCACATGCCAGTGAGACTATGAAAAAAAGCCTCAAAGTCATTAGTCATGAAGGAAGTACAAATCAAAGCCGCTAGGAGAGACCACTTCCCATACTCTAGGATGGCAACAACCACGATAAAAGATAAAAAGAGTTTGTGAGGGTGTGGAGGGAGGGAGTCTTCATACGTTACCCACAGGACCGTAAGCTGCATGAGCCCCATTCAACACTTTAGCAGTTCCTCAAAACCTCAGAAGTTACCATATGATGCAACAATTCCACACCCAAGAGAAATGAAAGCGCACATCCATCCCAAACCCTGCACACAAACACTCATTACATTGCTCCTAATAGCCAAATGGTAGAAACAATCTGGCTGTGGTTAGATTCTCAAAGATGTACAGATTCGCAGCTGGTAGTGCTAATTCTGGAGATGGTGGAGACTTTGGGAGGTGGGGCCTGGCTGGAGGAAATGGTTAACTAAGGTCCTGTCTTCGAAGGGGCCTCTTCCTGTTCCTTCTGCTTCCTGTCTTCTATGGGGTGAACAGCCTCCTCCCCTACATATTCCTGTACCATGATGTTCAGCCTTGCCTCAGACCCAAAGCAATAAAGCTGACTGAGCACTGACTGAACCTTCCAAAGCTGGGAGTTAAAATAAAGAATTCTTCATTTTAAGCTCTTCTCACAGGTATTTTGGTAGAGCTATGGAAAGCAATGGAAACAAACCCTTTATTGGCTTCCTGGGACTGCTGTAGCAAGTCACAAACTTGGCTTAAAACAACAGACATTTATTCACCCATAGTGCTGGTACTCAGAACCCTGAAATCCAGATGTAAGCAGGTCTATGCTATGCCCTCTGGACATCCTAAGGGAGCATCAACCATAGCTTCTGATTTCTAGCTGCTCAGGGCCTTCCTCTGCTTGCTGTGGTGGCATCAGTCCAATCTTTGTCTCCACCTCCCCATGGAATCCACCCCTAGCCCTCTTCTGATCTCCCCTATATGCCTCTTACGATATTTCTTATTCACTGGCTTTAGGGCCTGTAGAGATGATCCAGGATGATCTCATCTTGCGATCCTTAATTTAATAATATCTACAAGGGATCTTTTCCCAAATCAAGTCATAGTCACAGGTTCCAGAGGTTAACAGTTTAAGAAACCAAATGTCCAGCAATAGATGAATGGGTAACCAAGGTGTCGTTCATTAGTATAATGAAATATTATTGCATTGAAAAGGAATGAAGGACTAGCACATACTACAGCATGGGTAAACCTTAAAATCGTTATACTGAGAGAAAGAAGCCAGATAAAGGCTATGTATTATGTATTTCCACTTACATGAAATGTCTACAATAAATAAATCAATAGGGCTGGAGAATAGATCGGTATTTTCCTAGTGTTATGGGGTATCAAAGGCAGTGGACGTGATTGCTAATGGTTTCTTTTTGACATCAAATATTATAAAAATTAGATTATGATACTGTTCTAAGAAACATTGAGCCTTGGGCTTTAAATGGATGAGCTGTATGCCATAAAATTGTTAAAAGATGGGAAATAAAAATGAATAATGATTGTAATGGATTGAAAAACATCAGATGTGCTGAAATGATTGTTATCAAAGGTCCTTGGTTCCCTGTAGATAACACTAGGGGACCAACTCATCCTTTTTAAAATAAGTAAGAATTAGAAACCAGATACTTCTTCTTCTTTCTTCATGCTATGAACAATGCTGCAAGGTATCCAGAGAGTTAATGAAGAAAGTTGTTTTTATTATAGAAATACTTTATCCAAGAAAGAACGGAATCAGAATCTCACAAATTTGCAAGCTCAAATGAAATGCAGAATCTTGGCATCCCTTTGTACTATATGAAAGGCAGAGCCAACCATACCTATATTTGATATTTTGTGTTAATATTATGAAAAATAGAGTAGCCAGGTAGCACATGCCTCCTGGTGTGCTGTGATCTGAAGTATTCTTGCTAATGAAATCAAATCTGAATCTGATCAAGCTTCCACATCTAATTACAAATGCACAGAAAAGACAGACTTTTGGGTGTCTGTGTGTTAAATGATACACAAGAAATGGAGGCGATCAGTCAAATAACTGCCTATGGGAAAATTTCCAGATCAAAAGCTGTCCTTTCGAGCACCAGTGGAAGGGGAAGCCCTTGGTCCTGCTAAGACTAAACCCCCAGGGGTTGGGGATTTAGCTCAGCGGTAGAGCGCTTGCCTAGCATGCGCAAGGCCCTGGGTTCGGTCCCCAGCTCTGGAAAAAAAAAAAAAAGAAAAAAAAACTAAACCCCAACAAACATGATTATTGGGGGAGGGTGGTAATGGGGAGAGGATGGGGAGGGGAACACCCATATAGAAGGGGAGGGGGAGGGGAGGGGTTAGGGGGATGTTGGCCCAGAAACCGGGAAAGGGAATAACAATCGAAATGTAAATAAGAAATACTCAAGTTAATAAAGAAAAAAAAAAAAAAAAGCTGTCCTTTCCCCCCACAGACAAATGGCAAGAATGTTAGTCAGAAAAGGGGTAACCATAAACAGGCGTTTGAGACATACTTATCATGCACTATAAGGGGTCATGTCTGATTCCTAGTTTAAACAAACCAAATCGTAGAAACATATGCACAGAAGAATAGAGAACACCCTAGACCAGTCTTTTTCAGGCTTCCTAATGCTGTAACTCTTTATACAGTTCCCCCAACCATAAAATTATTCCATTGCTACTTCATAACTATAATTATGCTACTGTTAAGAATTATAATGTAAATATCTGATATGCAAGATGTGTGATATTCAACGTCTGTGAAAGGGTCTTTTGACTCCCAAAAGGGGTCTCATTCCACAGGTTGAGAACCACTGCTCTAGATACTGAGCAGAGTTCATTGGTATTAATATTGGTGCCAATATTTTTTTAGTAGGGATAGTGGTAATATTTGGAGGGAGGGGCTTTTAAAAATCTTTCCTGAATGCATACTTGAAATATTTTTGGTGTAAAAATATAACATCTGGGATAAGTTTTAAGCTATTCTCATGATGGTGAGGTTTGAAAAACAGCTGGGAATATATATGAAATAAAAATTGGTCGTATGATCTTAGCTGCTGAAGCAAGTGGCTGTTCATATGTAAGTTCTTGTCTCGGACTCCTCCATGAATAAACGTGGGCAGACAGCAAAGGCTGAACCAATGTGGAGGACTTTTAGCCACGTGACAACCCAAAGGGAAATATAGACGCTCTGAACTCTAGGAGGCAGGAGGATGCCAATGGAAAGAGCTTCCCTAGAAAGTGTTGGGGTCTAAAGCCCTTGACAAGCTGAATGTGAGAGAGGTGGTCAGCAGGCACTAAGGTTCTGAGCTCTCAGTGGTGTAATGCCTTTTAAGAGTGGGTTTCCATAGAAAGAGTCCATGAATAGGTAGCTAGTGGATGAAGAGCAAGACAACGCCAAGAGGGAAGGTAGCAGAAGGGAGGGTGGGTCTTGAGCAGTGTGTTTGTCCCTACGGCAGTCTTCCTCTGATGACCTGGGCTCTGACCACTGCTTAGAAGAGTTACGATACAAAGACTATGCTGATGCGAAGACTGTACTGGGGTTTATACAGGCTTAGGTAGACTCTTGTTAGCCAAGCATACACAAATGACGTGAAGAATTAGGACCAAATAATGGAAAGCCCATTAAAAAGAGAGAGTGCCTCAGTTAGGGCTGCTACTCTGTCCCCTCTTTCCATTCCCTCAGTGTGGATGGGAATGGGGGGGGTAACCTATCATTTCTTCCTGCCCCTATCATTCCTATGAGTATTAACTGATGTACATGTTTGGAAATGTTTCTGAGTAAAAGGAGATTGGCCATTTGTTTATTGAAATTAGATATAGCCAGGCAGTGGTGGCACAGGCCTTTAATCCCAGTAGTGGGGAGGCAGAGGCAGGAGGATGCCGGAGTTTGAGGCCAACCTGGTCTATATACAGAGTGAGAGTTCCAGGACAGACAGGGCTACACCAAGAAATTCTGTCTCAGAAAAAAAAAGAAACAAAGAAAGGAAAAAAGGAAGAAAGGAAGGAAGGATGGGAGGAAGGAAGGAAGGAAGGAAGAAAGAAAGAAAAAAGAAGGAAAGAAAAAAAGAAGGAAAGAAGGAAAGAAAGAGACCAACCCTAGGTGCTGGGATTATAGACACCTATCATCAATGTCAAGCACTGAAAAAAAATGTTTTTGACGGTGTTGGAGATCAAACTTCAAGTGTTTGTGGCATACTACATAAGCTCTCTACCACTGATCCGCCTCCCTTTTCATGCTTAAAATGTATAGTTATTTCTGTCATTAATTTTTAATTTTAAAAAATGTATTTTAGCATAAAATTATTCCAGTGGAATGTCACTGTATATAAACCACACTCCGAGCAGGCCCCATGGACTGTTTGAGACAGGGTCTCACTGTATAGCCCTGGCTGGCCTGGAACTGGCTCTGTAGACAGGCTGGCCTTGAACTCTCTGCCTCCCAAGTTTTGAGACTAAAGGTGTGAACCACCACCTCCCTGCTATTTTTTGTCCATTTTGACTTTTGTTCGTTTTTTTTTTTGTGCTTTTCCTGTTTTTGTTTGTTTGTTTGTTTTTGTCTTTTTGAAGAAAAAGAAAGAACATGAAGTTGGGTGGGTAGGGAGGTAGGGAGGAGTTGGGAAAGAAGAAAGAATATTATCAAAATATATTATATAAAATACTTTTAAATATTTTTTAAAAAATGTATCCTTACTGAGTTTGTATGATGTGGGGCAGATCACTGCCGTGGTATGTATATGGTGGTCAGAGGACAACTTTGTGGAGTTCTTTTCTTCTCCCTTTATAAGGGTTCAGGGGATCAAACTCCGGTTATCAAATTTGCATGGCAATCACCTTTACCCACTGATTGGCCAATCTTAGGGGTTCTGTTGTTGTTTTGCTTTGGCTTTTAGTGTATTATGTGTATCGAGTTTTTTGTTGGTTCTGAAGGTTTTGTTGTTGGTATTTGTTTTTGTTTGTTTGAGACAATCTTTGCTATGTAGCACAGGCTATTCTAGAACTCAACACGTAGCCTAAGCTGCCTTCGAACCTATCTTATTCTCTGTTCCTAAGGAGTTACAGATGTTTACTACTTTGTCTGGAGTCAGGGAATGTAGTTTTGTTTGTCTGTCTTTTGTTTTTAAAGATTCTTTCAAAGATTGAATTGAGTCTTAAGTATATTTTTACATATAAATCCATACATGTTTTTGTCTGGTTCTATAGTCCTGGAATATCCCATCAAAAGGCACTTGGTCCCCACCCTGAGGCTCTATTTGAAGATTATGGAATCTTTAAGAGCTTAGGCCAAGTAGAAGTAGGTCACTGTAGATATGTCCGTGAAGGGATATTGAACCCTGGTCCCTTCTTATCTCCTTCTTTGCTCCCAGGACAGCCTCCTCTGCCACATGTTCCCCACCCTGATGTGCTGATGCCTTTGCCACAACAAAATGCCAAAGCAACCTTGCCTCCTTTTACATTGTTTATTTCAGCTGCTTTGACACAGAGACATAAGACTAAGGAACCAGGTAAAAATGAAGCAGAATTTCCTACTGCATAATCTGTCAGCTAAATCCCATTCTCTCTCTTTCTTTCTCTCTCTTGCTCTCGCTCTCTCTCTCTCGCTCTCTCTCTCTCTCTCTCTTTCTCTCTCTCTCTCTCTGTCTATGTGTTGATGTGTCTATGTGTTTATTTATATGTGAATATTTTATGGGTGTGTGTGATATGTGTGTATATGTGTTTATATGTGTGTGTTTATGTGTGTATGTGTTTGTATATGAATATTTGTGTGTGTATGCTTTGTATGTGTTTGTATGTGTCTGTTTGTATATGGATATACATATTTATGTGTGAGTTTGATGTGTATATGTTTGGGTACATGTATGTGTTTATATGTGTATATGTTTGTATATGGATACGTGTATATGATGTGTTTATTTACATGTGTGCCTCTGTTATGTGCATATGTATTTTTATATTGGCATAGGAGGTCTGTGTGTGTGATGTATGTGAGTGTGTGTGTGTGTGTGTGTGTGTGTGTTCACATGCACATGTGGAGGTTAGATAACAACTTGTAGAAGTCCCTTTTCTCCTTTTACCATGTGGGTCCTAGGGATCAAACGCAGACCATTAGCCTTGGTGTCAGAATCGGGAGCTGTCTCACCAGCTCCAAACTGCTGCACCATCTTCAACGCAATACGTTAAGTGTCAGGGTTTCCCCAGTGTTCTCTGTGATAAGGATGTGGGTTTCAAAGAGACACATCAGGAAAGTTCTTAATATAGGTCTGTGGAAGGTGGCCCTGTGCGTGCTTTCTATTACTCGGCCATCAAAGCCCAGGCCTGAGGTGGGACAGGGTGCAAGGTAATCTCCAGCCCCAGCTCCTGAGGTGCTCGCTGGAGCAAGTGGTGCAGGCCTCTAGCTTCACTGGAGAAAATCTTGGCATGAGTCAGTGATTCTCAAAAATAATTTAGAAGACCAAATTAGGTCATCTATTTTTAATTATTATGGTTATTAATTTGACAGATTGTAATTCAATGCCACTCTCAGATGCAATAATTTTTGAGACCTGAAGAGCTGGTCATGTGTTCTTTTGAGGTTTTCTCTTTTTTTTTAATTTTTCACACTGAAAGCACTACGGAGTTCCTCACACCCTTTAGCCAGCAATGCTGACTCTCACATTTTCTGACCTTATCTAAAACACAGTCCAAGAGAGTAGCTTTTTTATTTAAAAAAAATGTGCATTATTCAAAGCACAAAGACCTCTATTTTGGGAAGGGAACAGTTCCAAGAGCTTAAAAAAGAAGGAAAAAAAAAACCTCCCTCAAAGTTAGCAACAAACTTGGGCAGTATCTAATTAAAGCATTTACAGTAAACAACGTAGAGAAAGACAACTCAGAAACCATTTGCTTTTCCTTTGAAAGTGGATGCAATCTTCGAATCACAAGCCTGCCTGGGCTTCACTGCCTCGCTTTAGGATGGCTTGCTGGTTTTTTATTAAAGAAAAAAATGTGGCAGTCAGTGTTGCTCACAGTTTCTCTTTGTGTAGAATTCCTTGGAATTATATCAAAAGCCAACTTTTTAAAACAACCCCCATACACAATCTTAAGGTGCTTGTACGTTTGGGTTCATTTTGCTCTTGGTAACAGCCCAGCTGAGATGGAACGCAGCAGGGAAAAAAAACAAAAACAAAAACAAAAAAACAAAACAAAACAAAACAACAACAACAAAAAACCATGCACACTGGCTCTTTGACCGTGACCCAGGAAGCTGTGTCAGAGAAGTCTGGGCTTCTATTCATTAGGCAGCCAAATGAATTCCTGCGTTGGGGGAGGGGCAATGAGGAGTGGGTGGGGGACGGGTTGGCCATATATTTCTGGCTCTTTCTGAGATTCTGAACACATTCGAACATACATCTAAAGGCTGGAGGTCAACATGGCAATGAAAGAACCATCTAAAGGATTTCTTTGAAATAGCATCTCCGGCCATAAGGCCAAGCTCTAGGTCTGAATTTATTTACAGTTTTGGTCTTGCCTTGCAGTGTTACAAACTATAAGAGTTAAAACAAAAGCCTAAGCTAGTCGTGGTGGCTAATACCTGTGAGACATGCTGAAGAGGCAGACGTAGGAGGTACATTATCAATTCACGCATGTATCCTAAGGTCTCCCTATCTGTTTGAGATCATCATCAGCCAGTCTGGGCTACACTTGGGGCCAGTGACATGGTGCAGCATGTAGAGGTGCTTTCAGCCAAGAGCAAGTTCCTGAGTTCGATCCCTGAGATCCACGTAAAAAAGGGAGAAAAATCCTAGAAGTTGTCTTCTGACCTCCACATACACACGTTTTGATATATACATGCATGTAAGCCCACACTCATGCATGCACATACACACATGTATGAATACATGTAAGGGGGAAAATGAGAAGAAAGCCTATAGAATCCAGGAAGTGTGCACTTAGATATGTAGCTCTAGTTCAAAGTTTTGAACTGGTGACTCCTGGAGCATGGGACCATGACTCCTGAAGTAGGATGCTTTCATTCCCACCATGGTATTCATTGTAGACATCCTAATGTCTACAGCCCCAGTACAGAAAATGAACTGCCTTTGTCTTGGCTTACCAATGTACTTGAAGATTTCAGGTTTGTTTTCGATACCTGGTGAATTATGTCAGCTTCCTAGTGAATATGCAACTCTCCCTACTTTATCAGCGACCTTTCCTAACTTGCTTCAAGTCTTTCATGGGAGAGCCCCTTTCTGACATTTTCAAGACAGTTCCCAACTCAGTTGAGATATTTCCTGACTTATTTGGATGTCCCACTTTCTTGCGATTCTTCCAGATCTATTTGTGACTCTTCCAGACACGTGTAGAACAACCCTTCCAGACATGTTGAAGACCCTATGTCAGGAATGACATAATTCAGACTCAATCTAGGGACACTGAGATCTTCTGAACATGGTTGAGATGATTCTCCATGGATCTGAGCATCTCCCTATCTGTTTGAGATGACTTCCAGACATATGTGAAAGTCTTGAAAACTTGGAAACTCATCCTGATTAGACATCTGTTGTGGTTTGGATATGAAATGTCCCTCCAAAAAACTTATGTATGAAAGAGTTGGTTCCCAGCCAGTGGCACTATTTGAGAGGTCTTGGCAACTTTAAAAGGTGGGTCTTGGTTGAAGAAAGTAGGTCACTAGGGGGATTGTTTTTAGGGGCTAAATTCTGTTCTCCTTCCTGTCTGTACATGCTTCTACCACAGTGACATTCTACCTAAACCATGGGCCCAGAATCAATGAAACCAAGGACTATGGGCAGAAACCACTAAACCTGTGGGCCAAGGTAAACTTTCTTCCTCCAAACTGTTCCTCTTAGATTTTTAATTACAGCAATGAAAGTCTACAACAGTCTTTTTTGAGATTCTTGGTTAACAATCCTGACATATCTGAGACCATCCCCGATGTGTTCTGACTGTGCCCATCTGTTTAAGACTCTTCAAACATCCCTAATTTGTTTTGAGATGATTTATGACATGTCTGAATCCATGCATGACATTTTAGATGTGACTTGACCTGTTTGAGTCTGTTTATAATAGCTCACATGACAGCTTTCCTGGTTGGATGAGAAACTTTTCAACATCTTTGAGGGTCTTTCTAAGTTGTTTGAAACCCTGATTGATTTATTGGATGATTTTCCTAGTGTAGCTAAGACTCTTTCTGATATATTAGCCAAGTTTATAGACTACTGGAGCTGTGCATTAGGACTTCCACATAAAATATTTGAGACTCTTCCTAACAACTTGAGGCCCATAATGAGATAATGAGGACTTCCCGTTTTAGATAGTTCCTTTTGTATTTGCAATCATCCCTTGCCTAGTGGACACTATTTCTGACTGGTTGTCTTTCTCACATGGCCGAGACACTCCTTAGGCTGTTAGAAATAGCGACTGATGTAATTAATCTCTCCCTTTGAGTCTGAAACCCTTTCAGATAGATCGAAGACTCTTCCTGTAGTAAGCCTTTTCCCACACATCTGAGATTTGTACAGATGACTTTCACACTTTTCCTGACTTGTTTATTACCACACCCAGAGTCTCTGTGACGCTTAGAGAACTTGCCAACGTGTTGCAGACTTTTCCGGACTGCTTAGACCTGTTTCCGATGACTCTGAGATACTCTGTGGCTTGTCTGACACCCTCCGTGACTATGCGACACCATTCCAACATTGCTGAACGTCTTTTTGGTATATAACAGACTCCTCTTGTGTGTTTGAGATTCTTCCTATTTTAGTATGTCTGCTCAGCCTAATGATTGTCACATGCTCCCTGACATTTATAAAGCCATTTGTGACACATTAGTACCCTTTCCCATTATTCAAGACAATGTCAGGCATGTTTGACACCCTAGCTGCTTTTTGAGACCCTTCAGAATTACCGAAAGATCTGAGAACTTTCTTGACTCTGTGGGTGTGGTCCATACCTGACATTTTCCCAAGTTCCCCTGCCTTGGGTGAGACTGTTCAGGACATGTTAGGCATCTCTTCTGAGTTGCTTGAGAGCCTTCTGAACTTATGCGAAAGCTTCCTCTGCTATGCCTGAGACTCTTTTGAAGGTATCTGGGCCTCTTTCTCCCAGATGGAGATGCACATTGACTTGTTTGGAGCTTATCTTAATCACCCAGAGAACTTTCAGACTTGCGGATTCCAGATGCCTTTAAGACATTCCCCAGAATACAGCTCTTGCTAACAGTTTGTTACTCAGTTAGGCATCTTTAAGGTTACTCCTGACACATTTGAGATTCTTTTTGATATAGTGACATTCTTTGTTTTATCTAAGACACTTCCATTCTGAGACCCTTCCTGACTTAATTACAATTCTTTTAAAAAATATTTTTATTTATGTGGATGAGTGTTGGCTTGCATGTATAATGTGCATGGTGTGGACCTGGTGTTCACAGAGACCAGATGAGGATGTTGGAGCCCCTGAAACTGGAGTTACAGATGACTGTGAGCTAGATGTTGGTGCTGGGAGCTAAATTGCAAAGCACCAAGTATTCTTAACTGTTGAGTCATCTCTCTATCCAAATTATAGCCCTGAGCTGCTTTGAAAATCTTCCTGCTTTGTTTGAGATGTTTCCTGATGTGTTTAAAAACTTGCCTGTATGTTCTAGAATGATACTAAAATGTTTTAGACACTGCCTTCCATGACTCTCCTGGTCAAATACCCACTTGGACTTGTTTGGGAACTGGTCTGGTATATCTAGGACATATTTTAGGTCTTTTCGTGACATGTCAGGACCTTCATGCTTATATAAAATAGTGCCTGATAGCTTAGAGATGTTGGTTGCTCTTCTAGAACTTACCAACACCCTTCATGACTTCATGGCTTGCTTGACACTCTTACTTGCCTAGTAAATAATTTTTCTGACTTGTAACCTAGCTGAGGTCTCTTTGTGTCTGTCTGCTTGAGGCAACCAGTGACATATTTCACGTTCTTGTTGACTACTTTAGGCCCTCCTGGGCTTGTTGGTGATGGTTTCGGAGACTATCCAGACACTTCCCAACATGTCTACAACTCCTCCTTGGAATAGTTCAGGCTCCTTCTTATCTTATTTGAGAGCTTTACATACTTAAGACTCTTTTGAAGATGTGTTGTCAGGATTCTTAGTGAGGTACTACAATCTTTTCTGACTGGTGTGAGATATTCCCAAAAGTCAGGTGAGCCTCATAGTGAAATATTCAAGACCCCTGCAGATGTATTTCAGACTGTAACTGATCCTTACTGATCAATTCCATGCCCTTTGATGACTTTGAGATCCTTCCAAGCTGATTTGAGAAGACTGATCATAAAGTTCAGACCCTTCTCCCTCCCCTCTTGAGAACACTTTCTGTCCTGTTTCAGAAGTATCCTGTCCTGATTTAAGACACTTCATGAGGTATTTGAGACTTTTTGATGATGTTGAGACCCTGCTCTGTTGTGTCTGAAACCTTTTCTGGGGATTGTGACTCTTCTTGAGACACCACAGACACCCAGACTTGGGTGCTATCATTCCTGAAGTATTCCAGATACTCAGCTGTTGGAGAGACCTCCTGTCTTGTTGGAAATGCTTTCTGATGCATGTGAGACCATTCTGAATTTGTTCAAGCCTTCGTCTATGTTAAAGACAATTCCTAACATGTTTGCTACAACATGACTTTCCTGACGTGTTTGTGAGAGTCTTCTTGATGTCTCTGAGATACCCCAACTATGCCAGCCTATAATCACATCTATGAGGCATTTGTCTCCTTACAATCATTTCTCATGGTTTTGAGAGATTTTCTGAGATTTTTTTCCTTACCTGGATATTTGAGACCTTCATTGGCTTTTGGAACTCTGTTGTTCAGGAGATTTTTTTTTAAATAGCTTGTGACTGTCCACCTTTCTTGAGAACCTTTCAGATGTGTTTGAAAGTCTCTCACAGGGATTTAAGGCTCTTCCTTTAGTTTGGAAAACCCCACTGACTTACACGTGACTCATCTTGACTACTTAGATCATGTTCTGGACTTAACTGAGATGCATACTTAGGTAATTAAGAGTCTCTGTGTCTGTTCTGTAAGTTCTTGAGAACTTTGAGACTCTTCTTGTTGTACTAGGAAACTTCTCAGGCTAGTCTGATATCCTTCACAATTCACTGAAACCTTTCCTTGAAAGGCTAAGACCCTTCCATAGGTATGCAAGCCTGTTTTTTTTTTTTCTACTTGAGGCCTTTGGTTACATACGTTTTGCTGTTTCTGAGGACTTTGAGACCTTTCAGAGTTATTTGAGAAGATGTTTGCTGAAGGTGAGGCTGTTTGACAGTGTGTGAAATACTTTCTGATGTGGATGCTACACTTCCTCACTGGAGATTCTACCTGCCAGTTGGAGGCTATTCCGGTGTGTGCACACTTCTAGATTGTATCAGGTAAATCTTTTTTTCTTCTTTTTGCTTTTTTTTTTTTCGAGCTGGGGACCAAACCAGGGCCTTGCGCTTGCTAGGCAAGCACTCTACCACTGAGCTAAATCCCCAACCCCAGGTAAATCTTTTAAAAAGAAAAGGAAGGAAGGAAGGAATGAGGGAGGGAGGGAGGGAGGAAGTAACCTGCTTTGATATTTCCTGATAATGATATTTCCTGAGTCTTCATCTATCATCTTGGTGACATCTCCTAACATATCTGAGACCCCTTCTAATGTATTAATGAAGTGCCGCCCTGTACTTCACACTCTTTCTGATGAGATGGGCCTCAAAACTGTCAAGAAAACATGACAGAAAGGCTCACAAGTAGAGAACAAGTGCTTCAGAGCCACCACAGGCAGCTGCAAACACAGTAGGAACAGTTGAGGAGCCTTATAACCTCTTTAGCATCACACGGGAGGCCTTCTCTGATATCCTTAAGACATTTGCCCATTTATTTGTATTTGCTATTGCCAATTTTATAGCTTTTCCTTGTGCTCTTAAGAATGATGAGAGAGAATTCACACACACACACACACACACACACACACACACACACCTTTTGTTTGGGGACATAGGCTGGTATACTGAGCATCTTTCACTATATTTGAGACTTTCCTAATGACACTGAAGGCCCTTCAGAGAGAAATCAACCCCTATCTGACTTGCTAAGAGACTACTTCACTTGAGTCCTTTCGAATTTTTTTTTTCTATTTTTTTGAGTTGGGGACCGAACTTAGGCCTTGCTTGCTAGGCAAGCGCTCTACCACTGAGCTAAATCCCCCAACCCCCTTTTCTGGAATTTTTGAGACCTATACTTCTTTGAGACGTTTTTGTGACAAGTTTGAGACTTCTTGATGTATTTACAACAAGAATCCAGGCTATGCAAGATTGTTCCTACCATTGGAGACACTGACTGACCTACTTGCAAGTTTTTCAGGTTGCTTGCTTGAGATGACATGTGATAGTCTTGAGGCATTGTTCTCTGTTTGTGACTCTGTTGCCATGGTTGAGACTGTAGGGCCTTATGTAGTCTAATGAATTAGAACGTCTTATGCAGTGAAAACAGCCTCCAACTCCTGGGTCCCCTGTCTCTTCCTCCCAAGTGCTGCATCACAAGCATGTTCTACCATACTCAGCTGCAGAGAGCTATTTTAAACTCTGTGGATGGAGTTAGGACCCTTCCTTTTCCAGCTGTAGGCCTTGGTGAACTTAAGTCAGTCTTCTGTTATATTAGAGACTTGGTCAGACCATGAGGCTCTTCTTGTTGGTAAAATGACTCCTGATATTCTCATGATTCTTTGAGACTTTTTACTTCCTTTCCTAATTATCAAAGACCCTTTCTGATATTTTGAGACCTTTTTTTATAAAAGGTCAGTGACCCTTTTTGATTATGTGATACTCTTTCTGTAAGTTTGAGACCCTTTTGTGACATATTTAAGCCATTCTCTTCAGTCCTTTTCATCACTCACTGATCTAGTTTGAATTATTGAGTCATTGTGGCCATTAGCAATCAGTTCAAGAGTTATTTATAATGTGATTAAGACACTTCTTTTCTTGGGTAGTGGTGCCGTGCACCTTTAATTCCAGCACTTAGGAGACAAAGGTAGGCAGATCTTTGTGAGTTCAAGGCCAGCCTAGTCTACAGAGCAAGTTCCAGGATATCCAGGACTACACAGGAAAACCCTGTCTCAGAAAACAAAACAACAGACGTTTTCTCTCACTTTGAGAGTGTTTAGGACATGTTTGGGGCACTTACCGATATATTTGAATCCTTCCTTTATAATTGAGATCTGTCTTGTTTGATCTGTGACCCTTCCTGAAGTAATTAAAATTCTTATCATGTGGTCCAACAATTCCTCTCCTAAGTAGATACCCTAGAGAAATGAAACCCATTGTTCACACAAAAATGTGTCAACTGAAACACTCAGGGCATTGACAGGATCCATGATAGTTCAAAAGTGGAAGTATCCCCAATGTCTATCATCTAACAAATGGGCAGATAAAGTACATCTACACGATGAAATAATCCTTAGTCATATATTTTTTTAAAAAAGAAGTGAAATATCAATACATACCACAACATGACAGATCCTGAAAATGTTATACTAAGAGAGGGGATCGAAAGTAAAAGGTCATGAGTTAGAAAGACTAGACATTGCTATTGTCTGGAGTAGGGAGGAATGAAGAGAGGGCGCTAATAGGTATTAGGGTGTTAATAAAATTTCTAGATTGAGGTGGTAGTGATGTATGTATTCAAGACTCTACAAGAGTGCTAGAACTGTGTTTTCTTTCTTTTTTTTCTTTTTTTGAGCTGGGGACCGAACCTAGGGCCTTGTGCTTGCTAGGCAAGTGTTTACCACTGAGCTAAACTCTCAACCCCAGAACTGTGGCTTCTTAAGGTGATTACTCATACCAAATATGAATTATATATCAATAAAATCCATTACAGAAAAACAGCTTGATGATATTTTCTTTCCCTCCCTCCCTCCTTTCCTTCCTTCCTTCCTTCCTTCCTTCCTTCCTTCCTTCCTTCCTTCCTTCCTTCCTTCCTCCATTTCTTTCTTTCTTGACAGAATTTCCTCAGGTATGCCAGGCTGGCCTGGATCTCTCAGTAGAGCCCAGGCTGTTTTCAAACGCATAGCTCTCCTACTTCAGTTTCTGTCAGCCTCCTGAGTGCTGAACTATGGGTGTGTACCACCACACCCAGCTGACTTCTTTAAAGTGCTTGCTGGTGTGTTTGAGGCACTTGTTGATATGTGTTAGCCTGACTTTTAAAATTCTTTTGAGACATTTTCAGAAGTGTTCAAGACCCTTCTTTATTATTTGAGGGTATTCTGCTTTGATTAAGACCCTTCTTGGCATATGTCATACCCAACTGTTAGAATCTAAGATGCTCACTGTTCAAAACCTCAGGAGGCAGAATCAATGGGAGGAAATAGGTTTAAGACTCCCCCTAAAGAAACAGAGGAGACTTTCCTGCTACAGGATATTTAAACCTGCTTCTAGTTGTGGTGTAGCTCAGCCCTTAGCACACACCTTAATCCTTCTGGCTGGAACACAGACTCACCTTAGTACTCATCTTTAATCCCAAACAATTAAGGTAAAGTTAGTTTGTAGAAGGAAGCACCCATGTTCAAAAGAGATGTCTGATTGACGGACAGACAAAGTGATGAATCAGAGAAAGATTTGACAGAATAGGATATGCCCAGTTCTCAGAAGGAGAAGGAAGGAAAGCTACTTAAGGGAAAGACAGTACAGGAAGAAGAGAGTATAGTACAGCAATGGAGTAGAGTTTGTGGAGAGCGATACAGTAGAGTTAAGAGGGAGAGTAGAGCAGCAGAGAGGGAGAAGGAGGCAGGTTTACCAGGACAGTTGTAGAGAGACAGGTTGCAGAGAGTTTTACAGAGACAGATTGAAGAGAGAACAAGCTAGACACAGGTAAAGTAGAATGAGCCAGGGATAAGAAGAAGCCAGAAGATTAGAAAAGATTGCTAGAGTTAG
>NC_046172.1:8362613-8390113 GCF_011064425.1 Rattus rattus | reverse complement strand
AAAGATCAGACCTGTGGCTTGCCTCCATGGCCTTGGAGAGAGAGAGAGAGAGAGAGAGAGAGAGAGAGAGAGAGAGAGAGAGAGAGAGAGAGAGAGAGAGAGGGGAGAGAGGAGAGAGAGGAGAAGAGAAGAGAAGAGAAGAGAAGAGAAGAGAAGAGAAGAGAAGAGAAGAGAAGAGAAGAGAAGAGAAGAGAAGAGAAGAGAAGAGATTATTATTGGACCCTAGGAGAGGAGAAGAGAAGAGAAGAGAAGAGATTATTATTGGACCCTAGCTTGAATTTCTAGCCATTCCTCTCAGACATCTCTATGTAATTTGCCCCTAATTGCTTGTGGGCTTGGGGGAGATGGTAGACTACAGAGATGGTTAACTGAGAGGGGCTCCCTGTCTATCACTATGAGAGACTCCAGTGTGGCTGCTTTGGGGGTCACCCATGCTCCAGCAAGTAACTTTTTACCTAAAGTAAGCATAGTAAACTCATTGATTCCTCAGGTGAACTACGGTGTACTCATTGGTTTGACCTTGGGACCTTAAGGAAGAGGATCAGCCGTTGTTCACAACTCCCACTAAATCTGTCTGTAAATCTCAGTGTCTCTCCTTAGGCCTGTGGCTCCAGTGTTATCTCCTGAGACAGAAAACAAGGAAATAGCTAAGCTTTACTGAGAAGAGAGAGTTCAGACTTGGGCACAGTACCTTTGAGGTGACTGACAGATCTAAGAATTATTAAGCAACTGGTTGTGTATTTGAGAAAAGACATTTTGTCCTGAAGCTGTTCACAGAATAAAAAAAAAGATATGTTTTCTTCTTTAAAAAAAAAAAAACAAAAAAAAAAAAACCATAACGTGAGGTAACAGAAGATCATAGATGAGGTACTTAGAGTTCAGAGGAGATCAGAGTGGGCCTTCTAGTAAGGATGGCATTTTTTACTTGTGAGGCAGAAAGCAAGAGCTAGGATGAAATACTTGCAGTAAACAAGGCTACTTTCATTAAAATGGAAGGTTGGATGATCAAAGGACAGTGTGCTCTTTCGTGGTTAGGAAGGGTGTTAGTGAGGTTTTGAAGACAAAAGAAGCACTGTGTGTGTGTGTGTGTGTGTGTGTGTGTGTGTGGGTGGGTGGGTGGGTGGGTGGAGAGAGAGAGAGAGAGAGAGAGAGAGAGAGAGAGAGAGAGAATAAGTAATTTTTTTGCATAATCATGAAGACTAGCAACTCCAAAATCTACACAATGGCCTAGGCAGGCTGCTGCCCCAGGATAGCCAATGTTCCAGTTCAAGTGTGAACGAAGGCTGTCTGCTGTAGAACCAGGAAGGAAGAACCAGTGTTGCAGATTGTCTGAAGGGAGTCTGCTGCGGAACTCAATGTTGCCTTGGTCAAAAGCATTTAAGTGATTAGCCAATGTCCACTCTGTTGTGGAAGGGCATCTGCTTTACCCTAAATCTACCAATTTATATTAGTATCAACAAATCAAAAACCTCACAGAAATACCTAGAATAATTTAAACCCAGATATCTGGATATTTCAAGGCCCAGGCAAGTTGACCCAAAAACATTAACAGGAAGGTGAGGCAGGTTGTGGACGAACCTTTAGTGCTAGTTTTTAAGATTTTGCAAAGTATTGAGGGAGCCCTGGTTTTTGGAAGGACAGAGGCTAGAGGCAGAGAGGATGTTAAGAGATAACTGGGGTCAGATAAGAGGAAGCAGGAGCCTGTAGGGAGAGACAGAGGCAATCACCTGATAAGACTTGGAAACTCTGGGGGGCGGGGGCGGCAGGATATGGGAAGATAGGCCCAGAATGACTCTGCGGTTTCAAAACCAGGCACCTGGGAGGATGAAAAGCCATGGAAAGAACTGGAGAGATGGGGAGATAAGAGAGTCAAGCCTTCCTGGGACCTGCTCACCTCCTGGAGCCTGTTCAGGTTATCCTCCCTCAGCGACCAATATGAAACAATCCACCCCAAAACTGTAAACGAGAACCAGGGCAGCGTCCTGCTCACATCTGCAGGGTGATTAAACTGCCTGTGGCTGCCAGTTTCTCTCGGTATAATGACGAATCTCATCGATTCTGCATTGATGACAGGAAATCTAGTCTCTTCATGTGACAATTGAACAGACGATGAGAAGAAACTTTGCTCAGTTCCTTTCTACATGTTCCCTCATGGACTTGTTTGTTAAAACCTGCTTGCCATTTTCATGTAATAATTCTGGTCACTTTTTGGTCTTCAATGTCCTAAAAGGGAGAGCAAATTCTTCATGGCTTGAGCTACAGTGTGCCCAGAAAGTGTTCTGAGTCAGAGAATGAAATGTCTAGTATGCGTTCCAGAGTAGGAACAGAACATGGATGTTGTCCTACCTCTTCTACCTCATGGCTACTGGTGTTTGAACTTGAGTCGTCAGGCTTGGTAGCAAATGCCTTTTCCTGTCTAGCCATCTCACTGGCCCTGAACACTGGACTATTAGTGAATTTCTGGGGCTTGTGACTGAGGCTAGGTCCCAGGACTTAGAGCGTTCTAGGCAAGTGCTCCCCTCCACAATGACATCCCCTCGTCCATTTTGAAAATTAGATTCCCCTTTGGTTTTGGTTCCCTTGGATTTTATTTATTACATATTTCCATCTGGGCTGAAAAAAAATCTTAAGTACAAAAGAACTTTGCTTTTAATGCAGCTGCCCTGTAATCAAGTCTGAGCACCTCCAGCCTCGACATTCCTTGGAGTTCGGTAGAGGATTGTAAAGACTCGGGTTCCATCTGAAGAGATGAGTCTTTTTAAAAATGAAGTGTGTTCTTTGATGGCTTCACATATGCACATCGTGCACACAGACCATGCTTACTCCCACCCTTTCCCATTTTTGCTACAAACTCCTCTCTCATATTCCTGTGTCATGACCCAGTGAGTGTGACCAGGGCCAAATGAATGCCCTGGGTTTGAAGCTATTTTTTTAAAAGTTTGGTAGGGTCAGCAAGTGGGTTTACAACTGAAGACGAGGAGTCCCTCCTTCCCAGAATCTATTAGCCAATAGTTTAGCAGATTGAAATGTTAAAACTACTTTATTGGGGGCATAATTTACAATTAGCAGATTCACCCTTTTTAAATGAGCAACTCAGTGAGTTGTAGTTACGTTTAGTGAGTGGGGCAAGCCAAACCACAACCAAGCTTTAGAACTTTCTTACCCGACAGCTACTGACACTGTAGATTCACCCTTCCTGGACTTTGATGAAAATGGAACCATATAGTGTCTGGGGTTTTTGTTTGAGACTGGCTTCCTTAATGATAATACTTTAAAGGTTCGTCCACGTTGTAGCATATGTCAGTAATCCATTGCTTGTGATAGGAAGACACTATTCTAAGAAGGGATGATAGGGGGGTTGGGGATTTAGCTCAGAGGTAGAGCGCTTGCCTAGGAAGCGCAAGGCCCTGGGTTAATCCCCAGCTCGAAAAAAAAAGAACCAAAAAAAAAAAAGAAGGGATGATAGGATGTGGGTACCCCACCTTCTGTTTCATTGGTGCGTGGCCATTTGGGTTGTTTCCACCTTTTGCTGTTATCAGCAACACTGGTCCAGATTTTAACAACACAAGTCTTTATGTGGACACATGCTTTCATCGTTCTCATGTAGACAGATGCCAGGAATGGAATTTCTGTCTCCAAATTGGTTGTGCTATTTTCCGCTATGTAGGGAATTCTCATTTCTCTACATTCAAATAGCCACTGCCTGTCTTTTTGAGTGTAGCCACCCTAGGGGAATGAAGTACCTGTGATTTTAACTGTTTAGACATTTCCCTAAACACTAATACTGAACATCTTTTGTTGTATATTAGCAACTTAGATGCCATCTTTGATGAAATGCTACTCAAAACTTTTACTCCCCTGAGTTGTTTTGTCTTAGGAGTTTTGAGATAGAGTCTTACGTAGGCGAGGATGACCTTGAACCCTCTTGCTGCTACCTCCTAAGGGCTAAGATTACAGGCATGTGCCACCCCATACAGACCCATCTGCTCTTTCCTTTTAAATTACTTTTGTGTATGTGTGCTGGCACACAAGTTTGCCATGGTACACATATGGAAGGCAGAGGTCAACTGGCAGGAGTCAGTGCTGTCCATCCTGTGGGTCCTAGAGATGGAACTTCGGTTGTCAGGCTTCCCCTTTTCCAACTCAACAGATGTGCCAGCCCCTCCTTTGCAAATTTTCAATTGCATTGTAAAAGATCTTTATTCCAGGTTGTGATTTAATGAGTCTGCATAATGTTTTCTTCGTAATTTAACATGACATTATGCTTTAAATGTCTTAATATTTATGTATTTTTAAAAATGTATTGGTAGATGCCTCTAAGGAGGCATTGTAATGGTGACTGTGCTGTAGTGCTACCCAGACTCCTTTCAATGCTTGACTGTTTTCCTCCTTTAAGAGTATGGTCAGCACAAGCAGCCCTCAGCCAACAAATTCCTCAAGCTCTACCTCAGACATGGGGAGCTGCCCAAATAGCTCACACCTAACAAAGGATCAATGAGAGGGTATAAAGGTCTGACCATCCCCGCTCATCTTTGGACAACTCTGAACAACCTTTCTAACCCCAGAGTTCTCTGCAAGGTCAGCAAAGTCCATCATGAGAGCTGTGTGTGAGCTTGAGTTCTCTCTCTGTCCTATCCCGCATTCTTCTACCTTCCATGAGTATACACATGGGGGTTGGGGGCATTGGGTGGTGTTCTTCAAGAACTTACCTTATTTTTAGAGACTATGTTTCTTACTCAACGTAGATCCCAATCATTTGACTACATTGCCAGTCCAGAGAGCTCCGAGGTTCCTTCGGTCTCCACCTCCTGAGTGCTGGCATTATAGGCAATGTGCCGACGTAGCCAGCCTTTACGAGAATGCTGGACACTCAAACTAGTCCTCATGATTGAAGTGAACTTATCTACTGAGTCACCCCCAACCCCTTAACAAACATATTGCACATCAAACTCCACCTCAGAGAGCTTCCTGAAAAAGCAAGACTGTAATAATTAGCTTTATGATAATGCCCCCAAAGCTCTTCTGAGGAAGGCTGAGGCGTTGCAATGGCCTCTGTGTGTGCATAAACCCACGTAGTAACTTCGCTTGGTTGGCCTGCAAATAAGCACCTGACACAGACAGACAAATAAATTGTCTCTGTCGATATTGAACTTGAGAATCATAAAGAGGAAGTCATTACCCCTGTCTGGTGCAAAGGAGACCACACTCTGAAGGTTGGAGGGTAGAGAAGAGTAGAATCCTAGGCAGAGTGGCACACACCTTTGATCCCAGCACTCAGGAGGCAGAGGCCGCTGAATCTCTGTGAGCTCAAGGCCAGTCTGATCTGCTGGTCTACATAAAGAGTTCCAGGACAGCCAGTGCTAAATCGAGAGACCCTCTCTCTCTCTCTCTCTCTCTCTCTCAAAAAGACGACGACAATGATGATGACAATGAAGAACAAAAAAGAGTAACATGTCTGGTTGCTCAATCCTTGAGCCTCTCCAAGGCCTTCTAGAAGCACATTCAAGCTTTGACCAGTACCTGGGAATGTGGCCTTCAGAAAGATTTTGATGTTAATCATTAATGATTCTGTTGTGTCCACACAGAGCAATGGACCATGCTGTACCAGCTTGTGAGGACTATTGTGCACAAACAGTAAGATTGATAATGTGCCCCAAAGGGGAAGTGGCTATACAGCTAGGTTCTTTAAGGATACATCAAAGGGGCAAGACTGGCCATCTTCTAGACTATATGGCCAAGGGGCAGCTGGTGCACCTGCTCCCTGAAGCCTGTGTTCTACCGTCAAAATGAGGATCTGTTTGTCCTCTTCATACTCTTCAGTGAACCCCAGAGTCTCCTGCAGTCCTTTGATCTTAGAAAACCAAAGCACGACAAGCAACAATCTGAAGATAAGACGACGTCTGCTTTGACAATCCTTTTTTTTTCCTTGGTGCTGAGCACAAAGCTCTCCCGAGCCTGCCACAATTGTCTTGATTACTCATATCTGTGCTATTTGCAGGTGAGGTTTAAATTTGGGGTCTCTTAGAAGCTCTTTGCAGTTGCTCAAGGCGTCCTTGAAACAGTGCTCGTCTGTTCTAACCTGAAATTGGCATAAGGAGATTGAGGTGCTGCAAAGCCAAGACACGGAAAGGGCCCTCAACCAGTGTCCCCAAACCAGCTCCGAGATATGTGCTACTTACCCATCCATTAAAATGGGAGTGTGACCTGCTCACTCTTTATCACTCAGAGAATAAGTGGCTCTAAGTACAAAATGCAGGTTTTGTCAGTAAAGACTGAAGTCTTGTCATTTGCAGAAAAATGGACGGAAGTGGGAGGTATCGTGCTAAGGAAAATAAGCCGGGTACAGAAAGACAAATGTCGTAGGCTTCCTCTTGTGTATAGAACTCCAAAACAAAGAATGAAACAGGGAACCTTAATGTCAAAGATGATTGGAGGGGGACTGTGGGGTCAGAGTGTATGATACCTGCAAGTGTCGGATTGTCAGACGGACCCACTGGCATATGATTCATACTCTTGTTTGGTTGGTTTGAGACAAGGTTTCCCAATGAAGCCATGGCTGTCCTGGAACTTCCTTTATAGAGCAGGCTGACCTCGAACACAGAGATACACTTGACTCTGTCTCCCAATCGAGCACTGAGATTAAAGGTGTGAGGCACCAGGGCCAGCTATAACTCTAGAAACATTTGCTAACTGACAAATAGTCCTTGAAACAAAGGCATTCACACCCTCCATGGCTATTTGCTCACTTCCATTTCTCATTTGAAGATCTCTTACTATATACAGAGGAATGGTGCTCTGCCATTTTGTAGAAAGTGGAGCGATTTGTCCAAAGGTGCCCGTTAGTGTCTAGATGGAGGCAAGCCTGAGAAAGTATGACTAACTTAGCCATCCTTAAATAGGTCATCGCAGGACTAGAGAGATGGCTCAGGTGTTAAGAATATGTACTGCTCTTCACGTGACTTCAAGTTCAATTCCCAGCACCCACATCTTGGTTTCCATCACCCATGATGGTTCACTAGTGCTAGCTCCAAAAGGTCAGATGCCTCTGACATCTACATTCCTATGTACACAGGTATGCAAGCACAGATCACATCTGCATTCCTATATACACAGGTATGCAAGCACAGATCACATCTGCATTCCTAAATACACAGGCATACATGCACAGATCACATCTGCATTCCTATGTACACAGGTATGCAAGCACAGATCACATCTGCATTCCTATATACACAGGCATGAGTGCACAGATCACATCTGCATTCCTATGTACACAGGCATGAGTGCACAGATCACATCTGCATTCCTATATACACAGGCATACATTCACAGATCACATCTGCATTCCTATATACACAGGCATGAGTGCACAGATCACATCTGCATTCCTATGTACACAGGCATGAGTGCACAGATCACCACATGGACCTTCATTCTGAATTCTGACCTAGGAAGCAGTATGATTGGAATTCTTTTAAAATTGTTTTTGGACCTGACAAGACAGTGAACGAAGTTGCCACACAGCCTGCCAAACAACGTGAGTTTAATTCTTTGATCCCACTGTGGATTAAGCAAACCAACTCCCGCAAATTGTCCTCTGACTGGCACACGCTCTCTATGGCCCTCCCAATGATAATCAATATAAAATAAAGTAAAATTGCTTTTGCTAAGCTGAGGGAGGTAGCTCATGACTGCAGTCAGAGCACTGCAGAGGCCGAGCAGTTGGATCACGAGTTGGAAGCTAGTCTGAGCTAGGGAGAGGGGCTATTTTTGCTCACTTTGTGATGTCATTTTAGTTCTCATGGTGACAGGCAGTGTACTGCACTGTGCTTGAGAAGCTTGATTAAGTCTGGGACCTAGAAGCCCCTCCCCTGTCGGGTTAGAGCTGGCAAAAAGAGAGAATTGAGCAGAGAAATTAGGTAAGATTAGCAGGCTCTGACACAGGCAGAGGTGCCCCAAAGCCTCAGCTCCCTCCAGCCTCCTGGCTCAGCTCCCAGCTCCTGCTGCTGGCTCGTTCCCCAGCAGCTGCCTCAGCCACCCCCACCACTGGCCTGGCTGTCTCTCCACTCTTTAGAGCTCCACCTTCCTGGTGGCTGGATACACATAGCTTTGGTAATTTTCCCTTGCAAACTCTGATTTGTCCAGCTGCACACATGTTTTTTGGTAATTTTCCTGCAAGCTCTGATTTGTCCAGCTGCACACATGTTTTTCCAGTAGTGGCTCGGGACTGCTCTCCAGACAGACACGTCTGTCCTGGGAGCACTCCCCCCGTCTGTGACTGGCTCTGCCTCCAGGTCTCAATCCTGAGAGTACTTACAGACTTTCTCTTACTTGAAATGAAAAATAGCACAAGACAATAATTGCCCTGTGTTGTATGGTGGATTCCTACTTGCTATTTAGAATCTATGTATCCATATGTTTGATTTACAGACAGGAAATAAGAGGGATTATTAAATGAGCCCTATACACAGTGCAAAGTAGGCAGAGGAACGAGAAAGGAATAACAGGAAAAAAAAATCACTGCCTTTGACCTTGTGCTTATAAAATAAAAAGATGGAACGGGAGAGGAATTGATAAAGGAGTCATTTTGTAGACTGCACGTTTTCATGGGAGAGGAATTGATAAAGGAGCCATTTTGTAGACTGCACGTTTTCATGGTGTTTGGCAATGAGCTCCTTAGGTCAGAGCCAAAGAAAATAACCTGTCCAGTCTCTATGCTGTGAATCCATTGAACTGAAAGAGAAGGGAGTGGGCCTCACTCGGAAATCCAATTCTTTAAAGATCCAGTGGGAAGTTACAAGTGGATGGGAGTGAAGACTCATAAGCGTTCCGAACCCCACCTGGATACTGCAGTGTAGCCAGGGCTCTGCTGTTAGATAAATATATGAGGGATTCCTCCCTGCCTCCTCTTACTGCCCTGGTCTTGCAGCCGGGAAAGGAACTGTTTCTAAAGTTTCCAGTAGAAAATGTTGCTGTTGAACCTGTGTGTGTGTGTGTGTGTGTGTGTGTGTGTGTGTGTGTGTGTGTGTGTGTGTGTGTGTGTGTAGGCCTCTGTCTTTTGTTTTTTAAGACAGGGTCTTTCGGGGTTGGGGATTTAGCTCAGTGGTAGAGCGCTTGCCTAGCAACCGCAAGGCCCTGGGTTCGGTCCCCAGCTCCAAAAAAAAAAAAAAAAAAAAAAGACAGGGTCTTTCCTGAATCTAGAGCTCACTCTCTTTTGGCTAGTCCTGGGATGATTTGTCTGTCTCCCTGTAATGCCCCAATCTCCAACCCTCAGCACTGCCTCACTGGGCTTTTACGTGGATATTCGCACAGCAAGCATTTTACCCACTGAGCCATCTTCCCTGCCCAACATTGAACACATGTCATAGGAACGTGTAAGTATGTAAATGGCCCATGGCCTTTGTTCTTTCAAGACTAGACTTGTTCATCTCCCCCCCCCTTCCATCCTCACATAATGGGCGTTTACACACACTTAAAACATGCCTGCCTCAGGTGGCTGGTCACTTTATCAAATAAGAGGTGGCTGACTTTGTCAATTTTCTCTTCCCATATTCTGAATTAATAAGCCTGGCTCACAGAGCAGTAAAACTTTATTCCCACCAAGCAAATATAAATTACTTTCTCCTTGGCTGACTTTTAAAAGTCTTCTAGTTCTTGTGCCTGGAGCACCCACTTACTGACTGAAGCCGACAAGAGGGCAAAGAGTAGAAAATGACCACAGGTCAGTCCTCTGCAGGGAACCCTTCCCTTGGCTATGGGTTACCTGAACACACTTATGAAGGTTCCTATGAAAACGAGATAACTGCCTGCTCACCCTCCAGGACCCAAATAAGAGATCTTTCATTGGGCATGGTGGTACAAGGCCTCAGCACTCCAGAGATCAAGAGAGAACAGTGAGTGCATAGCCAGCCATGGCTACAGAGTGACACCTTCCAGAAAAAAAGAAAAAGAAGGAAGATGGGGCTAAAGATGGCTCTGTGTTTGAGTGCTTGCTGCTCTTACAGGGGACCTGAATTCAGATCCCAGCAACCATGTTGCATGCTTATAATCACCTGTAACTCCAGGAGCTTGTACACCTTCTTCTGGCCTCCATGGGCACCTAAACATCTCTCTCTCTCTCTCTCTCTCTCTCTCTCTCTCACACACACACACACACACACACACACACACACACACACACACACAAATAAAAAATCGGTTTTGCAAACAAAAATAAGAAGGACAGGGCTGTAAATGGCTCCTTTGGCAGGGTGCTTGCCTTGAACACATTAGGACTGGAGTTTGAGTCACAAAACTTGCATTTTACAAAAAAGCTAAGTGCACAATGGCATTCACTTGTAATCCCAGCACTGGACAGGTTGAGGCAGATGGGCCCCTGCTGTTTACTGTCCAGCCAGCGTAGCCCACCCAGTAAGCATCAGGACAAGGTGATATCCTGGATCAAAAAGAAAATAAGGTAGATAGCCCCATAGATGGATGGTTACTTGTAACTGTCAGTTTGACCCAATCTAGAATTACCTGGAAAGAGGCTCTTAATGAGACCCACAACAGTGGGTCTCAATCAGTAGGTCACCATCCCCTTGGCAAACCTCTATCTCCAAAAATATTTACATTATGATTCATAACAGTAGCAAAATTACAGTGACAAAGGAGCAACAACAATAATTGTATGGTTGGAGGTCAGTGCAACATGAGGAACTGTATTAAAGGGTCACAACATTAGGAAGGTTGAGAACCTTTGCTCTAAATCTCGTGAGGGCCAGTTTTGGCTACATTAATTGAGGTAGGAAAATGAAGCCCACTGTAGGCGGTACCATTCCTTAGGTTTTGGGTTCTGAACTTAATACAAGTGAGCTCAGCAGTAGGCATACATGCATTCTCTCTGCTTCTGCCTGCACACATGCTGTGACTAGCCACTTCAAATTTCTGCCCAGACTTCCTTGAATATGGATATGGACTGCAATCTGAAATTGTGAGCTTAATAAAAGCAAAAAAACCTTCTTCCCCTAAGTCACTTTTTGTCAGGATATTTTTTCATGACAACAGATGTGAAATTAGGACAGTTGACTTCTAGCCTCCACAAGAACTTGTGCAACATGCCCACCCCCACAAGACACAAAAATTACACAGAAAAAGAAAAGTTATTTTTTCAAACCTTCAAACCTCAGAGAGCCAAACTCCTGTTTCTGTGTACAGTTTTACCTGCTCCAAAATCCAGTTCCTGACTGTAACAGGAGCCAATGACCCTAGACTTGCTAGTTAAGGAAACAAACACCAGTTGTCTCACACTTCCAGAGTCTAGATGTTAAGATCAAAGCTTCCATGGGCCAAGCTTGTCCTGGTTTCTGGCAGTTGCTAGCAAGCATTGATGCTCGTTGGCTGGTTCTCCACCACATCTGTGCCTGTTATCTCTAACTTTCTGCCTGTGTCTTTGGTCTGTATCCAATCTCTCTCTTTTCTTACAAGAACATTTGTCATTGGAACGTAGGTTCCTTCCACACAATCCAGGATGCTCTTAACTCAATGACAACTGTAAAGGTCTTTTTTTTAACCATATAAGGTCACATTCACAGGTTGTGGAGGAGGATCAGGACACATCTTCTGGGGACTGCCATTCAGCCCACTACGAAGCTTCAGCTCCCTGGATGCAGAATGTCTTTGTCTGGTTTGGGTTTTGGGGGATTTTTATTTATTGTATTGTATTTACTTTTTGAGACAGGGGTTTTCTGGGTGGTCCAGAGTATCCTCATAATTCTCGAGGACTTGACTCCCAAGAGCTAGGTGTACACCATCCACTCTTAGAGTACCTCTTTCAGGCTTTCAGACTTTTAAATTTTTGTGTGTATGATATGTATATATCTGTGTATACATCTTCATGTGTGTGAGTGTGGACGCACACATGTTAAGATGCACATGAAGAGGTAAGAAGGCAGTCGTGGGTAGAGGTCAGAGGACAATCATTTGACAACAGTCTTCACTTTCTAATTCGTTGGAAACAGGGTTTCTTGTTGCTCATTGCCATGTTTGCTAAGCTCTCTGGCCTGTGAGTTTCTGGGGATCCTCCTGTCTCACAATAGTGCTGTTGGGATTACAGATGCATGTTACCTCAGCTGATTCTATCTAGGCTCTGGAGATCCAAACTCTGGTCTTCACACTTGAACACGAAGTCAGTGTTTTCCCTCTTGAGCCATTTTTCCAGCCTACCTTGTTTTTATAAGAACTTTATTATTACTAGATGTGTGTGTGTGTGTGTGTACATGCACGTGCACACTCACATGTGTATGTGTGTGTATGCATGTTTGTATGCATGGAGGAGTGTGTTCATATTTGTGTGGGTGCACATGCACAAATGTATATATAGAGGTCAGAGGACTACGAGTACCTCGAGTCCTAAGGTGTTGTCACATGACAAAATGAATCACAATAAAAAGTACACTAAATAGCACGTAGCTAATTCTGTGTTTTTCAAGGTTCAGCTATGCCCTAGCATACATCCATACTTCCTTTCCTTTGTGCTTGAATGATATTCCAATGTATGGCTAGGGTATAGTTTCTTCATCATTTTACCAGTTTAGTTTCTAGTATTCCTTATGGCATGGCTTCATTCATTAGTTTCACAAGTATTTCCTGAATGAAAACTCCAGAGAGTGAATGAATTCTTGAGCAAATGTGTACGTTTGACATAGGCATAACCCTATCAAGGACCCCGAAGCCTCAGACCCATGCGGGTAGAACAGCCTTCCCTTGGTGAGGTTCAGAGGGATGGCAAGGTCTTTAATGTGCAGATGTTGATAGCATGTACAGAAAATGTCCAATATAGCTTTGTCCTCCACCCAACATTTACAGCCTGAAGACTGCTCTCCTACAGAGACCGATCCTACCAAGGTTAGCTAAAGCTGCCTCCTTGTACAGCTGTATGAAATAACCCACTTCCTGGTTCAACTGCATGCAATAACCCGCACTCTGTGCTCAACTGTATATAACAAAGGAACACTGTGGGTTTTCCAACGAGAGAGCTCAGACTACCCAATCCCAGCTTTTCTGTATGTGTCAGTGTCTGGGTCTGTCCTTTTTTATTCTCTCATCACCTGGACCCAAGCTATTCAAGAACACAGCAGATGACTACATATTAGACAGGGTTCAAGGAGTTGGCATTACAGCATTTATCAAAGACGTTCATAAGCTCCTGCTTTTGTGAAATACAACCTGGTAGAGGGGACATGTTATAAATATGACAACTAAACTATACGGTATGCTAAACGAAGGTGCTAAAAAGAAAATAATCAGGGGAGTAGACTTGGCAAGGGACTGGAAGGGTCTGGAAGGGAACTTTGTAAGGAATCATTGGACATTTCCCCTCCCTCCATCCATCTATCCCTCCCTCCCCTCCTCTTTCTTTCAAGGCAGGGTTTTACTGTGTAGCCCAAGTTTACTTGGTAGTCTGTAGCCCGGGCTGGCCTTGATCCTAAGGCAGTCTTCCTTTTCAGCCTCTGGAGTGCTGGAGCTACAGATATGTGCCACCATCCCTGGACCGCTTTCTGCTTCTTGACCATGCGAGCACACACTTAAGTCTGTGGAAACATAGCCAAGTGTACACTCAAGACTTAGTCACATGTCTGTACATGTGTTACACTTCAATACAAAGTTTAAGACAACGTACTTCCTTTAGAAAGGCAGCTTAGAGGATAGGGAGATGCTTAGCCAGAAAATTTTGCCTTGCTCTTGCAGAGCACTCCAGTTTGGGTCCCAGCATTCATGCTGAGTGGCTCACAATTGCCTGTGACCTCTAAGAGATCTGACACCCCTTTCTGGACTCTGTGCACAAATATGGCATACACTCACATAGATGCACATGCATACACAGAATTCAAGAAGGTACCTACCCCCAATTTTCAAGGCAGTTTAGGAGATGGGGCTGAGGTGCCAACATGGTGCCTGCTTTCAATCTCTAGCACCTAAAAGCAAAAGAGGGGGCTGAGAAGGTAGCTCAGTCATTAAAGTGCTTGTGTAATCATGAAGTCCTTAGTTCAGTCCAAGCAACTGGGTGAAAAAGCCAGATGTGTTGGGCATGGTAATCTCAGCGCTGGGGAGGCAGAGACAAGGAACGTCACTAGCAGCCAATCTAGCCTAATTGGAGAGTTCTAGGCCAAGTGAAAGAGCCTGTCTCAAAATTAAGATGGTTGACACCTGAGGTACAGCATGGGCTTTGACATCTGGCCTCCATGTACACACATGTACATACACAGAAAGGCATAGGCAGTGCGTAGCTACCTTCTGACTCTAAATGAATAGTGTTAAAGTAGGTAACTGGACATCCTTTGGGGTCCAGCTGAAACCCCGATCCTTTTGGTAATTGATTTTAAGAAAGCACCAAAGTATAATTTCAGCGCTCTCATATTCATTTATGTTCAAGTTGCTGGATCATTCTAGCATCCTCTGACTAAACATATGTGTCAGCAGACAGAGTTGACAGTGACTATGTAGGCAATTCTAGTTTGCAACTTCATTTCTTTTCAAAGACATTTTTGCCATTAAGTGTAGCTCGGTATGTTTTTCTTTCTTTTTATGGTGTGCTTACTAAGAACAAGCATCTTAATTTTAGGAGAGAATAACCATGGAATTGCAGAACTGGAGGAGGGACAGTAACAGGCTTTAATGACAGGCAATTATGTTTGGAGAGGAAGGGGCCACCCTTGGGTACCAATTAAAGAAAAGAGCTGAGCTTCTCTTGGTAGCTTGATTAAATCAAGCAGTCCCTAGCAGGCAGCCAGAAAGTGTTAAATTGTACTGAAGTGGAGGAAAGATGGATGGAAAAAAATAGTGGCCCTAAGTGGTGTGCTGGCGGGCTTTCTATTGCTGTGATAAACACCACAACCAAAAGCAATTTGGGAAAGAGTTTATTTCATCTTATAGTCTATCATGAAGGGAAGTCAGGGCAGGAACCTAGAAGCAGGAGCCAGAGGACATGGAGGGGTGCTGCTTACTGGCTTGTTCTCCATGCCTTGTTCGGCCTGTTTTCTTATAGAACCCAGGACCAACAGCCCAGGGGTGGTCCTATCCACAATGGGCTGAACATTCCCACATCAGCCCAGGGATGACAGCACCCACAATGACTGGGCCCTCCTTCATCAATCACCAATCAAGAAAATTTCCCACAGATTTATCTGCAAGTCAGTCTAAAGGAGGGATTTATTCAGTTGAGATCTCTTCTTCCCAGAGGATGCCAGCTTATGTCAAATTGACAAAAAAGAAGAAACAACCTTAACTAGATCAATGGGACTCTCAGGTGCCATATGTGTATAGCACTTCAGAGTTCATTTGAGCCAAATCCTGCAGCCATGGACAAAAGGTAACTTGATTTACCCACACTGCCAGTTCAAGACTTGACCTGTGAATCTTTTTGTTTTTTGCCTATTTCCTCTGATTGAAACATTTTCTCTTGGACAGAGGAAGCAGACTCATAAGACATAGGAAGCTAAAGAAACTTAAAAGGCTAAGAAAACTTAGACATTTCTAAGAGTCACAAGCCTGTAGCCCCAGGTTCTAGAAAGAGTCAACAGTTGCTAGTAGAGCTACCTGTAAGTTGCACAGGGTGGACACTAGGTTTTCTGAGTCATCATCCATAATGTGGTGGGCTTTGGGGTGATAAAGCTGCTCCCCAAGTCACCTATGCTTCTATAAATTACCCTAATAAAACTCATTTACTAAGGTAATCATTTCTTGGGTCTGTTGTCCACACTATCTAGATTTGACATTTGTTTACATTGTCCCAGGAAAAGTAACACAACAAAAGATAACAAACATATGGACTAAGAGGAGATTGGGGGATACAGTACAAATACACTCTTAAGAATGCTAGTTGAGGGGGTTGGGGATTTAGCTCAGTGGTAGAGCGCTTGCCTAGCAAGCCCAAGGCCCTGGGTTCGGTCCCCAGCTCCGAAAAAAAAAGAAAAAAAAGAAAAAAGAAAAAAGAAAGAATGCTAGTTGAAATTCCAGCACTCGGGGGGCTGAGACAGGCAGAGCATGAGTTTGAGGTCAGCTTGAGTTACATAACAAAATCCTAAATCTAAAAAAGAAGGGAGGGAGAGAGAGAAAGAAAATTATATTTGAGATGCGAAAGAAGAATGAGGGAATCAACTTGGGAAGAGGAAAGGGTTTGCTTTGACTCAGTCTGTTGTATCAATTCATGGGTTCTTGGTCCTCTTGCTTTGGGCCTGGGTGTTGGGGGAAGTCTGTTTATCTCTTTTGGGATGCTCAGGCTGGAAAGATGGCTCAGCCATTAAAGGCTGGGCTCACAACCAAAAATATAAGAGATCAACATCCCAATATTTTTTTCAAGGTTATGCTCCCAATGACCTTTCTCCCAATGATTCTACAGCTTAGAGGTTCTGATGTATAAACGGACATTAGGGTTAAAAGGAATACTAGGGTTAAAATGGCCAAGTCAGGGATATTAGGGATGAGAAATAAGAGGGCTTGCAACTGGGTAAGAGGAAGGGCTATGAGTAAGACAGTGTTGGCAGACTCCAGCTGACTCAACTTCCTATACTCCTGATGCCCGAGAAACACATGCAGCTAACTGAAATAGACTTAGTTAAGGATAAGAACAGCTTCTTAAAAAGCCCCCATATATCCCAGACTAGGAGGCCCAGAGACAATGAGGTGGATACAAGCTAACCAAAAGACTGCAGCTGTATCTTGGTAGATATGATAGGAGTTACTTTCCCACCCTGGTCAAACTTCAAGATGGCCATGTAACCAGGAGAACAAAGGCATCCCAATCCAATTTACAGCTATCAGACTCAGCCAAGGGCTAAAATCAGCAACACCTGTGTGATCAGAGACTAGCAACACAGCCAGGTCTAAAGGTCAGAAGCCCAGGCAAAGTCAATAGCTAACTAAGCAGAAGACCGAGGTGGATAGATGGGTGGGGGTGGAGGGGCTTCAGCCACTCCCTAACCAAGCAAGCACTATATGTATAATATACAATCATCTTCCTAGTTGGGCCAGAAAAACGCAGAATGTGTGGGTCCTTCATTGGCTTAGAATTAACCAATATCCCTATAAAGACACCTTGGTCTTTATTTGCTTTCTGCCATAACTCCTATACAAATTGCTAGACAAGTATCCCAGCAGCCACCTACTCAGGTCTCCAAACTAGAGAAACTGTATGGCTTTTCCCTGTCAGGCAACCGTCCTCCCAACACTCTTGGGCCTTTCTCTGACCTTTAATTCGCCTTAAAAATAAAAGTTTCGTTTTACATTGCTTTATCATGTACAGCCACATCTTTAATGTGAGGAAATGAATTGGCGAGCCACTGCTTCAGGTTGACATTTGGGGAACACTGAGTGTCTAGCACCCTAAGTCCCTAGGTCATGCATATCTAGGCTGAGAAAGGTCCTGTGTTGCTGGAGACCAAACCTTTGATGCATGGGCTTTTGCGGGGACACTCCAGAGCCAAACTATAGTAGAGAATTCATCCTAGGAAAGCTAGAACCAGGGCCTGGGGAGATTGCTCAGCTGGTAAACCAATAGGACAGTCAGGTGAATATGAGACCTGAGTTCAGATCTCTACCATGCATGTATAAAAACAGTCACGGAAGACGGTTCTTGTAATCCTAGCACCAGAGAGATAGAGGCAGGAGGATTCCTAGGACTGGCAGGCCAGTCAGCTAAGCCTAATTGTCAAATGCCAGGTTCGGTGAGAGAGCCTGCCTCAAAGCAACAAGGTGGAAAAAGAGATAGAAAGACATTCACCATCGTCCTGTAACCTCCACATGCACATGCAGACTTGTGTGCATGTGCTTGGACACACGCATATAGGGATGCATGCACACATGAAAAGTCAGAACCAGTGGTAACATTTCTTATGCAAGTAGGAAGGAAGTTGCATGGCAATCAAGAAGAGGTGGATGAAATTTAAAGAGAAGACACCACAAACACATTGACATTTTGTACAGATGTCTGTTCAGGTCACAGAAGCTGCTACCTTCAAGTATAAGGCCACCACGTGTTTAATTACACTCTTGAACCAGTGCTGAAGGGGATGGGCTGTCTCTAATCACCAGCACTAAGACTTAGTCAGGTTGCCTGAGGGGAAAACAGACCAGAAATGAAAAAAGCGGCAGACATCTTCGTCGTGTCAAAGTTTGTACAATTCATAGACCAAGAAGACAGAGCTTATATTCCAGACTTCCTCACAGTTTGATACAACCAGTGTTCCCAGAATCAAAGCACAGCAGCGGGAGTCCTAAATAAGACTATGGGGCATAGCCTGAAGACAGTATTAGTCCTGAGCTAAGTGTAGGGTCTGTAACCTTAGCAACTGGAAAAGGCTGAGACAGTAGGATCAGGGAGGGCATGAGTTTAAGGCCATCCTGAGCTACACAGAAAAAAACCTTGTCTTTAAAACCAAACAGAAAGAAAATATGGCTCCTAAATTGTCCTGTGATGGAAAAAGAGGCTGCCACAGAAGGCCTTTTCCCAAAATTCACATACCTAAAAAATATTCTTTTCTCAGATTCTTCGTAATTGTGCTGTGTTTTCACATTGTAATCTATGAAACGGGAGAGACGCTGGAGGTAGAGAGTGGTCAGATGGCTTCCTACATTGCTCTTGTTTTGCCTTGTCTTTGCTTGTTCTTGAGACAGGATCTCATGTAGCCCAGATGGTCTTGAACTCCCATGTTGCCAAGGGTGGCTTCAAATTCCTCATCCTCCTGTCTCCACCCTTTAGTGCTTTTACTGCAGTCAGGTGTGTGCCCTGCAGGGTTTGTGCAGTGCTGGGGATGGCTCTCAGGGCCTTCTACATGCTAGTCAAGGTTGGAAAGTGAGCAAAACGATAGGCCCTGGATTTGCTGACACCAGGCCACAAACAAATACCTCTCCTTGGCTGAGTCCCGGCCCCAGCCCCAGCTCCTGTATAACTTTTATAGTCATTTTCCTACCCACTAGGCATTAGCCAAGTAATCACAGTAATAACTACCTTGCACTCACACATTATTTTTTGTTTGATTGTTTGAAACAGAGTCTCACACTGTAGACCAGGCTGGTCTTGAACTCACAAAGATCCACCCACCTTAGCTTCTGGGATGCTAGGATAAAAAAACATGCACCGCCATGCCCTGGTACTTTGTTGTTGTTCTTGAAAAACATTTATTTTAGTGTGTATGTACCTGAGTATATGTGTACCGCATGCATGCAGGAACTGGAAGAGGTCAGAAAGGTGTTGAGTACCCTGGAAGTACAGAGGATTCTGGTAGCCAAGTCCGGGTCCTCTACAAGAACAGTGAACACCCCTAACTGCTGAGCCATCTCTCCAGCCCCATCTCCCATATACCACCACGTGACACTGTCTTGTTTTGTTTATGAACCAAATATCTAGAGAGCATAGCAAAGCAGAACATGGTGGCTCATGTCTGCATTCCTAGCACTGGGAATGTAGAGCTAGGAGGCTTGAGAGTTCAAAGTTATTCTCAGTTATGTATTGCATTTGAGCCCAGCCTAGCTACATGAGATTCTGTCTCAAAAACAAGACAGACAAACAAACAAACAAACAGTATTTAACTTTGCTGTTTCTTAAAGTCCTTGTAAGGAAGTGACTACCAGAACTTAAAGAAGGAGGTCATCAAGAAGGGGCCCCTTTGAAAGTTCCCACTGTGCTACTAGAACCCAGAAGAAAGTCTTGCCCAGTGGCCTCCTTGGGAAGAGTCACAGCCTTCTCTTAGGGAAGACAACACATGCAGGAGAGGAATAGGCCAGGGACCCAGAACCTTTGCTTCCCAAACATCTTCCTTGCACGTCCTACTGGGGATTACCTTTGGCCAAAGCCACGGAGAAGTGAGACAAGGAGCCAGGGTGGAACAGAATGGAGAGGAGAATGATCTGAAGGGGCTACAGAAGCTCCCCTGAAGTGCCCAAGGATTTTCACCAGTTGAACCTTCGATTCCAGTTGTGTGTTGAACTGTCAGAAGCCTTGCAGGTAAGGAGCACCTCCCCTGCTTTAGATGTGGAGGGAAACTGGTAACCAAGAGATATTGACTTAGCCGAAGGAGATCAGTTCGTGGAGACAGAGCTTGCTTTCTTTACCACTGTCCTGTACAGTCTCCCCCAGTTGTGCAGGATTGTCCTTTTATTTTAAGAGTCAAATAGGACCCAAAGGGGACATCCTTATATTAGAAACAGTGTTTCTCTGCTGACCATTAAGCCAGCAAAGACAGGCTTTCTTCATAGACCACAGTGGATGTGGCTAGTGGCTCTGGAGAGAAAGAATGATAACAGAGGAGAATCTGGACCACACAAGGAAGAACCATGGGCTAACCTGGGACACTGAGGACAGGCACAAAAATGCTTTGGGAACAGTTTTTGTCATAGCTAGAGGGAAAAGGGCTGAGGTTGGAAAGTGAGCAAAATGATAGGCCCTGGATTTGCTGCCACCAGGCCACAAGCAAATACCAGATGGTAACATATACCTCCTCTCCTCCTCACCTCTTTCTTCTCTTCTTCCTCCTCCCTTCTTTTAGACAATATCTCCAGTAACTCGAGATGACCTCCACCTCACTATGTAGTCAAAGGTCTCTATGAACTTCTAAATCCTCCTCCTTCAGCCTCCCAAGTTCTGAGATTACAGGCAAATGCTGTAGGAACCTTTTCTCAAAGGTAGACTTGAGTCAGCTATGCTACAAAGTCACTAGAAGAGTCAGGAAACATCCTTGATATGAAAGAGCTGCCCACCCAGTGCTAGCACAGGCCTTTAATTCTAACACTCAGGAGGCAGAGCAGCCAGATGTCTGTGAGTTCCAAGCCAGCCTGGTCTACAGAGTGAATTACAGACCATTCAGGGCTACATAGTGAGAATCTGTCTCAAAAACAAACAGGAAGGAAGGACCAGAGGACAGACAGATGGACAGATGGAAGAACAGAAGGAAGGGAGGAAGGGAGGAAGGGAGGGAGGGAGGAAGGAAGGGAGGAAGGGAGGGAGGAAGGAAGGGAGGAAGGAAGGAGGGAGGAGGGAGGAAGGCAGGAGGACGGAAAGACGGAAGGAAAGTAGGGGCGGAAGGGGGGAGGAGCCAGGAAGGAAGGAAGGAAGGAAGGGAGGAAGGAAGGGAGGAAGGAGGAAGAGAAGAGGAAGAAGAGGAAGGAAGGGAGGAAGGAAGGAGGGAGGAAGGAAGGAGGGGAGGGAAGGGAGGAGGAAGAAGAAGGATAGGTTGAGGAAGGAGGAGGAGGGAGGAAGGAAGGAAGGAAGGAAGGAAAGAAGGAAAGAAGGAAGGGAAGGAAGAGGGAAGAAGGAGGAAGGAAGTTGAAGGGAGGAAGGAAGGAGGGAGGGAGGGAGGGAGGGAGGGAGGGAGGGAGGGAGGGAGGGAGGGAGGGAGGGAGGGAGGGAGGGAGGGAGGGAGGGAGGGAGGGAGGGAGGGAGGGAGGGGGGGAAGAAGGGAGGGCGGGAGGGAGGAAAGGAGGGGGGAAGGGAGGGAGTAAGGAAGGGAGGGAGGGAGGAGGGGAGGAAGGAGGGAGGAAGGGAGGAGGAAGGGAGGGAGGAGAGGAGGGAGGAAGGGAGGAAGGGAGAGGAAGGAAGGGAGGAAGGAAGGGAAAGGGAGGAGGAAGGAAGGGAGGGAGGAAGGAAGGGAGGAAGGAGGAGGAGTGAAGGAAGGGAGGCCCCACGGACGACTTCTCCTCACTGACAAGGAGACACCTGAGACATAGAAAATTCTTACTCATGAGTGACTTTATATTCCTGTCTATTCCTCTCATGAGTGGAAGCCCGCTGAAAGTTTTCGCCAGGCGCCACGTATATTATCGGGTAACGCACTCCACACCTGATTGGTTGCTGGCCTCATGACCTCACTCAGGTACGCCCGGAAATGGGCAAAGACCTGGCATGAAGGCACTCTTGCACATGCAGCACAGTTAACCCTCCCATAGGGGGCGCTGCTTGCGCGTAAAAGGCTGCACGCCCATCTTGACTGGCTGGCTCAGCCGGGCGCCAGAGAAAGCCAGCGCCATCTAGTGGTGGCGAATGCCACATGGCCCTCTACATCTTCACCCTATTATTTATAAATTTTATAGCAGCATGATCACATATCCAGCACGTGCAATAGGAAACCTCAAGCGATGTGCAGGGGTTGATCAAAGAAATCACTGAGTCTCTCTCAATCCCAGTGCAATGATCCACAGATCTATGGGGTGCAAGAGCAGAGAACTCAGAATACAGAGAGAAACCCTCTCCTCCCAGTGCAAATGGACCCACAGGTCCTTGGGGTGCAGGAGCATATATTAGCATACAGGGAATAACTCCCCCTATTTATTTATAAAGATATAGTAAAGATATTATTTATTAAGGTAAGTCCTCGAGGATTAAATTGAGGATACTGAGCACTTGTATTTATAATTTGACTTGTATATACCAAATTATTGTTTTAACATTATTGTTTTGGATATATAAAAGAATGATTTTTTCACTAATTTTTCTTATGTAAGGCCTAATCTGTCTGGTATCTGTCCTCCCTAGTTAAGGAGTCTAGGCAATCCAGTTTGAGTTCTTAAATGTCCTATAAAGGAACAGTATTTAGTGCTCTTAACCACTAAGCCATCTCTCCAGCACCTCCCCATAAACTTTATTTACCTAAACATAAGCATTAATTAGAAATGTCAAATCCTGTAAACAAGGTCCAGGATTTAGCCTTATTTAGAAATCTGAGTTGGCAGGGAAGAGGCTGGGCGTTGAAAGTAAGCAAATGGAGTCTTCCTCTTTTCGTTGAGGGTTGTGTTATCAACTCCATTATCATTTTCAAGAGCTGGGTCTATGGTTTTGTTTAGTTCTCTGAGCCAGAGCACTGAAAAGGACAGTGAGTTGTCAGACAATTTACACTGGAATCACTCACTGATTTTAAGTAGAAAACCTGTCTCCAATAAAAATTAATAGAAATCAATTGTAAACCGCAAGCCACACATTGGCTATCAGTATATGAAGTGAAAGCTTGATTTTTAACATATAAAAAACAGTGGAAGGCATTTTCTATATGGTTGCATGTACAAATTTACAGTAAATATAAAAAAGCATGCAAGGAGTAAATTATCAATTTTGCCTGAAATTTGTATATGTAATAGGCCAAATATCAGTATTTTGTAATAACCAATTAATTTGTTCGAAACAAAAGATATGTTTTACTAGGTTTCTTATTAAAATACTTCCATGACTCCAGTCCACAACTCTGTACTAAAACAGCTGAAGCTTTATCTCCAATGTGCATAACAAGACCTAAGTCCCCTGTAAGGTGAGGTATTTAGCCAATTAACATATCTTTAGAAGCTAACATTAGCTTCAAATATTCTTTCTGGAGTAGTGCAACAGCTACTCCCCAAATATTAAAAGCTCATTTTATGAAAGCAAGAGTTTGTAAAAAATTTCCATATATATTGAAAGATTTAATGTTCTAACTTTTTTACATTGAAGTAACAAATTATATAATATAAGGCTGTTAGCCACTTTTAATGATATCCTCTATGGGCTCTCTAAAATTATAACCAAGCTCACAAAATGAAAACTCCCACAATTGCTGTGACTAAACAAATTGTGCAAAAAACAATCCTCTAAATCTTGAAATGGCAGTTTGGAGTAAATAAACAGGCTATATAATGTTCTCATAAGTTCCAAACCCTCATCAATCCTCCAAATCCTGCAACAATCTCTATCCAATACAATCTCTACCTGTTTGATTTTTTCCTTAATTATAAATAAATTTGAGTTAGTGTAATGTTAGCAATCCTTAATCACAACCTTTAATTTCTCCTTGTAACAGCAGACCACCACCAAAGGTCACCTGAGTTTTGAATAAATGTGACTGGCAGCTGTTCTCCAGGCAGTGAAATTAGCATTAGAATATAGATAACTACAGGGCAAGCCACACCTTTGGAAAGCAAAACCCAACAATCTAGTCTCCAAGGCACCACAAGTCTATCTATTATGTTGTAAAGTTGGACTATCAATTCTACATTCGAATGCACAATGGGCGGTCTCCAATACCTCTCGAGACAATGTCCTAAATTCTTTTTAGAAGCCTGGTTTCTAGCATAAAATTCCATAAAATATTACCTCAATTTAGACCTGTCTCTCTAGGTGGCCCAATGTCCATGTTATCTAGAATTACTTCATCTAAATTACAGTTTAAGCCAACTTTCTGTTACCAATATTATACCTTTTAACCATATCAATAACTTGAAATATTAATAGTCCACAACAAGGCAAGCAGGCATATTTATACATTTAAAACCAATGAAAACAAAATTGAAGTGGCTACATATCTTAATATATATACCACAACACCATATTTACCTTTTAGCTATGATTTTAAGAGTAGCACCCTGTCACCTGTTGAATCAAGTAATAAGTCAGGGATTTTCAGTTTTATTACCATAGAAGCTGTGGAAGCTCCCTGGGGCCTTTAGGACTCAAATAGTACAAACATTTAGTCAGCCTCCAGGGGAGCTTTTTATTGAATATAGGCTCCAAAGCCAATTGAAACTGTTTTTATTCATTGTTCTCTTCTTGAAACGAGTTTAAAACCAAGTCAAAGGTGTGCACGACCAGCAGATAAAGTTTTTACCATTTTTTTTTGAACATGAAACGTAAAACATTTAAACAACGAGAAAACAAAAATCACAGACATAAACTTGACAGACAAGGGGTCATCCTGGTGCAGAGACAAACAATAGACAAGAGGAAAAAAACCAGATGGTGTCCACGGTGACTATCCACTCAGGTGGAGTTGATATGGGGCGATGGATTGTCTCAATTCCTGGACTAGTCCACCAACGTATTTAGAAACCCAATTCCTGTAAGATACTAAGATATATTATCTGAGCGGCACGACCAACATTTGCCAATGGTATGGAAGGAACACAGGCCTGAATATTTTTACTCACAACCCAATTAATAAACTCCATCAGGCTGTGCACGCACTGAGATGTCCTTTTATTTGATTCTCCTGAATAAATTTCAGGCGGTCTGCCTCGATCAAATCTGATCAAGCATGACTCTGTATAAAAAGTCTAAGTCAGCGCCACAGACCCGCCCAGCAACTTCCCGAGAGCAGCGCGGAGCTTAATACACCTTTTATAAGCACCAAGAAAGTTTTTCTGCCAACATACTGTGTTCCTTTTACCTCCTCTTTATTCTCTCCGGGGCATTCTTTCCCCAATATTTCACCTCCAATTGGAGGACTGCTACTTGAGATCGATCAGTTTCCTTTTCTCGTTGCAACTTTTCACTACCCCTGTTTCTGACCATCTTTTTCCTTCCCCAACGCTCTCCCTTTTGTTGTTTAACTGAGCAGTTCCCACGCCGACCTCTGAAACCGTTTGTGGTAGCTAGAAACTCAAGGTCAATAGAAAAAAGCCCAGGGGTTGCCAGAGCAACCCCAGCGGCACCTGCCGTCCGCAGTGGTAAGAGTTGGAGCAGATCAAGGCTAGCCATGGTCTCTCAGGTCTTACCCACTCCTATAGCTTCCTGAATTTCTCCCACGAAATGGAGGCTTCCCGTGGCACAGCGATGTTTTTGTCCAGGGTTTCTTGGCACCAGATGTCCCAATGCACGACTTCCCGCCGCAAGGAGCACGCGAGACATAGAAATTCTTACTATGAGTGACTTTATTCCTGTCTGTTCCTCTCTCATGGTGGAAGCCCTGCCAGCCGCCAGGCGCGCCTATTTATCCCCCTGCGTACGCACCCACACTCATTTTGGTTTACCTATGACCTCATCAGGCACGCCTGGAAATGGGCAAAAAAGACCTGGCAGGAAGGCACTCTTGCATTACGACAGTTAACCTCTCCCATAGGGAGCCGGGCTTATGCCGGGTAAAAGGCCAGCGCCATCTGACTGACCTGGCCTTCCATTATAAGCATGCAGTGGAAAGCCAGCGCCATCTAGTGGTGGCCCGAATGTTATTGCGGCCCTCTACATCACCACAGATGTCCCATACGACTCTGCCCGGCAAGGAGCACGGAGACATAGAAAATTCTTACTATGAGTGACTTACTCTGTCTATTCCTCTCATGGTGGAAGCCTGGCCAGCATGGCCAGGCGCCCTATTTATCCCCGTGCACGCACCCACACCTGATTGCTTGCTTACTCGACCTCATCAGGCACGCCCGGAGAAATGGGCAAAGACCTGGTGGAAGGCACTCTTACATGCTCACAAAGTTAACTCCCCCATAGGGAGCCGGGCTTATGCCGCCGTAAAATAGCGCCATCTTTCCTGACCTGGCCTTCCACGTGGAAGGCAGTGGAAGCCAGCGCCATCTAGTGGTGGCGAATTGTGCTGGCCCTCTACAGGGAGGGGAGGAAGGGAGGGAAGGAAGGAGGGAAGGAGGAAGGAAGGAAGGAAGGAGGAAAGGAAGGGGAGGAAGGGGGAGGAAGGAAGGGGAGGGAGGAAGGAAGGAGGAAGGAAGAAGGAGGGAGGAAGGGGAGGGGAGGAAGGAAGGAAGGGGAGGGGAGGAAGGAGGAGGAACAAGGAGGAAAGGAAGGGAGGGAGGGGGGAGGAAGGAAGGAAGGGGAGGAAGGAAGGAGGAAGGAAGGAAGGGAGGGAAGGGGAGGAAGGGGAGGAAGGGAAGGAAGGGGAAGGAGGGAGAAGGGGAGGAAGGGAGGAAGGAGGAAGGGGGAGGAAGGAAGGAGGAGGAAGGAAGGGGAGGAAGGAAGGAAGGAAGGAAGGGAGGGGGGAGGAAGGAAGGAAGGGAGGAAGGAAGGAAGGGAAGGGGGGAGGAAGGAAGGGAGAAGGGAGGGAGGGAGGAAGGGAGAGGAGGAAGAAGGGAGAAGGGAGGAAGGAAGGAGGAAGGGGAGGGAGGAAGGAAGGAAGGGAGGGAGGGAGGAAGGAAGGGAGGAAGGGAGGGAGGAAGGAAGGAAGGAAGGAAGGAAGGAAGGAAGGAAGGAAGGAAGGAAGGAAGGAAGGAGGAGGGAGGAAGGAGGGGAAGGAGAAGGAAGGAAGGAAGGGGGGAGGAAGGAAGGAGGAAGGAGGAAGGGGAGGGAGGAAGGGAGGGAGGAAGGAAGGAGGAAGGAGGAAGGAATGAAGGAGGAGGAGGAAGGAAGGAGGAGGAAGGAGGGAGGAAGGGGAGGAGGGAAGAAGAAGGAGGAAAAAAAAAAAAGAAAAAAAAGAAAAAAAAAAAAAAGAAAGGAAGGGAGGGAGGAAGGAAGGAAGGGGAGGGAGGGAAGGGGAGGGAGGAAGGGAGGGAGGGAGGAAGGAAGGAAGGGAAGGGGGAGGAAGGAAGGGAGGGGGGGGGGGGGGAGGGAAGGAGGGGAGGGGGGAGGGGGGGAGGAGGAAGGAAGGGAGGGAGGGAGGGAGGGAGGGAGGGGAAGGAAGGGAGGGAGGAAGGAAGGGAGGAAGGAAGGAAGGAGGAAGAGGAGGAGGGAGGAAGGAAGGAAGGGAGGAAGGAAGGAAGGAAGGGGAGGAAGGGAAGGAAGGAAGGAAGGAGGAGGAAGGAGGAAGGAAGGAAGGAAGGGAGGAGGAAGGGAG
>NC_046172.1:8117374-8362513 GCF_011064425.1 Rattus rattus | reverse complement strand
GAAGGGAGGAAGGGAAGGAAGGAGGAAGGGGAGGGAGGGGAAGGAAGGGGAGGGAGGGAGGAGGAAGGAAGGAAGGGGAGGAAGGGAGGAAGGAAGGAAGGAAGGAACTTGACCTTGGAGATGGTTCTAACTAGCTGGGGACAAAAGTATCCATGTAATAAATGGCTTTCTGTATGGAGATTAGTCCTCTCCTAGGCTCACATTTAAATTTGACCTCTGACTGACGCATGAGAAAGTCCAGCTATGCATTTTTGTGCTATTCTTCTGCAGTGCGAACAAAGGAAGGGTGTGGGCTCACAGTTATGGAGATCAGGGAGAAGTGTTTTTCACAAGTTTATTTAAATGCAAAGTATTTGGCCATCTTGGTGGCTTGTGAATGCGAGCTCAATACTTGGAAAGCCAAAGTTCAAGGCCAGCCTGGGCTATTTAGTGAGTTCTAGTTCAGTCTTGGCTACATAGCAAGTTAATGGTTTTTTTAAGGCAGCAAAATGGGAAAAATAGCTTGTTGTGTGTATGCCTGACAAGCCAAATTTGATCTCCAGAATTCATTGAAGGGTGGAGGGAGATAACCAATGCTACAAAGTTTTCCTCAGACTTCCATACACGAGCCATATATCACCCCCCATCCACTGTACACATCCTCAATAATAATAAAGAATGAAAATGCTATACTGCTTTCTTTGCAGTGCTAGACCTGGAACCCAAGGCCTAGACTATGGTCACCCACAGAATCCCAATTTTAACCCCATCTTCCTCCTACACAGAAGAATTTGAGGTGCAATGAGTATTTCCCTTTTTCTCTGTAGATTTGTATCATTTTTAGGTGTGTGTGTTTGTCTGTGTGGGTATGTGAGCCCGAGTATGGTTTCCCCCCTGAAAGCAGAGTTACAGATCTTTGTGAGGTGACTTGTGGGTGCTGAGAATATGGCAGGGCAGCTGGTAGAGCGTTCTTAACTGATGCACACCTACTCCAGCCCCACCCTACACTTGCTGTAAAAATCTATTTAAAATGACTCTAGAGCAGTGCTCCAGAGATGGAAGCTGGAAAGATCAGTTCAAGGCCAGCCTTGGCTATGTGGCCAGCCTAGATTACAGAAGTCCCCCCCCCACACACACACACACAACTTGATAGACTTAGAGCCAGAACTCAGTGGAATATATCTTGAGTCCCAGCACACAGAGGAGTGACACTGAATCATTTGAGGCCAGGCATTTGACAACAGCCTAAATGGCCAGGTGTCTGTCTGCCTGTCTGTCTCTGTCTCTACCTCTCTCTGTCTATCTATATCTATATCTATATCATCTGTATCTATATCTATATCTTTATCTACATCTATATCTATCTATCTACACACACACACACACACACACACACACACACACACACACACACACACACACTCACTTGCATATGCACAAATCAAAAAGAATAAAAACAAATTTTAAAAAAGCAAAACAGTGGCCTGATGCAGGTGCAGGCCTTTAATCCTGGCACTTAGGAGGGAGAGGCAGGAGGACTTAATAGTCTAAATATCAAGTTCCCGGCCAGGCAGGAATACATAATGAGAATCTATCTCAACAACAAAACAAACAAGAACCAATCAAACGGGTATAAAGTGATGCTAATATACTTCCTGTTTCTAAACTTCACTTCTAAGTGAAGCTCAATAAGGAAGGCCCACCCTGGGAAGAAATACAAAGTGTTCCTTGCAGCACCACGAGGGAGCACTGAAACCACCCAGTCTGTCAGGCGTGATCAGAGATCTTTGAAAGAGCACTGACCTTGAGCTATCAAACTTTACCAGACAGGGCTTGTTTTTGTCATCGTCAAAGTTCCCAAAGGAAAGCTGAGCCCCACCCACCTCCTCTGTGTACCCTTCACTCAGCTATAGTAACCTTCAACATTTCTCATTGTCTCTGTCACCTTTGAGAACCCATTGGAAACTGTGACCTCCATATTGCCACATCTGCCAGAACTAATGGTCAGACACCTTTCCAACGGGTGGCGGGCTCCTTGGCGAATTCATCCAAGGATCTCCTGGGACATGGTAGATTCCAGGTTAGCACTCGTGGGTTGCAAGAGTATAGTACTCTGGGTACCATGTGGGCACACACTAGCATTGAGTTCTCCCACAGGCCTGGGCACCTTGCTGTCATTAGCATCTTCCATTGGACTTCTGGTAAGAGAGCCTCCTGGATGGTTCAGTTGCTCCACACTTGCCCTCCTGACCAGTCACCCTTGACCCAGGCAACATGCACAGTAACCTACCTGACCCAGCCCAGGGTGTTTACTTGCTTGAAACCCCTCAGTTCCCATTGGTCTTCCAGAGAAATCTAAAGAGCTGGTATCCAGGGCCCTGGTGCATTCCTACCTCCATGATCTGCGATCTCCTCATCTGCATTACTCTCTCTAGTCACCTTAGCCTTCCATCACCACCAAGCTCTTGCCTGCCCCAGGTCCTTTGAACTTACTGTTTCCAGTGCCCAAAGGTAAAAATTTGGAAGAACTTTTCAGCTTTTCTTCCATAAAAAGCCATGTTCACCAGGCTCCATTGAAAGGTGGCCAACAGGCCACCTATTTTCTGAAGAGTAGCCAGCTAAAGTACCTGCCACTCTCACTCCCACACATATCCCTACTCTTGTAGCTGGTCTTTGCTATTTTGTGGATTCTTTTTTCCATCCTTTGCTCCCCCACCCCACTTCACCCCCATTACTAGATAGGAGATAAAGAAGGATGGAAGGAGAGCGAAATCCCTGAATCTAATTTCTTTCCTTCAGTTTCTTCTCTGAGCACAACTATTAACAAACTGCAAACAAACCCCCTGAACAATCACCAACCACCCACCCATAGCAGGGTTTCCAATCCACGCCCAATTGCAGAAATTATCTGCAGCTGGCAAAACTGTGCCTCTGCTAGAGCATGAGGCAAATCATAGTCAGCTGCTACAGTCAGTCTGAGGCAGCTCCATAGCCACATATATTTGCACCTGAGATTAAAATTAACACACATTCTATATTTATGTGTTTTTTTTTAAAGAAACCAAATTCCAGAATTGTCACCAAAAAAAGGACAAATCAAACTGAGCACCAGCATTCCCCTCTCTCTCCCCTGACTCAGGACAAAAATATGACATGCTTCTTCACACCCTTGCCCAGCTAGAACCTCTCTCACCACCATTCGTTCCCAGCCATGACGGACTGTGGACCCGAGTTAAGTTGCTTGCACAGGTGCTCTGTAACAGCAGTGAGAAAATAGCTAAGACAAGATGTAAAGGATAGTGTCATTTGTGTCACGTAGGGGCTAGGGATCAATATCTAGTAGCTCTCTGCCTTTGTTAACCATTTGGAAAACGATATTCAAATTCAAAGGTCTCAAACCTTTGGAACTCACAATTCTTTCATACTTATTTCATTATACCATATTTTATTATGACACCAAAGAACTTTCTTTGTTGTTGTTTTTGTTTTGTTTGTTTTGTTTTGTTTTGAGACAGGGTTTCTGTGTATAGCTACGGCTGTCCCAGACCTCACTCTGTAGACCAGGCTGGCCTTGAAATCAGAGATTCACCTGTCTCTGCGTCCCGAGTGCTGGGATTAAAAGTGTGCACCACCACTGCCAGGTTCAAAAAAGTTTCTTTACATTGGATATGGCTTACTATGTTTAATGCTGAAACTGTGACATTTTAGAATTTATTATTTTAAATAATAATCACAGAATGAAAGGGGCAGAAGCAAGTCGATCTGTGTGAACTCCAGGTCAGCTTGGACTACATAGAGAGTTCTAGCCCAGCCAGGACCACATAGTAAAACATCATCTTAAAAAGAAAAAGAGTAACGGTGAGGTATAGAGATGTAGCTTAGTCAGTGCTTTCCTGGAATATACTAGGCCCTAATGTGATTCTCAGCACTGCATAAAACAGAAGTGGTCCTTACCTATAATCCCAGCCTTTAGGGAAGATCAGCAATTCAAAGCTATCCTAGGATACATAAGACTGTTTGATGCCAGTTTGGGCTATTTAGGCATAAAGTTATTGCAGCCTACTTTTAATAAGGATTCAACCTCTCCTCTAGCTCACCACCCAGCAGAGGTAATGAAAGAGAAAAGTTATCAGAATATGGGGACCTGTTCAGCAATGGTTCTTTGGGGGTGAGCTTGATATTCTTGGGCAGCAGTTCAGTCCCATAGCCAACACCAAATACAATTCAACAGCTGCAGACCGGTCCTCTAGGCAGGCAGACACCAGGCACGAACCAGCAGCTACAGTCCAGTCCTTTCAGCAAGCAGACACCAGGTAGAAACTGACAGGTTCACCAACCAGCCTGAGGTGAGGCTGCAGAAGCAGCAAGCTGCCACAGGAACCTCACAAGTGTTCTTGGGCAAGTTCATTCTCTCAATGGTGGCATTCTATGGAAGGTGAACGAATTCATGTGTTATCAAAGAATAGTGAGGAGGCGTAACAAACCAAACCAAGGCTCAGCACTTGTCTGTAGAGTCATCATCATATCTATACTTCTTCATCAAGAGTCCTTTCATGAGTCTGCTATAGCCAAACATCCTTTCACCCGAGTCTGCTTAGGAAACAGTCTTTTAAGTGTTTACTTTGGCAAGACATCCTTTCACCTGTTTATCCCAGGAAAACATCAAATATGTCAAATGCATAACTAACTTTCCAAAAGAACTAGAAGTTTCCACTTCAAGGCTACTTGAGATCTTATTTCAAATTAGATAAGGAAGGCATACATTAAAAATCATGAGTATAGCATGAGAAATATAATTTATGATATTCTCCAAAACAAAAACAATCATGGAGAAAAATTGACACTGTACATTTGAGTACATGTCTTTAATTTGTGGCTTAGATGATGGGTGGGGTGGATTCTCATGTCGTTTATATTCAGTCTATTGGATGCATTGCTTTAGTTGAAGTATTAATATTAATATCTAAGAAATATGCAGATTCATACAGAGTTGGAAAATAAAGGAGCATCCTGCTGGGGATAGGAGCCATGAGTCTTAATTTTTTTAGATTTATTGATTTTTTTTTATTTATGAGTGTTTTGCCTACATGTATGTCTGTGCCCATAGAAGCTAGAAGGGAGCCTCCTGGAATAGGATTTACACATGGCTGCGAGCTACCGTGTGAGTGCTGAGAACTGAACCCAGGTCCCTCACATGAGCAAGCGCTCTCCACCACTGAGCCATCTCTCCAGCTTGGAGCTACAGTCTTGGAAATGCACTTGCTTATCTACTGAGCTGCACCCACAGTCCCAGCTCAGAGGGAACATTTAAATAACCTCTACAGACCATTGTGGGCATTCTTTTCAGAAGGAAGTGAGAGCATTTTAAAGGGTAATTGCAATGTGGAACTTGAAACTACACCAAGATACTTTTTATATTGCTCCATTAAAATCTATCATGTACTTTGAACAGATCTTTTATCCATCTACAATTTTGTAATACCATGCATGAGTCATTTCAAAAGCAATAGTTCAGGGTCCCCCTATGTAATGCCCTAGCTGTCTTGGAGCTCACTATGTATGTAAATCAGACTGACTTAGCCTGGAACTCACAGAGATCCATCTGCCTCTACCTCCCAAGTTCTGGGATTAATGGTATGTGCCACCACATACAGTTACACCAATTCTTAACACACACACACACACACACACACACACACACACACACACACACACACACATTTATGAATATCATCACCAATCTCATCAATAGGAAAGTCTTTAAATATTGAAAGGATATAAAACTCACAGGAGTGTATACAAGATTTCTAAAATTACATTTTTCTCTTGAAAGCTGAATTTTATCATTGGCAACAACAACTGTCAAATTATTTTCCTTGAAGTGACAGGCTCACTTAATTTCAAGAAAATGCCTGTCAAGTACTGGTATCTGAATAAATAGAGTTTGACTGTCAGTGGCTCTTACAAGGAAAAATCATGCTTTACAAGAAAGTAGGTTTAAAGTGAATAAGTACAAAAAAGAATAATAAATAAAAGAGTAGCTTGGGTACTAGAGATTGCTCAGTGGTTAAAAGCACTCCCAGGTTTGACTCCCAGCACCCACATATTCTTTAGAAGATCTGAAGTCCTCTTCTGGCCTCTGAGGGCACCAAGCATAGCCATGCGTGCTGGCAAAATAACTATTCACACACACACACACACACACACACACACACACACACACACACACACAGAGAGAGAGAGAGAGAGAGACAGAGAGACAGAGACAGAGAGAGAGACAGAGAGACAGAGACAGAGACAGAGATTGGCTAAGCTCTCAGCTTTGCTGACTTCACTGTTGCCGTTCCCTGGAGTTTTCATAACTCAGAATTTTCTTTGTATATTTTCTATTTCATTATATCAATGTCCTGTGCTGAAGGGTTCAGAGTAATACATCATAGGTCTGGGGAGATGGTTCAGCATTTCAAATGTTTTCCCCACAATTGTAAGACCTGGAGTTCAGATTTCCCGAACCCCCATAGCAGTGGGACAGGGATGGTGTCTGCCTAAAGATCTCAGCTCCAGAGAGGCAGAGACAGAGATGGGCCACAGGACAAGTAGGGTGGTTAGAGTAGCCAGAATTGGCAAGCTCTAAGTTCAGTGAAAAACAGTCTCTGTAAGGAAAGTTGAAAGTGATGGAAAAGACACAAAACTTCAAGTTAGGGCCTTCAGACATGTGTACATTTGTGCAAACACACATGTGTTGTATGTACATGTTGGACATGTACATACAAACATACATACACAAAAAAACATCATCTATCCTGGTAGTGCCTATTCATAGAATCTGAGTTTAATTTTAGATTTTTCTCCCCTATGTTAAAAATCTTAACACTATTATAAGCTTTTATAATTGTAAGTATAATTTATGGATATAATTATAAACTTTATAGCCACATTTGTGTTATTACATAATATAAGCCTGTTTATAGTACCAGAAAAAAAAGATATTGGATTTTTTTCTGAATTTTCTTTTTATAGTTACAGTATATCTCATTAGACAGTATGAATCAAGCCTGGGCAATGGTGGCACACTCTTACTTAATCCCAGCACTTGGGAGGCAGAGGCAGGTGAATCCCTGTGAATTTTAGGCCAGCCTGGTCTACAGAGTGAGTTCCAGGACAGCCAGGGCTATACAGAGAGACCCTGTCTTGAAAAACAAACTGAATCAAATAACTATCTCTTTTTTTCCTTTTTCTTTTTTTTTTTTTCAGAGCTGGGGACCGAATCCAGGGCCTTGCGCTTGCTAGGCAAGCGCTCTACCACTGAGCTAAATCCCCAACCCTCAAATAACTATCTCTTAAAGCTCACTTGAGGAGTGGAAGAGGTGGCTCAGTGGTTAAGAGCACTGACTATTTCTACAGAACACATGAGTTTGAGTTTCAGCATCTATATGGTAGCCTTCTGTAACTCTAAATCTATGGGATCTGACACCTTCTTCTGGTCTCCTCAGGGGACCAAACACAGACACCAGGCATGCACGTGGTGCACAAACATACATGCAGGCAAAACACCCGTACACATAAAATATAAAATAATTTCTCTAAAAGATAAAAAGTTTACTTGCAATAATTTCTATTTGGCTAAGCCAACAAGTCATTACAAAAATCTATTTCTTTCCTTCTGCTTTTATCATCAGTGTATTTTTGGATGATTTCATACATGTGTATAATATATTTGGTCATGTTCACCCCATTACCTTCTCTTTTGGCCCTTGCTCCTGCAACTGAAACCCTTCTTTGAAACTATTCCCTTCCCCCTTCCCTGGATTCCAGTTTTGGGGTGCGAGCCAGGGAGTTTATTTAGAATTGCTTGCTTGAACTTGGGTAGGAGGTTATTCATTAATACTTGAGCCATTTACCAATGGCTACTCCACCAAAGAAAATGCCTCCCCCTCCCCCAGGAACCATTAACTGCCAATAATTTGTTGGGAGGGCGGTGACCTTATGAGCCCCTCACCCATCCATGATGGACCTTTGGTGAGCCTCAGTCTTATACAAGTTTTTTTATTAAACATTTTTCAAAAATGAAATATATTTAGCATTATTTTCCCCTTTCCTTTTCCTCTAACTCCTCCCATGTTCCCCATACCCTGCTTACTCTTTCTCAAATTCATAACTTCTGACCTCATTTTCTTTAATTGATATACACACGTGCACAATCTGCTCAACTCGTTTAATGTTCCTTGTGTGTATATGATTTCAGGGCTGATCACGATGTGTGGGGGCGCTCTTCAGCATTCCTTAGCTGTATATAACTCTTGGTCTAGGGTTAGGGCTCTCTGGTATTTTTCTCTTGCATGTCTATTGGTGGTGTCCTTGTTCAGGTCTTGTTTAGGCAGACAAGTTGAAAGTTCATGGGTGTGACTTCTCTTATATTTCTAGGAGATACAATCTCCCAGCAGACATCCTGTTTCTCAGGCTCTTAAAATCTTTCTGCCCCCTCAATGGTTAGAGAGGTTCCCTAAGCCTTAGATACAGGAGTTATAAACACAGTTTTTAAAAATTGTTACTAAATCAACAGGAAAGTTAGCGGTGAGCTTGATGTTGCCTGTATAATTCTTTTTCTTTAAAATTAGGAACCATATTACTAAGATGCCCCCAGATGCGCATGAATCACCTCCACCAGAAGATATCCTTTCATACTCCAATCTTTCTGGGATCTCAGTTATATTGAGATCTATCAGGTTGGGCTGGGCACCACACAACCACTCATTCGCTGCATTCTGGTTGGCTGTGGTTTCCTGTAATGGTCTCCATCTGTTGCAAAGAGAAGTTTCTTTGATGAGAGGTGATGATTACATCTGTCCATGGGTATACAGATACATGCAATTAGGAATTGTGCTAGTTTAGTAAAGTGACAGTTGTAACTTCTCTCCCAAGATCCATAGCCTCACTAGCCCTGAGTAGTTGGCCAGAGATGGTTTCCTTGCTGTTGAGTGAAACTTAAATCCAATTGGAGAGCCCAATCCAATTGGTTGTGCCCAACCTATGAGTGACGTCATTGCCCCTTCAGGGTTAGTGTTGGCCATTGGAGTTTACAGGTGTGCCGAGTAAGACTATGGGTTGCTTCCCTCCCTTGGAATCTTGCATGGCACCTTCTGTTTCCATTAAAGCTAGTCCTCAGGCTTTCTTGTCAGGTCCCCTCCGATTCCCTGGGTCCTTCAAGGTCTAGGGGACAATAAAGGGCAACAACAATAGCCTATAATAATGTCCTCTTGACCTCCCTTGACCAATGACTTATCAAGGCTTCTTGTGTCTGGTGTTGTGGCTTTTGTTAGATAGTCTATGCCTCTTGGGTGCAGCATTACCTGCTTCAGCTGGGAAATTTCCATTTAAGCTGTATATGTATGTGTACATATGTGTATGTGTTGACCTTCTTCCCCACTCCCAATTAACTACCCCATGCCCCATTTTTTCCATTTTCTCCTTCCCACGACTTTTACCTTGCTGTTCTCTCCATTGCCAGTGACCTATATCCCCAGCTCTTGGTAGTGGTGGCGGAAATTCTTTTGGGGGGAGGGGGGCCAGCAAGGTCTTTCTGTATAACCTAGGATAATCTTGAATCTACACATCCTGCCTCCGCCTTCATAGTGCTGTGATGGAAATGTACGACCATGTCTGCCTTACGTGTTTTCCCCTGCTTACTAAAGTAGTAAATTCCATCCTTTTATTTTCCTGCCTTGCTTTTTTTTTGGTATATACTTAACATTCCATCCCAGAGAACATTTCATAACAATGCATGTTGCATTTCTCTTGCTGCGAATAAGATGGAAGGCTTGCTACGTGGCTCAGAACATTTGCATTTCTTTTGCTTCAACATATTTCTCCTACGATTAGACCATTTCCTAGGAGTTTTAGTCTTCTCCCATTTTAAAAGCCTCTCGAGTACTGGAGATAGGAACCCTTCATGATACAAGCTGGAACTGTGTGTTCCCCTTTTTTCCTTTTTGTCCTATTGCAGGCATTTCTGCATGCAATGGGTTATTTTAGTGCAACCAAGTTTATCAAGTATTTTTCCTTATTGCTTTTGCACTTTGAGTCGGGCTGTAAATGCTTTATCCTCTCTGAGGTTATAGGGCAGACACCCTTGCCATCAACATGTGGTCCTCAGATGAACAGCAAGGCATCCATCACCTCTAGTGTATTAGAAATGTGGACCAGCAAGCTCTACCGGGACCCATTGCAGCAGAGTCTGCATTTTAAGAACACACAGACACTTCATTTTCCTGGCCAACCTCAGGCCTGCTCTGGGACTGTCACCCTGAGTACTAGTGAGTCATTGGCCACTGGTATTGGGAAAAGAAAAAAAAAACACAAGGAAGAAATAAGATCAAGTGTTGGGTGTGGCATGGCCTACACCTGTAATCCCAGTACTTGGGGTGCAAAGGCAAATGAATCTGTGGATTCAAGGTTATCCTAAGGTATAGAGTGGGACCTTGTCCCCAAGAAAAACAAAAACAAGGGCTTGAGATATAGGTCAGTGGCAGAGCTCAATAACTTGGACTCCATCTCCAACTACTGGCAAAATAATAATAATGATGATAAAATAATAATAATAATAATAATGATGATGATGATGATGATGATGATGCCAACCTGAATATAAGATATGAAGGAAGACTAGATTACTGGCGTTATTCCATGCAGATGTGGAATGTTCTACTGAGAGGAACTTTAACAATGTATCTTGTGCAGTCCTAGGATTACATGACTGATGTATTGTACTGTCTATTTTCAGAAACATCCGAGGGGCAAATCATTCCAGAAAAACAGGCTCTGGTTATTTTCCAGATGAATAAATAACACTATCTGCTGCTGAGAGGCTTTTTTTTTTAAATATTTTATTTATTCGTTTATTATATATGAGTACACTGTAGCTGTCTTCAGACACACCAGAAGAGGGCATCGGATCTCATTACAGATGGTTGTTAGCCACCATGTGGTTGCTGGGATTTGAACTCAGGACCTTTGGAAGAGCAGTTGGTGCTCTTAACCACTGAGCCATCTCTCCAGCCCAAGCTGAGAGGCTTTTGAAGAGTATTGTGACCGTGGACTTGGCAAAAGGTGGCGGGGGTGGGGCTGGGGGAGGGAATAAACCTCTTTTAGGTTGCTACAGTACACTGCACAAGCAAATTCTGTTCCTCTCCCACACGCTGCAGAGATGGACACATGACCTGTGCTAAGTAAATGGGTGGGTAAACGATTCCATACAAAGATCCTGGTCGAGCCTTCGCTTCAAGCAGCACACAGTTGTTTGTCCGTAATGTTCTGTTCTTCCAGAGTGTGCGTTGTTACTCAATCTCCTTGGCCGACAGGGTCCACAGAGCTTAATGCGAACAAAAGAAGGAGCACCCTAGAGAATTAAACCTTAACTCAGCTCTTTCTATCTGCATTTTGCATTGTCTTGCAATGTGAAGAGGTTCTGTGAGAATGATTAAAGCAGGAATCAGCTATGATAATAGGGTATTATTCAGTTTGAATACGCAGGCTGGGACTCCAGAGCTACTCAGAATTCCTAACACTATTAGAGAGAAAAATCGCTGCTCCCAAGTACAGAACTGAGCCTGAAGACATGAGAAACAACGCTGGAGTAATCTGATAGATGATTTAGTGCTCCTGCTCACTTTTGACTTTTCTAGAATTTCTGAGCCAACATTCGTCAAATTCAACATAACATTTACATTTAAAATACCTGTAGGGGCCCATGAAATGGCTCAGTGGACAAAATGCTTGCTGACAAACCCAACCACCTGAGTTTCATCCCCAGAACCCACATGGTAAAAGAAAAGAGGCTCCACCCTCACATGTTGTCCTATGACCGCCACACACATGCTGACACTCATGTGCCCCACCCCATATATATACACACAGACACATATGTATATGTAAGGTTTAAACATTTTATTTTAACCTTATGTATGTATGTATGTATGTATGTATGTATGTATGTATGTATGTATGTATGTATGTATGTATGTATGTGTGCATGTGTATATGTATGTATGAACTGTGCCCTTGCAAGCCAGAAGCCACAAATTCCCCCTGGAACGAGTTATGGGCTGCTATGAACTTCCCAACCTATGTATGTTCTGGGAAGTGACCACAGGTTCTCTGTAAGATCAGTACACGTTCTTAAATACTGAACTATTGCAAGGACTATGTGCGTAGTAGTTCAGTGGTTAAACATGTGGACTTGATCCCAAGCACCATCCTCCAAGAAAATAAGTCAGTCTATCAACACGTTATGTGTTTGGGGTGGTTATGAAGAGACAGGGAGATGAGTGGGGTTGGGGCGCATAATGTGAAATTCACAGAGAATCAATAAAAGGTCCAATTCAAAAACAGGCTATAAAACAGCATATTTATTTTGGCCATCATCAGGGGTTAGAGTTCACATTTCAGGAGACTGGAAATATAGGAAATATAATGTTCCAAACTATAGGGATTATTTAATGAACTTCTATAAGTAAAGTTAACAGTTTCATACAACTTCATGAGAGACGTGACCTAGCTGCCTCTGGCTTTGGCCTGACCTGGAAACCTGGGCCGACAGGAAACATTTCCGTGAGCTCGTTTCCTGAAGCAACAGTGTCGACCTTTCTGACACAAAGTATAGAGTGAAAATATTCCTGTGTTAGATTTTCTCAAACCTTGCCTGTGGGAGTATAAATTGGTAAAAACCACAAAGGATAGTTTTACGAAAGTTATCAAAACTACGTAAATGTCTCAGAGCTTGGATGAGGACCTGAGTCCAGAACACCAGTATCTGTGTAAAAAGTCAGGTGTGGCCAAAGGAAGTGAATTCTGCCACTGGAAGAAGGGGTTAGAGATGTGGGGGTGGGACCTGCTGGCCACCAGCCTGGCCGGAAAACTTCAATGAGAGACCCTGTTTCAAAGGAATAAAGCAGTAAGAGAGAAGACATCTGATGTCCTCCTCTGGTACATGTGTACACCTGCGCATACGTGTGTCCACACATGTGCACAACACATAACCCCAAATTATCAAATGTATAAACACACAAACCTTTTGAGCCTTAATTCCAACCCTATCTGATTACCTTCGAGAAATATTTACACATGTGCAAAATTTTATGTATATACAACAAAACACTGAGCACTAAAGACAGGAAGTAGTCTGTGTCCTTTAGTGGGAGGCCAGTTATCTAAGTTATAGTTCAGTCAGGAAGTACTCATAACTTTGAGGGTGGAAAGCACCCATGTAGCAGTATAGGAATACATCCAACATGTATTATTAATGAGAAAAAACATGGGTTACTGACATTTAGTTTTACTTGTTGGTTTGGGGTTTTGTTTGTTTGTTTGTTTTTCTCTTTTGAGACAGGGTTGCTTGTAGCCCAAGCTGGTCCTTGTAGCCAAGGATGATCATAAATTTTTTTGGTGTGTGTGTGTGTGTGTATGCATATTCACATGTGCGTGGGCACACATGTGTATGTGCATGTATTTGTGTGGAGGCCAGAGTCTGATGGTCATTCTCCATTCTATTTACTGAGGCTCAGAGCTCAAGGATTCAGTCCTGGAGTCTTGGTAGCCATCTTCTGGCCCCTTTTCTTGGGGAGGCAGGTGGTTTATTTGCTTGTTTTTTCCTTCAAGACATGGTTTCTCCGTGTATCTCTAGTTGTCTTGGAACTCACTCTGTAGACCAAGCTGGCCTCCAACTGAGATCCGCCTGCCTCTGCCTCCAGAGCACTGGGATTACATACAGGTGTGCGGCACCCATTGATGCTTGGCCATCTTCTGGCCTCTTACCGAAAAATCCCGGCGTTCCATTCCCATGTCTCACCTCCTCCATGCTGATCATTTTATTTGTTTTGCCCCTCCAGACTCCTTAGTATGCTGACTTTCAAACAGAGTCATACCTGCTGGAATGAAATTTGCCTTGAGCAAGAAGAGTACAAGGTGCAAAGGGCAGCTCGGCCCTTTCCAGTCCATCCCATTCCATTGCCAGACATTCAGGAGGCCAGAGAAAGCCTACTGTTATAGGCCTGTACTCCATTGCAGGCCTGGGGATGTTGCTCAGTTGACAATGTTTGCTACAGGAGCCAAGGTCTGAACCTCAGCACATAAAAGAAAAGTAGAGAAGTAATGGGTATGTTTAATTGGTCTCTGAAGTTTAGTCTGCTTGACTTTTTGTTCGAACATTTATAATCTGTTAATTGTTGCTCATGGGCTTCATAGACCTCCCTGAGAATAAGAGAGGCTTAACCATTTCACATTTTTTGATGTTTTTGTTTTGTTTTATGCTTTGCTCTAGGTTTCATGTAGCTCAGGCTGGCCTCCCATTATGTAACCAAGGCTGTCCTGGAATTCTCGAATCCTCTTTCTTAAAACTTGTCTGAGACATGTACTACCACAGCTTAAGATTTCAATTCTTCCCCCGGACACAGCAGGCAAAACGCACCCATGAACTCTCAACAATGGTAATTGCTAGAACCAGACCAGCATAATTGACATTACCAATTAACATGCTCATGCGAAGAGGGGAAACTGGGTGGTCGAAAACCTGGGTGGAGAGCTACAGATAATGAGAGAGGGAGAATCAGTTTTTTCCAGGAACAAGCTCCCACATAGCTTTGCAATCTCAAATCATTCACCTTGGGCCCATGAACACAAGAATAAAGCTACCTGGATTTAGCAAGTTATATATACATATGTACATACATGTTACATATATACATATATTTGTACACATACATATAATAATAATACTTAAAGAAAAGATTATGCATTTGAGAGGGAGGGCATGGGAGGAAATGGAGGTGTTCTCAAAAAAGAACTAATTTTAAGAAAAGCTTTTAACTTTTAAAGATGTTGTGTGGGACTCGGCTTGGTCAGTAAAGTGCTTGTGGGCTAAGCATGAGGACCTGAGTTCAATCCTTAGCGTCCAAGTCGTTGTTGTTGTAAAAATATAAAAAATAAAAAAGTATAGTTGTCTTTTATCCCACTAGGTCTGCACCGCAGTGCCCAAGGTATCTGCTAGATATCTTGGCAGAATCACATCCCAACTCCTTGGCGGCCCAGTGTCTCCTGCCACCACACACTTTCCTACACTCAAACCTTCACATAAAAGAACACACAACACAATAATCTTTGACCCAATTGGTAAGATATAGTTGCCCACTTAAACATACAAAGCCCGGTACCATCCATCCCTTAGGAACATTGATAACAACCTGTAAATACACAGAGCAGAATCTTAACGTCACCTGCCACGGCTTCTCACTCTCTCCTCCTCTAGTCTCTTCCTTTCTCTCTCGACTCCTCCTATCCCTTCAAACTTCTCTCCCACCCATCCTTCCTTCTCCTCCAATGACAGGCCTCCTTTTATCCTGTACCTGCCCCTCACCTGTACTTTACTAATTCAATGGGGAGGTGGCTCTGGTGAAGTCACCTGAGTTCTGAGTAGTGACTAGGCAGCTGTCCTTGGGGCAGTGGAATTAGCATCAAAATACAAATAACTTCAGGGCAAACCAAAACACCGAGTAAAACAAAAAATTGGGGGTGGTGACAGGCATCCGTGAAGTCAGTGTTGGGGAGGCAGAAACAGATGAGTTGGGAGCTCAGTGACCAGCCAGCCTAACTGATTGGTGAGCTCCAGTTTCAGTGAAAGATGCTGCCTCAAAACAGTAATGTGGGGGTTGGGGATTTAGCTCAGTGGTAGAGCGCTTGCCTAGCAAGCGCAAGGTCCTGGGTTCGGTCCCCAGCTACGAAAAAAAGAAGAAAAAAAAACAGTAATGTGGAGGCCTCTGCGCATGTGTGCATATGTACCCAGATACACAAGTCACACAAACATACACACAAACACGAGTGCGTGCTCACACACACACACACACACACACGCACCCATGCATATGTGCATGTGAGGTTGCATGACACTTGAGGAAATCTGAACAAATGTTTATTCATCAACAACAGATGAAATAGATGATTTTACCTAAGTGGAGCTCCGTGAACCTGAGACATTATTGGGATTACATATAGGAGCAGAGTGAGTCAAAGGCAGTGTGTCACTACAAAACCTCCCCAGCATGGTGATGACTCACAAAAGAAGCATCCAAGCAGCTTCCTACATGACTTACAGGCAGCTTGAGCCATGGATCATCTCTCCTTTCCAGAAATTGTTATTCTTGTATAATCTTGGGGAAAGGGGTCTTGTGCGTCTTCTAAGTATAAGGAACTTCCTAAAGTCTATGAGTTCTTACCTCCTAAGCTCAGAAGTCTCAGTAAGAAGACTTACTGAGTCTTAATGAATCTTCTACTAGGAATGAAAAATTGGGACAAAGTATCTAAGGACGAGACAACTGCCAAAGAAATAGATGCACAGATTTTACAGTTGTGTGTGTGTGTGTGTGTGTGTGTGTGTGTGTGTGTGTGTGTGTGTAAGGAAACAAATCCAAGGCTAAGTAATCATTCTAAACTTAGTTACAGTTCTAGCCTCAACTGGTCTCATAGAAGTAGGTAAAAATAATGGTATAATGGTTACTTCAAAATCAGGGGTTCTCTAGAGGAGTGTAAGGTTCTACACACACACACACACACACACACACACACACACACACACACACACAAAATTCACAATTATAGGCTAGTCCAACAATGGCTGTTACCAAGGGAAAGTCCAAAATTCCAGTAGTTGCTCAGTCCACGAGACTGGAAGTCTCAGCTAAATCTTTAGCATACAACAGAACCCCAAAGAAGTAGGTTCTATTGCCAGTGAAGAAATGAACTTGCTACTGAGAGCAAGAGCAAGAAGGCAATGAACAAGCTTCTTTCTTCCATGTCTGTTATCTAGGCTGCCAGCAGAAGGTGTGACCCAGATTAAAGATGGATCTTCCCACTCAAAAGATCTGGATTAAAAGTGGCTCTTCCCACGCAAATGGGAAATCATCCCTTACAGGTGTACCTAGCCCCTTGGGTTTTAGTTCATTCCAGATGCAGTCCAGTTGACCACCAATACCCATCACAGTTGCCATAGACTGGGAACAATAAGGAGCAGTAATCACATGGAAAGGATGGCTAACAGGCACAAGGTTGCAGTTGGCTAGGAGGAAGAACTTTTAGTGTTCTGTCTCATGATGAACATGATAACTATGTCAGCAATCGGTTGTGTATTTCAAAAGCATTTGCTAAGAGAGATTTTTTTAATGTTCCCAATACAAAGAATTAGAACACTAAATGTCTGAGGTGATGAAACCAATAATCCTGATCTGATCATTTTCATTGATGTGTATATACTGAAACACCATACTGTTCTTCAGGAAAAACATGGTTATCATGCATTAGTGGAGAATGAAAAACAAAAGGTCAAGGGTATGGCTGAGTGGTAGAACACTGTCTAGTGTGTACAACAAGGCCTGGGATTTGATCTCCAGTACCTAACAGAACTAATAAAAATTAAAACTTGCACATACATATATGTTTTTAAAGTGACTATTCAAGCCCGGCAGTGGTGGCATACACCTATAATCCCAGCACTCAGGAGGCAGAGACAGGTAGATATTTGTGAGTTTGAGGCCAGCCTGGACTCTCCAAAGACAGTTTCCAGGACAGACAAGGCACTTACACAGAGAAACCTTGTCTTGTAAAATCAAACAAACAACCAGCAAGTGACTATTCAAAAAAAAAAGAAGGAAGGAGGAAGTAATGGAGGGAAGAAGAAAGTAGGTCAGCTATATGTACCTTTTCTAATTAGGTTTCTTTCTAGTTAGGTTTCTGTTGCTGTGATAAATTGTTGATCAAACCCAATTTGGGAAAGTTAAGGGTTTATTTGGCTTGTAAGTCTCCAGCACAGTCCATCATTGTGGGAAGGTCAGGACAGGAACCTGGAAGCAGGAACTGAAGCACAAGCCGCAGAAGAATGCTGCTTACTGGCTTACTCCCTATGACTTGCTTAGTCTGCACTCTTATACAATCCCTGGACCATCTGCCCAGGCATAGCACTGCCCTTAGTGGGCCAAGTTCTTCTGTATCAATCATTAATCAAGAAAATGCCTCCTAAATTTATGTACAGGCCATTGTGATGGAGGCATTTGTCTCAAGTATAGTTCCCTCTTTCCAGGTGACAGAGTCAAGTTGACAAAAAGCAAGCAAGCAAGCAAGCAAGCAAACAACCTAGCCAGCATATACTTTCTTAAGAAATTAGCAGGGAGGGAATGGAAGGCATGATAGTGACTGGGACCAGTGGTTCTCAAACTTTCCTCAAAACAACAGGTAGAGAACAACAGAGGCAGACTCCTGGCATTGACCTCTGGCCTCTACAAACACGTAACACATGCACCCGGATACACATGTGCACATACCCGTACCACACACACTCAACTTGACTTCCGATCAAGGGGCAGGCCTTATGAAAGCCCAGCATGTGTGGCCTGGCCCAAAAGTTCTGAATACATACAGACTTTTGACAAGGTCCTAGGCCCCAATGTTCCTGATCCAGTTGTTGGGACTTGTGACTTTCTCAAAGTCACATAGTCAATGAATGTCAGAAACATAGTTTTAAAGCCAGAACTTTGACTCTGGAACCATCACAACATCATTATACTCTTTTTGATAAAAGCAGACAATCAAATTATAAGTAAACTTATAATCTATGATTATTTTAAACTAATCATTGTGAATGAACAGGGTTAAATATTTTTAGCAACATCTAATTTTTCCCTGCATCCTGAGAGTCTTGAAGGTCTAATGTTATGATCTGTTAAATGGTTCCTTAAATAATTTCAATGATTTTCAGTCTTTCTATATAATATGTTTATTTATCATCTGATTGGTAATCAAAGATGGTGATTGTCAAAAGTATAGACAATGCTCTGAGGGAAAGCCTCTATTCCACACAGCAAAATGACAAATAATTTTAAACTTTATAGCTGATAGTAGTTTAGTTTAATGCAATCCCCTCGTTTCATTGGCAATGAGTCTGTTAAAACCTTCCATGGCACCTTGTAACAGTTTTCACAATGGAGTCTTTATGCATTTGCAAAACTAGAAGTGAGAAATGCAGATAAGGCAGCAACAGTCTTCTTCACTCTCACAATTATGTACCTTACCAGCAACTTATCCCCACAATTACATGATTAAGAATAGAGAAGTACTATTTCTTCCTTGAGAAATATGTCAAAAGTTATGGCACTATCATACAGGTAAAACAAAAGTCTTTGAAGCATCACTAAATTTTACCAACAGGTAAAGCAGTCATTTGCATACCCAAGATGGGAAAATAATCATTTTTTGTGTTTTAACTCAATCCTTTATCTATTAGTAATTAGTGTATATTTTATAAAGTGCGATCCCAGATGACTTCCTCATACTTGCACTAAGGACTGGCCAATCATTAATTTGTCTCTGGCACAACACTTTATCTTTACTTCATCAACACATCTTTAGAGTTATTTAGACTAGGAGGCAAGTTTAGAAAGCTCCTAGAAACCATCTTGACACACTAATGAGTTGTAAGTTCTGTCCACACACAAGCTCTGTTCTGTACCATCAAACTGGGCAGCTGTTACATATATAACTAGTGTGACCTTTGGTGAAACGAACATGATGAATAATTCTAGTTTTAGCCAAAATGTGACCAAATGTGATAGTCATGATGTGTTTGTGTTTTGTTTTCATTGTCCTATGAAACTTGGTTTGATAGTACTTAGAACAGGAGACCAAAATGGCACTCCAAAACAAACAGTGACTTATTACTACTGGATATGTCATTAAATAGACAGTATAGAACATTGACAGAATATCACCTTCACTGTAGTTCAGGGCAATGGCCTATGAAATAAAAATCTATGGTTAATATAATGACATGATAGGAAGATTCTAGAAGTTCCAGAAATTTCTCTTGACCATCACATCCACAGGCTACAACTTATCAAGCAAAGCACAGCCATTATAAATATGGAAAGTAGAAAGTATAGTAAAGGAACCTGGACACAGGGTTGGGGATTTAGCTCAGTGGTAGAGCGCTTGCCTATAACAAGGCCCTGGGTTGGGTCCCCAGCTCCAAAAAAAAAAAAAAAAAAAAAAAAAGGAACCTGGACACAATGAAAGCAGAAATAGCTGCTATGCAAAAATAACTAAGTGAAAATTTTAAGTAGGAAAACTATAATATCCACATTTATAGTCTCTGTGCATGAGATTAAGAACACCTATCTGGCTCCTAATTTGCTATTAATCTCATTTGTTTATTTTGGGAATAGCATCCATTTCTGCTTTTGAGACAGTGTCTCTCACTCCACACTACTCAGTTTGACTACAGTGGCTAGCTGACAAGTTCCAGAGATCCTCTGGTCTCCACCTTCCCAGCACTCGGGTTCAGACACAGGCCACCTAGCTTTTACATGATTGCCGGAGAAGCAATCTCAGGTTCTCATACTTGTACAGCAAGCATGCTAGGTATGGAGCCACCTCCCCAGGCACAAACACCAGAGATCTTAGGCAACAAAAATGCATCTAAAATAAAGAACAATGAGGAAAACTGTTACAAAACAATATGCATACCTTCAGTGACAGAATCAAGAAGCTTTGTGTATGTACAGTTAGAATCCCAAGAGAGGAGAAAAGCTGGGCACCCAAAAATATTTTTTAAAATGGCCCAAAGCATTCTGTAAGGTTCCAAAAATGATCTACGGTAGCTACCTCTGGTTCTCAATGAGTGAGTTTATTATGCATACAGGAAGTCAAAGCAAAAGAATGAATAGCAAGCGATAGTTGCATTGATAGATACAGAATATTGCCAACCCAGGGACCGGATAGAGTTCCAGATACAGAGATTCCTGGGCAAAGAAGAGTATCTCCTTGGGTGAGGCTTCCAAGGGAAAGAATAATAGCAACATAAAGATAACATCATCAAATCAGGTGCTCACAACACCCAGCACAAACCAACTGGGGAATGGAGACAGTTGGTTGGCCTTCCTAATAGAGCTTTCCCTCCATGCGGTGTTTCCCATGGCTGAGTTCCCCATGGCTGAGCTTCTGGCCTCCCTTTCCCGCTGCAGGCAATTTTATACCACAAACAACAGCAACTTCTGTAGGATGCTTTACCTTGTACTGTTGTCAAGGATGTGATGTTTGTATTCCCGGGTTGTTTTACTGTTCTCTCTCCTCCCTGTCACAGTCTGAGCAGATAGCCTGTGCTCAGCTTTGGGGGACACTGAGACAAACGTGGTTGGGTCTGAAATGGGGCGTGGGGGATGCTTCTAGAGCCAGCTTCTGAGTGAGCACACACAGTACATGACAATTTACCAATATAATGTACATTTCACAGAGTTTCCAAATTCGATTTTAGAAATCCCATAAAGCCACCCATCTAAATTGCACAAAGAATAACAACATAAAACACAAAGAGCGCCACCACATCAAAACACAGCCAGGTCATTGCTGAAAACCAGCGATAAAGAAAACCTGAGAAGGCACAAGGGAAGACAAGCACATTACACTACATACAGGTGATCAAAGCTGTACACAAAGTCGCTGTAGACTTCTCTAACTGTGAAAGGCATTATAAATAGTTCCTTAATGAGCTGGAATAGAGGGAAATGCATCTTCTTACAATTTTCTTCTCAGGAAACATAGCCTTCAAAAACACAGGAGTTGGGTTTGGGGAGATAGCTCAGTGGGTAAAATGCTTGTTGCCCAACACAAAGACCCAAGTCTCATGCTTCAGTGAGACACTGCCTCAAAAAACAAGGAGGCATAGGTCTCTAGTCTTGGTGGAGACAGGAGGATCTCTGTGAGTTTGAGGTCAGCCTGGCCTACTTACATAGTGAGTTCTAGGCCAGCCAGGGCTACGTAGTGAGATTTTCAATCAATCAATGAAACTGAATAAACAAGGTAAAGAAGTGCTTGATGAAGAAATTCTCACTTTAACCTCTGGCCGCTTCACATGCCCTTCTGGTATGTACACCAGTACTCAGAACATGCCACTCACAAATACTCATGAATCCAGTTTATTGGGGCTGGAACTAAAGCAGATGGGAAAAGCCATTAGGCCTCAACCCTACACAAAGAACTACAGGTAACTACGAAATGCTGAGAACAGTAGTCTTCCACAGGGAAGAGCATGACAATTGGTTATTCAATACCAAATGGTCAGCCATGAAAGCATACATACACACAAGTAACATTATACAGACTGAGCCTACCACACACACACACACACACACACACACACACACACACACACACACACACACACCAATTAAAGAAGGTCATGAAATTGAGAGAGAGCAGCAGAGGGGAGGTACATGGATGGGCTTGGAGGGACGAAGAGGGACGGGGGAAAGGATGTAATTATATTATAATCTCCAAAAAATAATAAAAAATAAATAAAAAGCTAGAACAAGAACATATTAAACCTGGAGTAAGACGCCAAGAAAAAGTGAGGCTGCCCGCTAAAAGCAATAAAATAGAAAATGGGGACTGACTAAATGGCACAAAGCTGATGACTCGAGTTCAATCCCTGAAGCTCATGTGAAGGTGAAGTAGGGAACTGACTCCACAAGTTTATCTTCCACGCATGCTCCAAGGCATGTGTGTGCACTCCCTGCACATCGTATACACACAATAACAAATAATAGAATATAGACAAATAATACAAAGATCAATAAACCTAAAGCTGGCTCTTTGAGACCATCTATAAACTAGATAAAACTCTAGGTAGACTGATGGAGGAGAAAAGTGAAGAAGATAAATAGAATCGCTATTAGCAATACAGGAAGACACATCATATAGATGATGGTGATTATATATGTGTCTGGTGTGTGCTTTGTTATGTGTATGTAGCGATGCATAAAAAATAAATTATAACTATATTCATAAGAGAAGGCTGGGACACTGTGAAGCTTCTTATCTGAGGAGACAGACATACCTGCACTTGTGCAACAAGCAACCTGGGGATTTTTAAGATTTTTCTGATTCAGGTCACTAGCTCTTAGAGAAGACATTTCTTGCAAAATTCCGGCACATAATATCAAAACTATGCAAAGCTCTAGAGGGTTGCCACCATGAGTCATCACGACACAGTCTGGAAAGAGCTGGCAAAGACCGCCTTGTATTTCTGTATGAAAGGATATGTTTATCTCAGAAACGCTGGACATCTGAACAATTTGAAAGTAAAGGGTACTCACTGCATTAACAGAATACAGAACGGCCATAAAAGATGACTTTCATAAAATTAATTAAAAGAATGTGATACATCCATTCAGGATTGGAAAAATCATTTGAAAGTTCCAAATGAGAGATGGGCTTCAGATGACAGGTGTGGTAGAAAAAAACATCAAAAGCTTTGAACACAAAATCAGAGAAGCTCATGACCATTGGAATGTAGTTCCTAGCCAGCTGATGAGGCAAGAAAGTATCATTAACCATGCTCTATGAGTATGGGGAAGTGAGGATGGCCAGTGTGGAAACTTGTGTATGCTAAAAGGTTGGCAAGGAGTGGGGAAACGTGGACTGGAAAACTTTATATTGCAAAAATATCAATTTCCCATGAATCTGCTCTTTTTGGTCATTTCTTTATTATGTCTGTAAAACGAAGTTAGCCATGTTACTCTTTTGTACTGGTTTAGTCTTGTTTTGAGACTGTCCCTACCTCTTTATACAACCATTGCTGGTCTGAAACTCGCTATATAAATCAGGCTGGCCTCTAATTTGTAGTGATCCTCCTGCCTCTGCCTATTGAATTTTGGGCTACAGGTGTGAGGCACCACACCCAGTTGGAATTTTTTTCTGAAAGTGATTTTAATATTCGATGGTAATAGTGCCACTATTAGGGGTATTACGATACTTTGGTGTCAAACTAATTAAAACAGTGTTTGGAATAATGAATGGTCTTGTGCTAATAGTCTGTCTGGCCACTTTTTTCCCCTTTGGCTTTTCTTTGGGGGGGGGGCGGCTTTTGTTGTTTTTTTGTTTGTTTGGACAGGGTTTCTCTGTGTAGCCCTGGCTGCCCTGGAACTCACTCTGTAGCCCAGGCTGGCCTCCAACTCAGAAATCTGTGTGTCTCTGCCTCCCAAGTTCTGGGATTAAAGGTGTGTGCCACCGATGAATGCTTGGTTATTTTTCTTGTTTATAAAAAACTTTTTTGGACTCATTTTTGGGTGAGGGCACATGCACCATGGAGTGAGTGTGGAAGTCAGAGGAGAACTTGTGGGAGTCTCCTTCCACCATGTGGGTTTGGAGGAGCCAACTCAGGTTTCCTGGCTGGAAAGCAAGTGCCTTTTCTTGCTAAGCCATCTTATTTTCCCTGTTTTCAAAAGTATAAAAGTTACAAATAACTCTAAGGAAAGCCTTTAGGGGTATTCTTCTGGGACACCAAGGATTGGAGGAGCCGGAAATAGAGGGCCCATAGGTCCTAGAAGGTGGTCCTACTACCAGATTTGGGGCTCGTCTCCTGGCAGGAAGGACCAGATAGCCTATCCTCTCCTCAATAGCATGAAGGGGCAGTTGATCGTTTCCAGGGCTCAGTTCACGTTTTCTTCTGAGTGACTCAAAGAGCAAAGATGCCTGCTAAAATGGGTCTTTATATCTAGAAGGCAGAGTTTGCCAAGATTGCCTGACTTGGAACAGGGCAGAGCTCCAAATGTATTGAGTTTGCTTCTAGCTCTTGCCAAAGTTGTATCAGGCTCTTTTCAAAGCCATTTCATTCCATTTTTACCAGCACTGTAGGTCACACAGACACACAGTGGTACTTTGGGCTTTTGTAATCAGAAAACAGAAATGCCATGCTGCCCCAGCAGGGATCCCTTACGGTGCTGAAGTTAGATGAGCCCATGCCTTGGCAAACGCCCTTCTGGTGTGGTGGAGGATTGGAGAAGAGCCTTCCCTTGAGTCCTGGTGCAAACAGCCCTGCTGGCAACCTATTAGCCAATGCCAGCTCTGTGGAAGAGCCCACTAGGTTCTTCTTCCTCTCCACATTTCTGATGCATCCCAAAGCCTAGGATAGACTATGCTCTAGGTGACAAAAGGGTTCCTCTGACCCCTCACCTCCATCACCCTCTCATTTGCTCCTTCACCTGCCTTCCTCATGTGTTTCTTATAGATATTTTGTACTTTCGTGTTGATTTAGCTCTAGTTTTCCTTGTATATAGTTTGTTGTTCTTTTGTTTCAGATAGGGTCTCATGTGGTCCCGGCTGGCCTTAAACTTCTAATGTAGACCACGGTGACCTTGAGCGTCCGATCCTCCTGCCTCTACTTCCTGAGTGTGGGATTACAGAAACTATCACAACGCCCGACGTGTTTTTCTTGTTCTTGTTTTCTCTCTCTGTGTGTCTCTCTCTCTGTGTCTCTCTCTCTGTGTCTCTCTCTCTCTCTCTCTCTCTCTCTCTCTCTCTCTCTGTCTCTCTCTCTGTCTCTCTCTCTCTCTCTCTCTCTCTCTCTCTCTCTCTCTCTATCTCTCTCTCTCTCTCAAGAAATGGACATCTGGCATCTCTCCTAAACTCTTGAGCCTGGGAGTAGATGGGACTACAGGTTCATGTCAATATGTCCTTCTGGGTGTATCTTTGCCTGGTACTTTTAATGTGTAAGCATTCATATATATGTATATATATACATACATATGTATATACATATACACATACATATGTATACACACACACACACACAAGTTAATCTACTGGACTCTCCATTTTTACAGTTTGAATGAAGCGTAGAAATCTTACCTCTTGATAACTCGACACTCCCCCATTTATAATATAATTATGTTAACGATTTCCTCTACATATATTAAGAACTATAAAAGCCAGTGCTGTAACTGTTGCTTTAACTGTTAAGCATGATTTAGAAAGACCACGATGAGAGAAAAAGTCTATTGTATTTATCTCCCCTTTTATTCTTTCATTCTTCCTTTCTGATTGCCAAGACTTGTCATTTATGTTTATCAAGATTATCATGGTTCCTATTTGCTATTCTGGAAAATCAAGCCCAGGGGCTTGTGCGTGCGAGGCAGGTGCTCTACCCTGGAGTTATATCAGTTTCTTTTTGTCAAAAAAACTTTCTTTAGCCATTCTTTAGGATATGTCAGCAGCAAATTCTTTGTTGTTTGTTTGATGTTGTTGTTTTGGTTTTGTCATAAGAAAATATATCTTTATTTCCCTTTCATTCCTGAAGGCTATGTTTGCAAGCTATATAAATCTACATTTGAAGGTATTTTTGTTGTTTTTATTTAGGGTCTCCCTATGTAACCCAGGTTGGTTTCTGACTTGAAAGCCTCCTCCCTCAGACTGCCTCGTGTGGCTCATGAGACCCACCAGGCCTGACTAAACTTCTTCCACTGTTTTTGGCTTTCTCCTATTTTCCCTCTTTAGATAACATGGTTTCCTCTAGGTGCTTAGATTAGTTTGTATTAATTTTCAGAAGCTTGGCTCTAATAAACCAAAGATTTTTGTTGTTGTTTATCCTGCTTAAAATGTTCTCACTACAATGGTGGTGAGTGCGTTTAATCCTGGCACTTGAGGCTGAGGCAGGAGGATCTCCGTAAGTTGGAGGCCAGCCTGGTCTACAGGCAGAGCGAGTTCCAGGATAGCCAGAGCTACACAGAAACTATGCCCCCAAAACCAACACAGACACACACTCTTGTATCTATATGTTTATGTCTTTTTGGCAAATTTCAGAAAATTTCAGGCATTAATTCTTTGACTACTACTTTAGTTTTATCTTCCTCTCTTGACATTCTCATGTTAAAAAAAATAGATTTTTAAAATATTATCTTTCATGTCCCTGAAGGTCTGGTCTTTTCTTCCAGTCTATTTTCTCTCCTTGCTTAAATAGAGTAAATTCTATTTTAACATCCAATTCTGATTTTCTCCTCAGACTTTTAAGTTCTGCTATTGAGTCTATTATTTTTGCCTGTAAGCTATTGTAATTTTCAGTTAAAAAAAACTGCATTTTGAGTTTTGAGACTTTCCTCTCCATTTGTTTCAAAAAAGACATGCTCACAAAAATTCCAATGTGTTTTTTTAAATGACAGCTGTTTTTTAAATTCTTGCCAGATGATTTTAACAATCCTGTCATCTTAGTGAATTGTCATTAACCATTCAAGCTGAGAATTCCCCGATTCTTAGTATAGAGAGTACTTTTCAAAAACTGACATTATATTGGTCAAATACTATGTTTCAGCAAGTCTCCCCTAAGCAGCTCAAACTAACCAACTTCGGGCAGGGAAGGGTTAAGTTCCAGATTCCGAGAGCAGCGTTTGCTGACGTGTGCGCACGCGCGCGCCTGCACCTGCGCCTGCGCTCCTGGACGGCTTGGGACTGCCTGGCGGGGCGGGGCGGAACGGGGCGGGACTGGATGCTGGCTCCACTCTAGGCCGCTGGCCGCCAGTCGCCTTGCGCTCTGTGGCGCCTAGACATTGCCTCCAGTAATCTGGCGGTAGAGGGGAACTCGTCAGCGCTGCGAGGGGGGTGAAAGTTCAGACCCTGGGCTGGGTGACGTCAGCGAGGGGGGCCGGGCGCCTCGGTGCTTCTCGGCGGAGGGGAAAGTCCGGGCTGTTTCAGTTGAGCCAAGGAATGGGAGGCGCCCTAGCCTACCCGCAGGCCACAGCGATGGGAATCCTGCCTTCCCTGCTATCTCCCTGAGGCAAGGGGTGTGTGGGAATGTCTCTTTACTGTTTGGAGGCTCAAGCCTTTCTTGCTTAAGGGTGGGGCCACACAGGCTTTTGAGATTTTTTCCCCTTGTAGTGTTTGGCTGAAATGGAGCAGTCATTGTGCAGTTTTCTGTCTATATAGAAAAAGCAGACTTTTCTTGCAGGGTGGTTTTTTGTTTGTTTGTCTCGTTTTTCGTTTTTCTGTCTGTGCCTGCTCTTTCTTGGGTGCTGGCTTCTCCAAAACCAGTCTGGAAGGTATGGAACCCCACAGTCATGTGTTCATCACGTCCGGTAACCCTCAATAGCTCTGCTTTTCTTCTCCACCTTATTTTATATCTAAAATTAGGCATTTTGGGTGTTCTTAGTGATACTGGGGAAGGTGCATTTTACTCCATTTTCTAGAAGCCCAGGGCCCTAACTGTGTTTTTTCATACGTCATCACCACCATGAAAGGATGTGTACAGGCTTGGTAGGCCTCTTCAACTGAATGGGAATCCATTAGTAGGAAGACATTTTAGAAAATCAGTTTCTTGGTTGGGTTTTGGGGTTTTTGTTTGTTTGTTTGGTTTGGTTTTTTGTTTTTGTTTTTTTGTCTTTAAAAAAATCTTGAAAATATACATCTCTGCCAACAATTTTCTGTTTCCCTGCTTTCAAGATTACGTAAGAGGAAAGAACCATGGTTTCAGGGAAAGAACCATAAAGTCAGTTCTGGGAGTTTTTGTGTTTATACTGAGGTGCAATTAGTTTATAAGGACATGTATATATTTAAAATATATGATTGCATCATACACACACACACACACACACACACACACACACACACACACCACTATAGCATCACCACAACCAAAACTGAACAAATCTATCGCCTCAGAAATTTCCTAATTTCCCTTTCAAATTCCTTCAGTCTTCCCTACCTGACCCCTCACCCCAGGCAACCAGGGCTCAGGCTCTTACTATGTAGCCCAGGCTGACCCCTCTGACTTATCATCTTCAGGCTTTGGCCTCCTGGGTGCTGGGATTAGAGGCTTGCCATATCACACTCATATCTACTTCCCTAGCACAAAATAAATTTGTATTGTTTAGAATTTTGCATAACTGTAGTCAATGATTTTTGGCTGGCTTCTTTCACACACGATAACTCAGTTACAAGTCATCCATATTACTATACCTATTGATAGTTTTTCTCCCTGTTTTCAGATTCTCTTGTCTGGCTGTATGACAATGGGGCTATCCCTTTCATTTGTTAATGATTTGGAATCAGTTGTTCCCAATTTAGGGCTGTGATAAATCAAGTGGTTCTGAACATTTATATGCAACTCTTTCTTTGCTTGTGGCTAAATGCGTAGGAATAAAATGGCTGGATGACAAAATGGCACATGTTTAATCTTCTCCTTTTTTCCCTGTGTGTATGCAGGTTGGAGGAGTGTTTCTCCATCAGTCTCCACCTTACTTATTGAGACACTGAACCTGGAGCTCACTGACTCAACTTGACTGGGTAGCCAGCAAACCCTAGGGACCCTGCTATCCCTCAGCTTCTCCAGGATTGTGATTCCATGCATGTATCACCATGCCCAGGTTTGTTATTTTGCTTTTTTTGATGAGGTCTCACTCTGTAGTCCTGGATGCCCTAGTACTCAATAAGCAGACCAGGCCTCTGTCTCCATGGAGTACCATGATTCAAAACATGTACCACTCATGTCTAGGTTTTTTACTCGGGTCCTGGGGACAAACTTGGGTCCTCATGCTTACATAGCAACTGCTAACTATTTTACCATGTGAGATTATTTCATTTGATACTTCTCCCAACGATGTATGAAAGGTCCCATTTTTCTGTATCCTTGCCACTCCCTGTATGTTTCTTTGCAGTTTTGCCATTCTAATAAGGTAGAGTGCTATCTTGTGCCTTTTACATTTCCTTAATAATTGTAATGGTATCAAGCATCCTTCCAAGTGCTTTTTGGCAACTTAGGTACCTTCTTCAGCAAAGTATCTGTGTTTGTTCCTTATTAGTGTCTCAGCATTCTTTATATATTTTAGACATAAATCCCATACTAAAGGCATGTCTGATCACTTAAAATTACTATACAATCCAGCAATTCTACTTTCAGATATAGATATAAAAGAACTGAAAATGAAGACTCAGAGCAATGTTTTATAGCATCATTACTTACAGCAATCTAAGTGCTTATAAATTCATAAATATCTACAGAAAGTGTGCTGTGACCATACAATGGAATACTGTTTCTGTGTTTTGGTTTTTGTTTTTTCTTTTTTAAAGGACGTTCTGACAAATGCTCTAGCATTAAGCCAAGTGAAATCAGCCAGTGACAAAAATACAAATGTTCTGATCACACTTAACTAAGGTAAGTAGAATCATCAAGTACGTAGAGACAGAAAGCAGAATGCTAGCTACTAGGGGATGTGGAGAGGGCAGAATGGGGAGTTGTTGCTTAATGGCTGTAAAGTTTCAGTTTTGCAAAAGGAAAGGATGGGACTAGGGACATTGCTCACTACCTGAATGCTCCCCTAGCATGTCTGAGACCTAAGTTCAGTCAATGTCCAATAGCTTATCTCTCACACACATACAAAGAAAGAAGGAAAGGAAGCTACCTTTTATTAAAAATTGATTTATTTTTATTTTATGTGTGTGTGCCTGAGTCGTAAGTGCCCCCAGTGAGTGGAGCAGGTGTTAGATGTCCTGGAACTGGAGTTCCATGTGGGGGTGAGCCACCCGATGTGCTGAGAACTGTACTCAGGCCCTCTGCAATAGCAACAAGTCCTCTTAACTGCTAAGCCACTTCTCCAGCCCACTATATGTGTTTTGAACCATGTCATACATCATACGACTTTCGTTTAGACAGACGATAATCTTTTAAAGATATTTACACAAATAAAAGATATTTTGAAAATTCTTACAGGGCTCGGTGTGTGGCGCAGTTGTGAGAAAACACTTGACTCCATAAAGCCATGGATTCCATTGTCAGCAGTGCAAAAAGAAATAAATGAACTTATATTTATCAAATTTGTTAAGCATTTCTGGCTTGTTCATTTGTATATGTTCAGACTGCCATCTGCTATCAATTTTCTTCTATCTGAAAGAAACATGAACATTTCTTGAACTGTCAATTGCCTTCACCACTGAGCCGTCTCTCCAGCCCCTCCCCCCTTTTCCATTCTTTGGAGATCAGACTCTCATAATATCCCAGGCTGACCTTGAAGTTGCTAGCTAGCAATTACAGATGCCTTTGAATTTCTGATATTTACTCTCCTGCTGAGTGCTGATATTATAGCGTGTATCACCAGATTTATGTGGTGCTTCAGATATGGCCAAGGGCCTGTGCATGCTAGGTAAACGCTCTGTCGACTAAGCCGTAGACCTATACCTGACTCCCATTTATTTTTGCGTTTACATTTTGGTAGTTTATATAGCTATATCTTCAAGTCCACATTGTTCTCCAAGAGGATGAATGACACCTATAAACAAAACAAACAAACAAAACAAAACAAAAACCTTATAGCATCAGAGTTAACAGAAGTATTGGACATTTTCTCCTTAAATTAGAAGTCAGGCAATAATGTTCATTCTCTCTACTTCTCTTCAAAGCATGCAGATCAGAAAGGAGGAGGTGAAACTGTTTCTGTTTGCACATGACATGACTATTTCCTTAGAAAACCTTTAGGAATACATTAAAGTCACAGAAGCCAAAGTTCATGTTTCTAAAACTCAGTTTTACTTTGACATGCTACCAAAAACAATTGAAAAATACAATTTAAAAATGACATTCGGGGTTTGGATTTAGCTCAGTGGTAGAGCTTGCCTAGGAAGCGCAAGGCCCTGGGTTCGATCCCCAACTCGAAAAAAAAAAGAAAAAAAAAAATGACATTCCATGTAAAATTCATCAAAAACCATTAAAAGCGATTTAAATAAAGCTAACATGTATAAACAAAACGTCAAAGCAACAAAACATGTTTTTGAGAAAGGAAAGGGAAATGAAGTATACAATGAGATAGGCCAAACCCACAAATCAAAAGCCCTGGAAGTGTTGGCATGTCAGTCTGCCCTAAATCGATCTCCAGATTCAAGGTAATCCATACCCAGATATCGTTTGGGTAAATACTGAAAACCTAGTTCTAAAGTTTATATGGCAATGTAAAGGACCTAGAGTGTGCACAAACTTCATTTGAAAATGAATTATTCTCAGCCAGGGAGACAGCCCAGCGGGTAAAGGCAATTGATGGCTGCCGAATGGGATCCCCGAACCCCACATAGTGGAAGGGAAGAACTGACTCCTAACTACACATTCATGGCATACTTATATATGTACTCATGTTACACACACACACACACACACAATTTTATAAATAAAATTTAAAATTACTCCCCAAACAAGCTGGGTCAAATTAACTATTTTTTTTTTTATTTTAAAAACGTGGTAAGTCAGTACCTGCTTCTCTACACTCTCTACGACTTTGGTAACTCTGGACATCATCAGTATTTTTAATTTTTTTTATCTGTCTGAGGTTTGAAAAAAATGTTTGAATTTGCTGGTGAGGTTGAGAGCCTTTTAATATTTTATTCGTAATATGGCTTTTCTTTTGTAAATTGCTTTTTCATTGTAAAAATTCTGTGCCTTCTTTTCTGAATTGATTTTTTTCCCCAATCTCTTTGTTACATTCTTCAGACTCAGTCTTTTGTCAGTTCTGTTGGAGATGCAAAACACTAGGCCAGAGAGTTGTTGTTTCCTCTCTGAAACAGAGTCTCACTGGGTAATCCTAGCTGGCTTGAATGCTCCTGCCTCCACTTCCTGGGGGCAGGTGCTGCCGCTCCCGGTTTAAGGTTTTGTTTTGTAAAGCATTTTGTGGTTAACATAATTTTTAAAAATTTAGATGTGAAATGTGTTATAAGCCTTTCTGTATGGCTTCTACTTTTAAAGTCTTATTTAAGAAATTATACCTTAACTGGCAGGCAGAGTGAAGCAGACTTGATCTTAGCACCCTGAGAGGCAAAGGCAGGACTCGGGTTCAAGGTCACTTGCAGTTACATAGGGCATTCTGTGATGGTTTTGGGCTGAATTTGACCCTTAGTCTCAAGAAAACAGAAACCCAAACCAGAAACTAAATCCTATATACATGGTCAAAAAGAAATTCTTCAATTATCTACTAAAATGTTTCCCAGATGTATTTTCTGTGCTTATGGAGAAATCTGTATAAAACAAAAACAGGATGACATCATGCATACTGCGTTATAACCTGTTGTTATGTAGCAATATATTTTGAACATCCTTTCATTTGAATAAATGTATCGCTAGTGTTGTGGGTGGGGTTTCCCGGGAAACAGACTCTGGAGACAAGAGATTTGAGTTCAGGAAGCTTATCCGGGAGTGCTTTCGAGACCAAAGAGCAAGCAAGCACTAGTGGGGGAAGGGAGGAAACAGGATTAGACTGGAGGACGTGAGGCAGTGCTACAGTCTTCCAAATGGCTGGAGCTTGGGTTTAGAATTCCCCTCATCCCTGTCCCCATTGGAAGAAAGAAAGCTGGGGCATTTGTTTGATGCCGGCTGTCTATCCCTGGGGAAGATCTGGGCGGGGGGGGGGGTGTCACTGGGCAGGGCAACGGCCTTATTGTGAGTATCATTCCCAGAGCCAGCCAGCAAGTGGGCAGATTAAGGCTGGTGCAGGCTGGTAACCCTCCTGATAGCTAGGAGCCTTAAAGGAGGGGAATCTGAAAAGCTCACCACCTTTAAAGACACTGCTCGCTCCAAGCTGCAGAAGACACCACCCACCACTTGCTCTTCAGCTTTGCAATAGGAATCAGAAAGGAATCAGTCCCTTTCATGAGGAAAGCAAACAAACAAACAAACAAACAAACAAAAAAACACTTTGGAGAGGTGCCCAGTAGGCTCTCACATTCAATGACCTTAACTAAAACATTAGGTGCAGGGGGAACAGGGAAAGTGGGGTCACGGTTGCCCTGATATTGTGCCTTGAGTAGAAAACATTGCTACTCAGAACAAGACTTTGGCATACCGAAAGCACTTAGAGGATTTCTGACAGTATCTGCCACAAAATGGAGTTCTATACAAACATTTTGAATAATTACATCTGCTTTAATGACACAGATTTCATATTGACTGGCATTTGGGTGTCTATAAAATTATGTTGTGTGTGCTCGCTTCGGCAGCACATATACTAAAATTATGTTGTGATCCACTGTATTGATATTAACAGCCTAGTAATTTCTCCCTGCCCATATCTTCCACTGTTTTCTTGGCGAACACTATGACATAAAGCACCTTGGAGGGGTTTGTTTTAGATTGTCCATAACTGAGGGAAGCCAGGCAGGGACCTGGAGGTGTAGGAGGCCATGGAGGAGCACTGCTTACTGCCATGCACCCCAGGGCTTACTCAGCCTGTGTTTTCATACCACCTAGGGCCACCTGTCCATGGGTGGCCACACTGGTGGGCTGGGCCATCCCACATCTATCATTGATCAAGAAAATGCCTCCACAGCCACGCCTACCAGGCCAGTCTGATCTCCATCAATTGAGGTTTCCTCTTCCCAGGTGACAAAATGTAACCAGAGCAAGAATGAGTCACTAAGTATGTCACTTGGAAGTACACCTTTAAAAGAAGTTTCATGAAGAATACCGATGCGCATCATGGGAAACCTCTATGTGTGCTTTCCTTGAGCAATAAATGAAGAGGCCATGGGGTGGAGTGGGGGTTGGTAAGGAGGGGTGTATGGGGAGGGGAACACCCTTATAGAAGGGAGAGGGGGAGGGGTTAGGGGCTTATGGACAGGAAATTGGGAAAGGGAATAACATTTGAAATGTAAATAAATACCCTAGTTCTGGGAGAGCGATACATTTTTTTTTTAAAAGAGCGGGAAAAAAAGAAAATTAAAAAATAAATAAACCAATTTTTCCCCCTGCATCCTTTAAGACACTGGATTTTAACATTTTCATTGGTTGTATATTCTTCGTTTTTCTTTATAAGTACCCTGCCTTCACTGTTGTTTGTTTGTTTTGTTTGCATTATAGTCCAAAAATGTGTTTTGCATTCTGTTAACTCTGAAAAACTTGGAGACACCATGTGTGATGTGTTCTTCGTACTACAGGGATTAATTTTAGCAGATCTGCCTAGTTTTGCTTGTGAAGACATGAAACACACTAATTAACAGTGCTTCTTTTTAAGCATCAATCCAAGGAATTTCAGGGCATGTTGACCCAGTTTGTTATATTTGTTTATGGATAACAATGAGATTGGTGATTGCTCAGCGATCCATCTTACTACTACAAACCTTTGTCGGCACAGGGCTCTGGTATTCAGAAAACTAGCTAGGTGTCTAAATACTAGGGACTAAATATATATTCTCAGGATTGATGGTAGCAGTGGCAATCTGTGCTTAAGTACTTTACAACAAGAACAGTTATTTTCTGACCTATAAATCACTCTCTGGATAGCTAGCTAATGTATGCCAGAAATATTTTGGAAACGTCACTCTGGAAAGTAAAAGGAGGGAATGGGGACACATGGACTTAGAAACAACTGACCATGGCCATCTTGATGAGGAACATGACAGTGCTATTTTAGAAATAATTTACTGAACGGAAAGCTTATGAATAATAGAGCTCTACCAGTTGAAATTTTCTTAATGAAAAGGTATTAACAACCATTGTTACAGTCAGAATAAAACCATGATGCTATAAATCTAACAAAACACTTCAAGTATTTTCTGATCTCTAAGCATATATCATAATAATTTGTATTGGATTTTATATTACTTGCACTATCATTAGAGCCTTGCATATAAATACTAAATATTAATGGCTCAGAAAAATATTCTTGGAGTCCACATGCACTTTAGATTAAATATGGAAGAATAAATTAAATGGTATTTGATATGTGTGTGTGAATTTCAAAAGTAATGCATTATCATTGACATGTATAGTGATAGGGTAAACTAAGTATTAAGATATGGTATAAAAGGGGGTTGGGGATTTAGCTCAGTGGTAGACCACTTGCCAAGCAAGCAAAAGGCCCTGGGTTTGGGCCCCAGCACCGAAAAAAAAAAAAAAAAAGAAAGATATTGTGTAAAAATGTACGACTCCTTCACATTAACTCAATCCAGATGAGAATGCAGACAAGAGCTGATAGGGTAAACTAAGTACTAAGATATGGTACAAAAATGTACAACAACACAGATATACTTAGCTCTCTGTAAAAATAGTAAAGATTAACTCAATGCAGATGAGAATGTAGACAAGAGCCTAAACATGGTAGCATGTCTTTAATTTCAGCACTTGGGAGGCTAAGGCAGGTGGGTTTTTTAAGTTCGAGGCCAGCCTAGTCTACAGAGGGAGTTCTGGGACAACCAAGACTAAAAAGTAAAAGCCTGTCTCAAAAAAAAAAAAAAACCCACAAAAATAAAAACAACAACAAAAAGCACAGAACAAAACGAACACTGTTTTATATAGGAATGTCATAGGGGTATATGTAATGTTTAATGTGGATCGATTTGACAATGTATAGAACAGGCAAAAAGTATTGGCCTTGGACTTAATGAATCTGTACCTTTAAGTCAAGTTGTTTAAGATAATTTCACATCCAGAAAATTCATACAACAAGCATATTTACTATAGCCTTATTTATAATGACAAAATTTAAGCAATTCAGGTACCCTAAATGTAAAGAATAATTGCAAAAGTGAAGGCATTGAAACACTAAACTTTAGTGACTAAAGGACAGTAGTTACATAGCAGAGTTGAATGAAGCACCGTAATGGACTGAGGACATCTGTATGCCGCTGTTAAGAGTATGGTGCTGAGCCAGGCAGTGGTGACACACACCTTTGATCCCAGCCCTTGGCAGGCTGAGGTATGCAGATCTCTGAGTTGGAGGTCAGCCTGGTCTACAGTTCCAGGACAACCAGGACTACACAGAGAAACTCTGTCTTGAATGACCCCCCCTCAGTACTGGTGCTGAGAAAAAGCAAGGTGCAGGAATGCTTTATAGCAAATCAATCTTGGAGAGCTGTAAGTCTCTATTTTCTGATATATTTCAAAACAAAAGACTGGAAAGATGAAGCAGGAATTGGTAAAAGTGGTTTCCTAAGGGTGGAGGGAGGGAGTTCAGAATGTACGAAGGTGGGATCTAGCTGCTTTGAATGTATTTTGCTTCATACTTTTTGTTGTTTTGGTTTTTAGTTTTATGTAAAAGATAACCTTCAATGATAACCATCTGTCAGTATTCAGACCCTTGTGATGTCCTACCGACAGGGTGCCCTGGTTGGGCTGTGTGATCCTTTCCACAACTAGGTTTTTACACTTGATCTTAGCCAAAAGGTGGAGAAGCCATCACAACTAGGTTTTAGACACAATGTAGCTTCCTTGTTGCCCTTTCTCTTTCCGGGATCATTTGTTCTCTGGAAATTCTTTGCTCTGTAAAGTAGTAACACATGAGGAGAATCTGAGGCTCAATGAGAGCCTTATGAGAGGCCATCTTGGAAGCCACACCTCCAGCTCTGAACCTGCCTTAAGATGCTTGCAGCTTGGTAAGAGAGCCTGCCTTGAGCATCTCTAAACCAGGACTGCTAAGCTAAGCTGCCCCAGCTTTCTGACCTTGGAAAACTCTGAGAGAATATATGTTTGTTGTTTTACCCCGCTAGTTTGTTATATAAGCTTGAGAACTGTAAAATTGGTTTTTAATAATTTAAAAAATTGAATATAAGCAAAAAAGAAAAAAAAGATAGTTTTTAAAAATTTAAAGATAAACTGGGGAGGGGGAGCCCAACTATAAAGCTAGTGGCAAAAGTGACTTATAGACAGAGTGTTTTTATTATGTATCCCCCTGTGTCTGGATTTCAAGGACAAAAATAACTAGATAAATCTTTTTTTTTTTTTTTGGTTCTTTTTTTCAGAGCTGGGAACCGAACCCAGGGCCTTGCGCTTCCTAGGCAAGCGCTCTACCACTGAGCTAAATCCCCAACCCTAGATAAATCTTAAATGGCATTCCATGATCAAATTGTCACTAATAGTATTGATATTATCCCAGAACTATATTTGTGTCGTGGAGTAAACCAGATAATTTAGTATGTTAACATCATTAAGAACTAAGATTTTACACATGAAAAGAGAGATATAACTCAAGGAAATTAACTGGAAACCTTTTTACTTCTTAGACTGGAAATAGGAGTTTGTCATAATTTCCTTTTCTAAAAGGCACAACTTTCTTAGTTCTGTTCAATGAAGAGCCAAGAAAGAAATTATACCAAAATGTCAGTCAAGACTGCATGCAGATCGTGATGTTTAAATATCATTTAAACAGAAAACCGTTCAGAGCTCCTTAAAGAAATGGCTCCTTCAAGTTCGGAGGCTGAGTAGAGAAATACAAGATGAACCTGGAAGACCCTCTTACTAGAAATTAAGGATGAAAAGAAAACTACACTTTCTAAGGAGCTCTTACTGGCCCAAGATAGAACAAATGACCCAGGATAGAAGAATCTGAACTTCAGAAAGCATAGTGGTAGTTAGTGTGGTTCAGTGGAAGAGAGCTTGCTGAGTGTGCACAAGGCCTGGGGTCTATCTAACTCCAGCACCACACTCCTCCAAAAAAAAATAACCAAACCAAAACCAAACCTTGTAACGTTGAAACAATCTACATATTAATACTTAAAAAAAAAAGCCCACTGTTTTCAAAGTGCTACTAAATAAATAAAGTTGCTAGGATGCCAAGCTAGTAATTACAAAGTTGGCAGATGAATAGGAAGCCTGCATCTTGCCTTTATTTTATAAACTCTTGGTGCATCCAGAATGGTAGTTTTCTGTTAAATGCATTCAGACTCAGAAAGAGCATCAGGATTGGGACATAAGCATTTAGTGAAGGGATAGCGGGAGATATGTAAATGCTTTTGTCATCAGTGTGGACAGCCCAGACCTGTACAATTCATAAATATCCATCCAGTCATTTGTTTGCTATTTATGTGTTTTATTGAAACCTGGCCTTTTATTGTTACCATACAAAATAACGGGCTTCATTTGGACACTTTCTTATGTATATAACATTGTACTGATTTTCACTAGCCCACGACTCTCTCCTGTCCCTCTTTTCCCGACATGTTGGTCCCCTTCTTCCCTGAAAATAGCCTCCTGTCTAATTTAAATAAAGGACACCTTAATCATTTCACCTCATTTCTAAAAGTTACAGGCCTGTGCCATCATGTACAGTTTTGGGGGACGAGGGATGGAACCCAGGACCTCCGTCCGGCACCTATGATCTAGATTTTGACTGGAAACTCTGTAAGCCACATAACTTCTTTGCTGGTGGCTTCCTGCTTGACTTGGGCTATGAGGGGCATAGAAGAACTGACAGGCTCAAGGAGGGTGAAGGAACTTAAATGCTTTCTCTTCTTCTTTCCTGTCAGCTTCCTGTGTCTCTCAACTTCCCCGAGAGACACTTCTCCTTGGTACCAGCTGTGCCTTCCCTGGGTGTCCAGCTGAGTTGTTTGCAGTTAACGAGCTTCAGAAAATGTCAGCATGAGGTGAGCAGCATCCTTTCATGGAGCCTGGGCCCAGCTCCACGGAGCTCCTCCTCCCAGTTTCTAGCTTCTACTAGTTCCATCATTTTTGCAAATCCCGTACCTGAGACAGTCACTGCTTCTTATAGTTACTGCCTCCAAAATATTATAGAGTTCCTTTCATCCCCTTGGCTAGTTACTTAAAATTATTAATATGGCCTCCTATTCTTGACTAGCTCTTCACTGACAGAATCTCTTAGTCACTAGTGAACTGCCTTAGCCCCCTAGAGTTCCTGCTAGCAGTTGCAGGTTGGACCAGTGCATGTTAAACTGGGAAGGAAGAGGGGCAGTCTCTGCAGCACAGCCAAATGGCCTTTATAAAACAATTGGTTTCTTGTTGCACAAGTCTTCATTGTCTTTGAAAGACAGTTTATTATTACAACAAGACTACAGCCCTCTCCATCCACCCTCCCAATCCCAATTGCCTTCTCTTTATCCCTCTCATGAAGCAACTACTGTATTGGTTAGCATTTATGTGCACCTTTAAACATATAAGCACTTGTTATTTTGAAATATATGCCATTTCTATAGGTTTTTAAATTTCAGTTCACGGTATAGTGATCATTTTCTAAGTTTCCCTTTTCATTAAGTAATTTATCTTAGAAGTTTCACACAGATTGTTTCTTTTTAACTAATGCATAATAGTCCTCAGCATGTATACGCCATGGCTTGTTTCACAGGTTGCCCTGTTTTAACTGTCACAAAACTTCTATAATTAGTCCCAGTGTTCTTGTTTCTCTAGGCTAGATTCAGAATAGTAGAAATATTGAGTCAGAAAGAATATGTATTTTAAAAATTGCAGTAGATGTTAACAAATATGTTCTCTTAAAATACAGTTCCAGAAGCTGAGTAGTAGTGGCACGTGCCTTTGATCCTAGCAGAGACAGGTGGATCTCTGTGAGTTTAAGGCCATCCTGGTCTACAGAGTAAGTTCCAGAACAGCGAAAGCTGTCACAGAGAGAAATCCTGTCTTGAAAAACAAACAAAACAAAACAAAACAATACAGTTCCAGTTTTTAAGTATACAGAGATACTGCCAAGTTCCTTTTTTCTTGCTGTATACTTAAAATGAGAAAGGTTTTAGGCTGGCTTGCTACTCTTTTGCTGACTTGGCTGGTCCTACATAGCAAGGATCAAATGGGTAGGAATGCTATTACTTAAAGAGCTGTGGAAATGGGATCAACATGGCATCAGTGCTCTGCATCTGAGTTCTACAGGATGATGTCTGACCCAAGGAGCCAAAGGACAAAGCAAACCACCTGACGGTAGGTAGGTTCTTCAGCCATGCAGAAGGTAGATCTCAGTGCAGAACAGGGGTATCCTCATATACCACAGAGGCCTGCAGATGTCCTTGAGCTAGGAGTCAGGGAGGATGGAAAGGACTGTCCTCCCTCAAACAGAAGATGGCTGAGAAATGGCCTTGTGGCGGTCTCCCACAAGATAGGGACAAGGAACTCCCTTGCAGTAGCCCCTGTCCTTATCTCTGCCTGTTCCAGGAGCAGTCACAGGGCACTCTGACAAGTCTTTCAGACTGCAGTTAAGCCTTGCTCATGTGGTCTAGATGAAGATGTGCAGTCATCGACATGTCATACATTCCCTTACATTTTGGATGCACGAAGCTTTTCTCAGTCTGTCTTCTAGTATTTTGGACAAAGGGACAATCCAGTTTTTAAACCCAATTCCCAAATTTCCCAATTCTGACTTCTCCTATCTGGTCTTCAGCCAGTTCTTGCCTGCGTTTGCTGCCCTCCACCCCACGCCCACTGCCTTCTTCCCTCCTTTGCTAAATGCAGCAAATAACCACCTCCCATTGCCTTCTGTCCCCTTTCCATGAAGTTATTGGCACAGGAGGCATTTTGTATGGCTCCCGATTTATCACAGGTGACATTTTAATCAAGAATTTTGCTGTTTGTAATGTGGCTCTCCATCTTTCTGAACTCCAATACCAGTTTCCTTACTGCCCACTGCTCAGAACCCTCCTGATTGCAATCACTCATCTTATGGTACTGGACAGGTGAACAGGTCAAAGGGCACTTCTCTAAGCAGTCAGAAACCCTGGCTCACATGGACTCTGTTGCTTTCAACACATAGCAACCAAATCATTGAGGTGACAATGCACAGTCATTGCTATTGCAACAAACTGGAAGGAGAGAAACGCAGTTAAGACTATTGGAGTTTTATAGCCAAAAATGTCTTCATATATTCTACCAATTGTCACCTCATCTATGGGCTGGGAATGGAGTTTGGTTGGTAGAGTGCTTACCCAGCATATGTAAAGCTTTGGGATTCATCCAGCAGTGCTAATATGGAGTATGGGTAGTGCATTCCTGTCATCTCAGTGCTTTGAAGGTAAAAGGTAGGAGGATCAGACATTCAAAGTTATCTTCAGGTATATATTGAATCCCAGGCCAGCTAGCCTGGGCTACATGAGAACCTGTCTGAGCACATGCACACCAACACCACCACCAAAGAGCCATAAAATCTCATCATATGGCTGTATCTGCCTGGAAAGGAAGCTGGAACATGTGTGCCCGGGAAGAGGGAAGCATGGCTGAGGTGAGCAGCTACGTCTCTGCTACAGGTACTCTGGTGTATGAGGATGGCAAGAAATGCCCAAACTATGAGGTTTTGCGGAAGGTAGAAGTACCAGAATCTGTTGACTCCAAGGTATCTGACCCGAATAATAGGAAAGAACAAAGTAACCATACAAGATGGTGGATGACAAAACTCATGCAGTTTTGAGATAACTGTAAGATATGCACATGGAGACATCAAATAGGCAGTTAAATAAGCAAGTTGACCTCTCAAAGGTACTCTCAAAACATGCTATGTAAGGGACCTTTGGGACAGTGACAGTTGTTAAAGCCACTTTGACTCTAAATATGAACTTACTTCATAATCACTGAATTCTATTCATCTGAAAAGTACATTTTCTCGTGCCTTTGAAACTGGAATATATTTTCCAACACCAGTAGAATCTTCCATCATTGTGATTGGCAGCATCTTCTTTCCTTGTCAGCGGCATTTAATCTAGTGATGTATCTTGTAATAGATGGTACCCCAGGTTCAATGAAATGTAATAATAGCAGTAAAAGGCTGATAATATGGAATACTGACTACTGTAGTCAGGTACCCTCCTAGTCCACTCTATGACTATGTTTATATGTAGTTATAATATAGAACGGTGAAAAGAGGAGATAGCTCAATAGCTAAAGACTTGAGTTCATCTCCCAACCCACGTGAGAAAAAGCCAGATATGGTGGTATATGCTTATAATGGTGGCAATGGGGAGGTGGACAAAGATGAATTTCTGGGGCTCACTGGCCAGCCAGTGTAGCTTTTCTTGTCAAGTTCCAGGTCAGGAGAGACCCTGTCTCCAGTGGGGAGGCTGGGTGATACGTGATTAAGAACACTAGCTGCTCTTTCAGATGACCCAAGTTAATTCCCAACACCCATGCCAGGCAGTTCACAACCACCTGTAACTCCAACTCCAAGGGATCTGAAACACCCTTTTGGCTTCCAAAAGGACTCCCACACATGTTGCATACACATACACAAACACATAGATAAAAATCAAAATTTAAAAAATAGAAGAAGAGGACAAGGAGGAAGAGGAGGAGGAGGAGGAGGAGGAGGAGGAGGAAATGGACACTTCCCGAGGAGCCATGCTGAAGGTTGTCCACTGGTTTCCACATGAAAACACATGCTTGTTTGCGCACGTGCATGGGCAGACGCGTGCACACACATACACATACACACACACGCCCATATATGTGTAACCCCTACAGAAAGGCTAAAAACACTATATAGAGCTAAATTTTGACTCTCAGATGAAAAAAATCACAAAAATCTGACTAAATGCTTAACCTATATTATCTAAAATATAATGACAGTAGTACCTAATTTAAAGTTGATTCCAAGGACTACAAGAGCTAATATAGTCAATAAGAGGAGCAGTTAGTACATAATAAACAGTAAATGATAGCCATTGGTGTTAAAGTGTGAAAACTGACGTATGCGTACAAACAGTAAGTGGTTGTGGGTCTCTCTATACCTTACTGAATGTGTTTTGTACATCAGAACAAAAGAGTGATCGTCTTTTTTGTTTTGTTTTCGACAGACCCTCTTGGAACATCTGATCCTCTTGCCTCCTCAGTGCTGGGGTTAGATGTAGGCCTCTGCCTGGTGTAGTTTTATGGGGATTCTTGGGACGGAATGTGGGGCTTTGTGTGTGCTACTGAGCTATAGGTACAACCCAAACTCTGCCTTCTAAATAAGCGTAAGTGAATTAGGGCCACCATTATTCATTGGAACATTTTTGTTGGAAATAAACACTTCTGCTTTCCTTTGATAGTGTTAGGAAGACAAAAATGCCATTTTTAACTTTTATTGGTTTTTTTTTGTTTGTTTGTTTGTTTGTTTGTTTTTTTGAGACAGTGGTTTACTTTGTAGCTCTGGCTGGCTTTGAACTCAGAGATCCACTTGTCTTTGCTTCCCAAGTGCTGGGATTAAAGGCAAGACCATCTTTTAATCTTTCAGTGCCTTTAATATTTAAAATGGGCTTCTTAGACAACAAATAGTAAGCCTTTTCTTTTGATCACCTCTGACTAGCTTGCTCCGGCTCTTTCTCCCGTTCCCGTTCCAGTTCCCACCCCATTACCTAGCTTGCTTGATCTCTTTTTTTTGTGCTGGAGATGCCGCACAGGGTACCATACATTGTAAGCCTTGGTTCTATCACTAAGCTACAGGCCTAGTTCTGCTGTCTTTTAATTGGTGTATTTGGACTACTGATGCTTCTAGTACTATCAATATAGCTGTATTTCTGTCTCCCATGTTTGTTATTCCTTTCTGTTCTTTGACCTTGTTCTTTGATCTCTTTCATTCTTTTCCTACCCTTTCTGGTGTTAATTGAGCATTTTATAAGGTTCCATTCCCCCAGCTGAGGACCAAACCCAGGGCCTTGCGCTTGCTAGGCAAGTGCTCTACCACTGAGCTAAATCCCCAACCCCTTTTCTCTTCTTTCTTAGCATGTCAATTATACTTAAAAAGAATAAATGCCTAAAGAAGAGCTCATGAGCTCCAGTTCAGTTGAGAAGTTATTGGCGGGTGGTTGGGGATTTAGAAAAAAAGAGAGAGAAGCTATTGGCGTATTGCTGGCTTCCTGGGGAGGGAGAAAAAGGTTTTTTTTTTTTTTTTAAAGGGTGTGATTCCTGGTAGTCAGCTATGGTCCAGTGGATGGGCTACACCTAGGTTATATAGTTAGCTGAAATTGGACTTGATGGGTTATTTTAAGAAAATAAAAAGAGGTCAGAAAGTTGGGACGGGATGTCAAGGTAGAGTTGTATATCTTTGAGGAGTTGGCTGGAGGAGTGGAGATGATTATGATCAAAATACATTATATGAAATTCTCAATGTTATGAAATCTTCAAAGAATAAATAATAATACCATTTAAAAAAATCTCCCAACCATGTGTTGTGTAACAGTTTCTTCCAAAATTGAAACATTTCATCCTACAGGGAAACTCTTTAATTTAAACAAGATATTAAATAACTCAAAATAGCTTCAGGAAGTTCCTGAAGCTGACCAGATTCATGAGGCCCCTCCCTGTCAAAGTAGAAGCTCAGCATCCCCCTCAGACTAGGAAGCTGGCCTGCAAATAAGACTCTTGGAGTAAAAAACAAACAAACAAACAAACTGCAAATAAGACCCTAAGACCAGATCAGCCAAGGTGCCTGGAAGAGGTTCAGACCAACTGAGGCACCTGGAAAGGACACTTTCTAACTTGTTGAGCTGCCTGCAGGCTGTGCAGTGTGCACCAGGATCCCTGCTTTGTGAGCTGTCACCATGCTGGGTGGGCTTTGATGGTGCAGCTGCCTTTGAGTCATTTCTAGTCCTATAAGTAACCCCTTACCCATATTCCTGTAAGTAACTGTAATAAAACTCATCAGTCCACCAAATTGGACCTAGGTTGTATCCATACTTTGCTGTGTCCTGGGTTCCCTACCTACGTAAGTAAATAGGCATGTATATTCTGTCTCCCCAGGAAAATTTTTGTTACACAAAATCAGGGACAATGACATATTTCTGTCCCAACTACTTGGGTGACTCATATAGAAAGAACCAGCCCTTGGGCCCAGTGAGTTTGGGGCCAGCCTGGGCCAAATTAGGAGACTCTGTCTTAGAAACAAACTCCAACGAACTTGCTCTTAGAGTTTGTAATATATATTTACAGCTAATCTGAGTCCACTTCCAAATAACTATATTATTTCAGGTATTAAAGAAACTTCTAATAGAATATTCCAAAGTCTTCTCTCCCATTGCACATGACATGCCTGTCATTCTTTTTAGTTATCTATCCATCAGCTATAGCCACCAAATATTCTTTCACTATTAGGATTTGAGCAAACTATTCTTAGGTCAGTTAAGGAGAAATGCCAATGACTTTATCCTACCTTTATTTATTTCTTTTCTAACTGTCTCTCACTAGAGAGCTGAGTTTCTGACCTATGTAATTGAAAAGCTTATTTGAACATTTCTTTTTAGATAATTCTACCAGCCAAAGAACTTTGAGAAAAATCTTATTTCTCCTTCACATTTAAAGATTAACTTGGCTAGATACAGAATTCTAGTTTGTGTGCCCACCCCAGCACTTTAAAGATTTCTTTCTACTCTCATGTGCAAGGGTTCCAAAGAGAAACCTAATGTCACGTCCTCTTGTTTCTTCCAACAATTTCTACAATGAATATGATATTTGATATTATATGATTACACATGATGTCCAGATACCAATTTTGGGGGGGCATTTATTCTGCTTACTGTTTTCTGCTCTTGGACCTGTAGTTGGTGTTTATCATTATTAATTTGGAGAAATTCAGTCTGGTCGTGGTGGTACACAGCTTTAATCCCAGCACTCAGGAGGCAGAGACTAGCCCGGTCTATAGAGTGAGTTCTAGGACAGCCAGATCTACATAATAGAGAGACTCTGTCTCCAAAAAAGGGGTGGGTGGGGGAGAGTTCAAGGCTACACTGACTCAAAACAAAACAAAAAAAGCTGGGGACTTCAGGCTAGAGAGGTGGCTCAGGAGTTAGGAGCATTGGCTGCTCTTGCTGTGGCCCCAGTATGTGGCCCTAAGTACATGGTAGCTCACGACTCCAGTTCTCCTCACAACTGCTGTTTGCACAACTCTAGCCTCTATAACTCCTGTTTCAGGACATCTGATTCCTTCTTCTAGCCTCTTTTGGCACCAGGCACACATGTGGTGTGTATCCATTCCTCATATGTCAAGGCAAACATGTATTCACATAAAATAAAAGTAAATAATTATAAATATTGTTAAATTCTCAGCCAGTGTAATATTAAATATTTCTTCTGTTCCTTTCTTTTTGGTTCCTTTTTTAAGATTTATTTCTATTTTGTGTGCGTAGGTGTTTTACATACATGTATATCTGTGTGAGGGTGTAGGATCCCCTGGAACTGGTGTTACACACAGCTGTGAGCTGCCATGTGGGTACCGGGAATTGAATCTAGGTCCTGTGGAAGAGCAGCCAGTGCTCTTAAAGGCTGAGCCATCTCTCCAAACCACAGGACCCTCTGTCCTTCCCTTCCTCCCTCCCTCTTTCCCTTTTGCTCTCCCTCCTTCCTTCCCTTCTTCCCTCCCTCCCTTTCTTTCTTTTTTGCATTAACATTTTAGAGGTTTCTCTTGGCACGAGTTCACCTTCTCTGTCTTTTCCCTTGAATTCACATACCAGGCTAGAATTGAGCCTCTCAAAAGGTGCATGCGCCTGATTTCTGTCATGGTTATTTAGAATTTGTGGGTGTGTGTGTGTGTGTGTGTGTGTGTGTGTGTGTGTGTGTGTGTGTGTGTGTATGTATTGAATCTAGGGCTTTTTTCACACTATGTCTATAGTTTCTGACTGTCCTACATCTGTCGCCCCCATTTTGATATCTAGCATTTTTTATTTGTTCTATCTGTTTTATTTGGAATGCATTCCAGTTTTTATTTTATTTTATTTTATTTTATTTTATTTTGGAGTTGGGAACCGAACCCAGGGCCTTGCGCTTGCTAGGCAAGCGCTCTACCACTGAGCTAAATCCCCAACCCCCAGTTTTTTTTTTTTTATTAAATCCCTTAGTATATTGTAGTGGTTTTAAATCCCTGCTGATATGATCAGTATCTCTCCAATAACTGAATGAGCTTCTGAGACTTAGCTCTTAAAACTGTATTTAAAATTTTTCTCAGTGTGCTTTTAATGTTCTTGTTGACAGGCAGGCATATCGAAGGTAAACATTGCTAGCAGGATTGAATCTTCACTGATGTGGCTCCAGTATTGGAGAAGGGAAAGATACTACAGTCTTCTGCCTTAATTGTTGGTCTTTTAGTGAACTTATGCAGCTGGATGGCTGGATTGGGAAGTTGGCTTATGTTCCTTACCCCTACCCCCATCTACATTGGCAGGCATTCCTTTCCCCTGTGTGGAAGGCTAGAAGCCGTCCAGTTTGATTAGAACCATACCTAAGGTGGTTAGACTTCGGTAAAATACTTTTCCTTGTAGACATGCCTTTGTTGAGAACAAAATCCTCTAAGAATCTTTCAAAATAGTTTCTTCTCCTATCTGATTGAAAAGAGGCAATCACCTCCTGAAACTCACTCAAAAGCACACCCTCAGAACCTGGAAAGTTCCTGCAGGTAAAACTCACAAAATTGTATAGAATCCCCCATCAGCTAGTAGTTTTTACTCTCAGGTTTGTCCATACAAACTTTCAATTACAATTTAACTATACCTAACCCTAGTTCTGGCCCTAGCTGGCAGGTTTCTATTCCAAACATAAGCTTTGGTAAACTGTAATTTTTCTAAGCTTTTCATGCCTCTGTGTGTGTGTGTGTGTGTGTGTGTGTGTGTGTGTGTGTGTGTGTGTGTGTGTGTGTGTGTGGGGGGTACAGTAACTTTTAACCTTGTGACCTCAATTTTCTGATTGCTCTAAGAGGAGTTGTTGATTTTAAGGTTGTTTGCTTTTCTGTTATTGTAAGGTCAGCAATGATGACTCCTGAGGTCCTCATGCACCGCTTTAGAAAGTCAGCATTTTCTTATCATAGCAAAAAGATTAAATAACATACCAAATATTTAACAACTGGTTATCCAGTTGTCCAGCATTTACCCAGTATGATACTGTTGATTAAAACTAGTTAGTTCTAAATACCCAGATGTGGAATGATGTGAAACATTTTAAAATTTTCTAAAAGTTAGGGAGAAGATAAAGAAGATAAAGATGCTCACCACTCTGTAAATGAGTATATGAATATTCATAGATATCTATTTCTCAAAATGAGATCTTTGAAGATCAGTAAAAAATACATATATAACCGATTATAGCAGTTGTGTTTCAGAATTGTGAAAAATATTTTTGTCTTTCAGTTTTCCAAACTTAACCCAGATGTGGCAAGGCATGTCTGTAATCTCAGCATTAAAGAGAAGGAAGGCTGGAGGGTTAATGATCCACGGTCAGCCTCAGCTCTGTAGCACATTTGAGATCAGCCTGGATTACATGTGACCTTATCTTAAAAACAAAGCAAACAAAAACTTCAAATATTTTTTAATATTGTTAGATTATTTTAAGAATTGATTTTTAGAAAAACTGCTCATTGAAATAAATCTGAAAGGAAATATGTTTAAATGACATTAGTTGTTGATTTTGGTAGTAGAATACAAGACAGTTTCTCCTCTATTGGCCAGACATTTTTGTAATGTCATCATATTTTGTTAAATGGTTTGTGTGTGCTACATAGGAGAGTTTTGTTTGCTTGGAGGTTCTGGTGTCCAGATGTTCTAAAGTACATGGAAAGCCCTTTTCCAGAACAGTGCTTGTTCCATTGCCATTTGTAGCACACATTTAAAAGCTGTCATCTGTCACACTTTCAGTAAGCGCTTCCATGTTTGTTGAAGGACTTGACCAAGGAAAGACTGGCTGAGTGCTTAAGCAAACTGAGAGTGAACAGCCAGCCTCCAACAGCAGCACCTCCTGAAAACAAGCAGATGGGCTGGCTAAAGCAAGGGCAGAGCTGCATGTCTGCTGCCGTACCCCAGTCAACCCTCAAAAAGGCAAAAGGTCCTGGGATGAACCTAAAAGTAGAAAGGAGACCTTTTATGCTAGGTAGCTGACAGGTAGCCATTCCTGTTTTTCTAAAAAGATTTTTTTTCAGGCAGGGTTTCTCTGGGCCCTGGCTGTCCTGGAACTCAGTCTGTAGACCAAGCTGGCCTCAAGCACACTGAGATGTGCCTGGGTCTGCCTAAGTGCTGGGATTAAAGACATGTACCACCACCACCACCACCACCACCACCACCACCACCACCACCACTACTACCACTACCTGGCATGAAGTCTTTAAGAGTGAGACACAAAAGATATTTAAGAGCCAAAAAAGAATGTCTGTTTTTAGCAATAAAACATGCAATGTTTACAATACAAAAATAAACATATGCCCAGATCCTACTAGTGTCAATTGAAATGAAAAAATGGGCCCTCTTTGAATCAGTAAAAAGTTCTGAATTGAAGGATATCTTTAATAAAATAATCACTCTGTGACCACACTCTCAAACATACAAACTTGGTTAATGAATAATGTCTTAGAAATTATGAAATAAGTAGAATTCACACTTCAGTAACCGCTGCCATGGAATTATCTGGGAAGCATCTCTTTTTAGTTGAATTCTTAAAACTGCTAGTCTTGATTCTAGAAAGTTCTATAAAGAACAGAGTTCATGTCATTGCTATGTTATTTACAAAGGTTTCTAAAGAAGCTGTTTCAATACTAAGAATGATTTTTGGAATTCAGAATCTTAACAGATTTTAAAAAATATTTCCAGACAATTCTATTAGGAAACTGGACTGTAAAAAAGAAAACCCCTTATAACTTTGTTTATGCTGTGAATTTCAATAGTGCCTCCTTTTTTCTTTTGTGAAAAAGGATTTATGTTTATTTTATGTGTGTATTTTGCCTGTATGTATGTATGTATGTATGTATGTATGTATGTATGTATGTATGTGCCCTATATGAATGCCTGGTGCCTATGTTGGAAGAGGGCATTGGATCCCCTGGAACTGGAGCTACCCATCCATAGTGGTGAACTGCCATGTGGGTGCTGGGAAGTGAATCTGGGTCCTCAGTAAGAACAGCAAGTATTCTAAACTGCTATGCTATTTCTTCAGCCCCAGTCTTTTTTTCTTTTTTGTTTCCAGAATGACAATGCCAGCAAAGGATCAAGACAGTGGTCCTGTAGAATATCATGTTTTGATTATGAAAATGATTAAAAGAGTCATGTTGTTATTCTGTGTATAATAAACTTAGGAGGCTTATGTTGACAATAGGGAAGACCTAGACAATTCAGAATATTCCAGACCAGGGCTCTGAGCTATGCCTCTGTGAGGAGCTGGGGCTGGCACGATAGGGTCAGGAATAGGTGTGAGCTGTGTGACAAACAATATGATCCTCCCTCTCAGGCTAAAGAAATCTGTACTTCTTAGAGCTACACAGAATTATCTTTTGCTTACAAGAAAACCACAAAAAGATCTAATTACTTTACACTGTGGTAGTTTGCACAGACTACAGAAAATTGATCCTTTCACATTTTAAGCAGAACATCCAAAGATCCCCATAATCTAAAGCAAAAAGAATCTCCTAACACTTTGAATGAAGAACACAGACTCACTGGACAAATATTAACTGATGCTTCCTGTTGGGAGTGGGGAGAGTCAGCTCTGGGATTCAGCCAGCCTTTTCAGGTCTCAATTTTCGAATCTTGAATCTCTCTAGATTCAAGATTGCTTCGAATCTTACAGCTCTCTAGTCTCTGGTGCTTACTGCACGATAGCCAAATATAGATAAATCTAACAGAGAGAGCACAACTGGAAGAGCTCATTCTTAAAGGAGTTAACAACATGATTATTAACAATGGTATGGTGTTTATTAACCAAGGAACCTACTATAGAGTGTCAACAGTTTGAAAAGCTACTTTTTAGTGAAATAGGTGTTTGTCACCTGCGCTTTTCTAAGTTGCTTCTTATCTTTGGTGGTCTGCCCTGCTGCCATGTAATTCCTCTGGTTTTGTTCCTGCATGTGGACCCTTTTTGGGCATCCTGCAGAGCCATACAGTTTCCTGCACAGGCTTGGGGCACCTTACCAGCTTGAAAACCAAAGTGAGCTTGTCATGGTGGTCCATACTTTTAAACCTCAAGAGGCAGAGGTTGATGGAGCTCTGTAAGTTTGAGACTAGTCTGGTCTACATAGTGAACTTCAGGATAGCTAGGACTATGGAGAGACCTGTTTCAAAACAAACAGAAAAAAAAGAAATAAAATCAAGGTGAAAAATATTTCATCTTGTTCCATGTGTTTGCCTTGTTTTTTTTTTCCCTTGGCTTTTTAAAGGTTGCTGCAAACAACTTCGTGTTGTTTAGTCACTGGAAGATGCTAAAACAAAACACGAACAGATTTTACACAGGCACTAAAATTATGCTTTCTTCTTTCTAATGACAAAAGAGTTAGCAAAAACAACTTAAGGAAGGAAGGACTAATTTTGATCCATTGTTGTACAATTTATCTATCATGATGTTTGAGGCAGGTTGAGGCATCCACACTCAGGAAGCTGAGAGAAATTGATGCTGGTGTACCTGTTAGTGTCCTGTCATTCCCCCAACCACCTCCACCTTTCTCTCTTTCCTTGAGAGATGTCTCCCTGTGTAGCCTTAGCTGTCCTGGTACTCACTCTGTAGACAAGGCTGGTCTGGAACTCAGAGATCTGCCTGCCTCAGCCTCTGAGCTGGGGTTAAAGGTGTGTGCACCACCACTGCAAGGCTTGATTCATAATTTCTAATGAGATAATGGGGAAAACTCTGGGCTTTGTGAAGTCCGACACGATCTAGGGAGCTTTCTACAAACTATACAAAAAAAAGTGAATATTTACAATGAGAAAAGCAATCACCACAAATTACAAATTGTAAACAGCTGAAAAAATTAAAAAAGCACAAAATTCAGGAGGGAGAAAACATGGTTGATTAAATGTCTTTCTTGTGAATAGTTAGACATTTTTGTTCAGTTTCACAACTTGATAGGAAATATATTAAGGTTTCATTATGAAATTTGAGACAACTATCCAATTTCTTATATAAACTAAACTATATAAAAATAAAGATTTATTTAATCTTAAATATTCTTTGATTTAATAATAATCTTTAGCTAGCTTATCTTTGATGTTTTCCTTGTAATGACTGTGACATTCACTGGTGACTGCTGGTGCAGTTTCTAAGATTAAAGCATTTGCTTTAGCTCTCTCAAGTAGGCAGGTATAGGAAATGTCTTCTTTGTGAGTATATCCCTGAGACAGAGATGATCCAACCCGAGTTACTCTTGGTGTTCTTGCTGGACTTTGTAGCCAAGTCCTTGACTGCAAATAGGTTAGTTTCAGAGAGGTGCCAATCAGAGCAAGATGGACAGATCATTTCTAATGGGAAATTTTTTTTCCATAGGGAGAATCATTTAACTCCTTGCCTATAGAACTTGTTTGAAATTTGTCCTCAAGAAAGCCTACATTTTAGGATGTATGCTAGTAAGCATATACTTAGCATACATGAATATATATGTCTGAATATATAAGTATGAGTAGACTTGGCAAATATTTTTGGGGTTGAGTGAGGAGGGGATAGAGTACAATGAGAAATTTTATGAGGAAATGGAATATAATAAAGTTTTGTCCTAATGGCAAAGAACCAGGAAGTTTAAAAGAATTATAGTCTTCAACCTGAAAGGACAACTGTTAGAAAAGAGAAACCAAGATAGGGAAGTGAGAAGAAAGGGCTGGACTATAGTGGGTCTTCATTTCAGTTATACTGTGGCATTGGACTTACTTTTATCCAGTCTCAAAACAATGAAGGATGTCCCAGGGGGCAGTCCTGTGGCCATACCCAGCCTGGCAGCCAAGTGTACACTTGCTCCTGGGGAGTAGCTGGAGAACTAAGACTTAAAACTAGATGTGCTGGGGTTGGGGATTTAGCTCAGTGGTAGCTTGCCTAGGAAGCGCAAGGCCCTGGGTTCGGTCCCCAGCTCCGAAAAAAAAAACCAAAAAAAAAAACAAAAACAAAAACAAAAACAAAAACAAAACAAAAAAACTAGATGTGCTGCTAAGAGTGTAATATGTAGATTCCCATAGGAAATTATTGATAATTTGATTGGAATTTTTTCCTCTTTGAAAGGGGGTTGGAGAGCTCTGAGGATTGTCTGCAGAGCCTAACTTGTGCTAAGCATTACTGAGGTACACTCCTAGCCTTTCACTCTTAAAAATACAGGTAAAACATACCTAAAATTTACCATGGTAATTACCTTAAGTGTGCTGTTCTGGGGCATTAAGTACATTAACAGTATTGTACAACTATCACCATTTTCCACCACCCCAAATTTTTGTCATTTCTATAGAAATCCCATGTCCCTAAAATGGACACCCCATCCTCCTTACCCCTCCTGCTCCAGCCCCCTCTATCCTACTTTGTCTACTCTTTTTTTTTGTTTTTAAGATTTATTTATTTGGGGTTGGGGATTTGGCTCAGTGGTAGAGCACTTGCCTAGCAACCGCAAGGCCCTGGGTTCGGTCCCCAGCTCCGAAAAAAAGAAAAGAAAAAAAAAAGAAAAAAGATTTATTTATTTATTATATATGAGTACACTGTAGCTGTTTTCAGACACACCAGAAGAGGACATCAGATCTTATTACAGATGGTTGTGAGCCACCATGTGGTTGCTGGGATTTGAACTCAGGATCTCTGGAAGAACAGTCAGTGCTCGTAACCACTGAGCCATCTCTCCAGCCCTACTTTGTCTACTCTTGGTACCACACAGAAGTGAAATCGCATGGGAACTTTTCTGTCCTGCTTATTTTACTCAGTATGTTTCCAAGGTTCATGTATGTTCTAATGTCTGTCAGAGACGCATTCCTTTTTAAGGCTGAGTAACATTCATTGTATATGTCTCCCACATTTTGTTTATCTATTCATCTACTCAACATTTGGGTGGTCCCCACATTTGGCTATTGTGACTATGAACTTTGATATACAAGCAATTGTTTGGGCCCCTGTTTTCAGTTCTTTAAGGTTTTATCTAGGAGTAGAATTAGTAATGTTGTTTGCTTGTTTGTTTGAAGATCTGCCCTATGGCTTTCAATAGCAGCTGTACCATTTTACTTTTTCACCACAAGGTAGAATTTCAATTTCTCTGCATCTTGGCACTCATTATCTCCTTGCTTGCTGGCTTGCTTTTTCTATAATAGTCTTTCTAATGAATATGAAGTGTTATCTCGAGTGGCTTTGATTTACACATCTCTAATGAATGGTCCAGTTAGGTATTTTTTCATGTATTTATTAGCCATTCACATATTTGATGAATGTGTGTTCCAGTCCTTTATCTATTTTCATTTTTAAATTTTGATTTTACCATTTGAGATAGAGTTTGACTATATAACCCAGGCTGGACTCAATCTGAACATCATCCTGACTCTGCCTCTGCCTCCAGAGTGCTGGGGTTACAGGCAACTGTAACTGCCTTATATCCAGTTTCCTTTGCTTAGTTTTTACATTTTAAAATTGTGTGTGTGTGTGTGTGTGTGTGTGTGTGTGTGTGTGTGTGTGTGTGTACATGCATTACAAGAGATCAGAGGACAACTTGAAGGAACCTATTTACTTCTTCCACCATGTGGCTTCCAAGGATCAAACTCAGGTTGTCAGACTTAATAGCAAGCACTTTTACCAGTGAATTATTCACTGGCTCCTTTTGCTTTTTTTGTTTTGTTTTATTTTTGGTTTTGTTGGTGTTTTGGGCATTGTCTTTCTGTGTAGTCCTGGCCATCCTAGAACTCACTCTAGACCCTTTTGCTTTTTTCTATATTGAAGGATTTTATTTGTTTTGCTGTTGAGTTGAAGGTAATATTGTGGATGTTAATTCCCTATTAGATAAATGATTTACAGAGACTTTTTAAAAAAACATTCTGTAGGTTGCCTAAAAAGGGTTGGATTGTTATTTTAAATTTACACATAGTAATCATATTTTTAGGGTATAATGTGATAGCATTTTGTTTGAGAGGATGAATGGAAGTAGACAGACCTCTAGCCTCAGTCTCGTTAAAAAAAAAATCATGTATTAGTTTTATTGTTTTTAATAGAGGATTACCTAGGACTTTCCCTATGTAAGATTATGTTATTTGCAAGGAAAGTTTTAATTTTTCCTTTCATACCTGGGAATCTCTCACTTCATTTCCTTCTTTGGCTAGAACCTCAAGTATAATGCTGAATAGAATTGGCTACTGTGGACATTTTTGTTAAGGATGCACTTTAGATGTGGCCAAAAGAACTACATTTATTTACCAATCCTGTTGATCTTTTTTTTTTTTTTTTGGTTCTTTTTTTTGGAGCTGGGGGACCGAACCAGGGCCTTATGCTTCCTAGGTAAGCGCCTACCACTGAGCTAAATCCCCAGCCCCAATCCTGTTGATCTTAAACAAATGATTTACCAGTTTTGTTTTTCTATTTAAAATCAAGGCTACAGATACCAATCCCTCTGTTTTAGAGGGTTCTGAGAATTAAATACCCTCCCCCTTAGCAAATTTAGAGTGTTCAATGGGTGGTAGCCTCTCTTGGGAGGCTCCATAAGCAAGGGAAAGCATGCATGGAAGTAATTACATAAACAAGATTGCATGTGTTGAGAGTTATAATAAGGACTATAAATAATGGGTTTAGGGTAAGCTGTTTGTTTTTGTGGTGAAAACAGTCATGTGCTGCATAGAGAAATGGTTTTAAAAAATTACACCAGTAACTCATTATCACCTGAATTCTTTGGGATTCCATTTAACATTCATTTATTAGAATTGACTATATTTATAGCATACTTCAACAATCCTATACGAAATATAATGGACTTTATAGTATTTTATAATGATTTTAAATGAGATTTGCTGCCAACAGGCATTTTTAAGTCAAAATGAAATGTGATCGATCAGTAATTGTATTTATTTCCTCTTCATTCGTGAATTTTAGGTAAATTATGGAATTGTTCCAAACCTACCAACATTTGAGATTGCTCTGATAAATTTTTCCTCTGCAGCCTGTACTTTGAATTCTCAGTATACAGAAAATAGTCCCTGACATAGCGGATGAGTTCATAAGTCCCTCCCAGGTTCTCACACTGAATAGTGCTGATGATAGGGCAATGGAAGTTCATTTTGCTAGACTTAGTATTACTGAGTAGCTAAGGTGTCTAGGATAGTGTATAATTTTTTTGTCTTTTCTGTTGTAAGGATTCCTGTGTCCAAAATATTCTCAGTCCCAGTCACTGTGCCTTTAAGACTGACGAAATGCTTTTAGGTACTGATGCTGCAGGATCCTGTGAATGGGCTGCTTAAAGCGCCTCCCTCAAAGTGGAGTGGGAAGGCTCTCTGCTCTGGAGTTCAAGCCACACCTTCCCCTTATCGGCCCGGTGCAGGTGGCCAAACCCTCAGGACCTGGCACCACCACCGCTCAGTGGCCTGTCCTGTCCTCGTGGCACGTGACGCGGGTCAGCTGCGCAGTCAAGACCCTCAAGCGACGCGGGTGCAAACGCCTAGCATTGGGACCCAGGAATCTCTTCTTTCGGTCCTCCCCTAACCCCCCCAACCATTCCGGAAAAGGGGGAGGCGGGTGACGTCACCATCCGGGTACTCCATGGTGGGGCCACGGTTCACAATGGAACAAAAACAAGCAGCCCTAGTCAAACTCGGCGACAAGGCTGCAGCTTCTGTGCTTAACCCTCTCCTGTCCACATCCCCACCATTACTGACAGACTAGTCACTTTGCCCAGGCTGCCTGCTGGGTTTCTCCCTTCCCCCACCCCACCCCACCCTCCTCTTTGGAGTGTTCTGGGTCCTTCGTCAGCCTTCGGCCAGGTCCTCTAGCTGAAGGGTATGTAAGAGTCTCTGGCTCTCGCAAGACACCCTGGACAGGCCGTCCGGAAGCGACGGTAGGGCTGAATAATCTTTCCCTAGCATTGTTTTCTCCTCCCCCACCCAGTTTGCTGTGTTCCAGGCGTCCACCGCCTTGCCGGGCCCCCTAGTGGCCCAGAGCGTTCTTCCTTTCCTTCCCTCACCAACCCGAAGTGGACAGGGAGAAGGGGCAGCTGGCCCAGATGGGGGCTGGGCAGGGGGAGGGGCCGGGCCCAGCGCGGAGGGGCGGGGTTTGGAGGGGGAGGGGCCTGACGGGGGCGGGGAAGTTCTGAGCCTGGGCGGCGCTGAGACTAGTGGGAGTCTGCGCTGCTGTCGCTGCTGTCGCTGCTGCCGCTGTCGCTGCTGCCGCTGCCGCCGCCGACACTGCCACTGGCCGTGCGGGTTTTCTTTTTCTTTTTGTCTTTTCTTTTTTGATTTGTTGGATCCGCCATATTGACGAGGCTGTGGTACTCAAAGCTGCGGAAGCTAGACTCCGCCGGTGGCGGAGCCGCAACCTCTCGGTAAACGGCCCGTTCGGGCCCTCCTCTCTGTCCTACCGAACCCCCTCCCTGCCTTGCACCCGCTCCCAAGCCTCGCGGGAGCCGGCCGCCGCCGCCGCCTCTCCCTCAAGGGAGGCGGCTGCCTTTACCGCCCCAGGGGTTGGGGTCCGTGACGGGAGTGAGGAGAGGAGCCGCAGCCAAGCGAGCAGGCCCGGAGTGGGGGGACAGAGGCGGCGACTAGGGGAAGGTGAAACTGCCGCTGCAGGAGGAGGAGGAGCAGGAGGAGGTGACGCAGGAGAAACGCACTGCCCGGAGCCTGACTGAGCTCAGAGAGCGCCCCAGCCTGAGGGGAGAAGGGGGAAGAGGGCCGCCGCCGGCTGAGAGGGAGGAGGAGGCGGCCGTGGCCACCGCTGCCCTAGGGCGGCTAGGGTGAGGGCCGACCCTTGTCGGTTCGCGTAGAGCGCTGTGAGCCCGGCATCCGCAGCCTCTCCTCATATTTTTGCCCCTCGTCAGCCCCTGGCTTGGGATGCTCCCAGGTTAGGCCTCGTCCCAGGATCGAGCTTTTGCATTTCGTCTCCCGCCTCCGCGTGTCCTGCTTCTTAGAAGACTCCTGTGTTGTGTTTGGTGAGTAGTTAGCTTGGCGATGCCGGGCCACTCGCCTTTCTGGGGCCTACAGCTGGCTGGAGGGGTGGGGAGGACGGCGCGAGGGGGTGTGCGTGCGTAAGAGGTCCCTCCCTTGGGGTCACTGGCTGTTGGTGTGGGGGGCTTCCCTTGTCACCCGGGGGCCAGGCCAACGCGAACGCGCGCGAGCCTCCGTCGTGCGCGCGGTAGGTGTCCCGTGAGCGTGTGTCCGTGTCTGTGAATGAGCCTGTCGATGTGTGTGAGTGTGTTTTGGACTGGCAGGGAAAATGGCTGACGGCTCTGGCCCTCCCCTTCCTCCCCCTTCCCGTGCTGACTAGAGTGGAGAGGAGGAGGAGGAGGATGGAGACTCCGTGCGCGGCGTGCCGCCCCTCCACCCGCGCGGGAGGTCGGCTCGGAGCGCGCGACGGCGCGCGGGCGCGCCGGGGGTGGGGGCGGGGACGGTTGGTTCGCGCGCCCCTTAACCCGGCCGCGGACGCCCTCAGCCTGTTCCACTTGACACCGAACGCCATTACTGAGGTGGAGTGATTTGGAGCGGGAGAGCTAGGCCTCGGCGACGCCGGCGACGCCTGGCTATCAGGCCTGCGGACTAGTTTGTCTCCTCTCCGCCCTCCCGCGATAACCTGCAGTGGCTCGGTGGCCCAGTGCCCTGGGAAGTCTGAGCTGGTTATCGCTCTCCCACACCTCCCTCACCCCGTTTCATCTGCTCAAGGCCAAAGGCCCGGAAGGATGTTTTGATGCCGAAATCGCTTCCAAGCGAGAGTAGACCTACCACCTTTGTATTTTTAGCTGTTCCTGGAGAACAAGAAAAAAGAAGACGAAGAAAGAAAATACTAGTATGTGCAAATTTGTGTCTAATAAAACCTTCAGATGCTTGTGGTGTGAGGCTTCAGGCTTGATAAATGGATTGTTTTTCATTCATTGTGAAATATTTAAGTTAAACAGGTGCGAAGCTGGGGGTTTGTTTCTGTTTGGGTTTCTTCAGAGACTGGAATAAGATTTTTCGAGACAAGGTACTTAAATTATTACTTTGGAAATCCCTGTAGTTACACCGTTAATTGAATTTTCACAGCCACAGTTTACAGGTGCGTGTAATTGCTGCAGAGGGTCGTTGGTTGTAAATGAAGGAATTGTGGGGTTTGGTAATATTTTCGTTTCTTTTGGTAGGAGAGGCATTTGTAGTAATTTTTTTTTTACCTTAAAACCTACCAGACTTCCATCTCTCTTCTTTGTATAATTTGACTTACAAAGAATTATTTTGGGTGTACTTACGTGGGAATTCTGCAGCGTGTAATAAGGGATCTCATTAGCTTTCTTTATTATAAGGATTGGTCAGCCATGGCCAGGTCGTACACTTGAACTTAATTAAAAATAGAGACTACAAACTCTTTCTTTAGATCGTTCTGGTCTACTGAATCACCAGGCTGCCATTTTGGCTTCAGCAAAATGCCTTCCAATTCTTAGAAGATTTAGGTATTAAATATACAGAGATAGCAACATTTATTTTTGCAATGTTTAAACTTGCTTTGTCAAACTTGCAACTTTAACCCCTTTACTGTTTATTTATTATTATACTTTATTGTTCCAGTGTTTGGTAGAATGAAAGCCGGAAGTATTTGGAATTTAATGTTTCAAGGGTGAAAAAAAAGTATGTTTTGTTTTCTCTCACTAAAAAGTCCATCTTTTAATACATATATATATATATATATATATATATATATATGTATTCACGCTTTTTCTCCCCCCAAATAGGTTATCTTAATGTTCTGCTGTTCCTTTTGTTTGCTGACCTTGGTAGAATCTAAGGGAATGTCTGTAAGGATTAAGGACCAGAACAGCATGGACAAGAATCTTAGTGTTGTTTGTTTGTTTGTTTGTTTGTTTTCTTTTTCTAAAGTAACTTTGAAGCAGATTTTTTCCTTAAATTATGTAGCATTTCATGGGGATCCCTTCATTTTCTGCCTATCAGTGGAATGCTCCATCCAGTAGGATTTACTTTGGTTCTTTTGTTTTCTAGCATCTTGAAATACATTTTATGATAATCTCTAGAAGAGTGATTTAGTGGTGTCTCTTTAAATTATTTTTTGACATATTAATAAAGCTATTCATGGATGTTTGTCATATGCCAGTCATTAGTTATTGATTGGTTGGACACATGAAAACATTCTATTCGTTTATTTTTTCTATTTAATGGATCAACTTTTAAAATTTTTATATTTCTAGAATTTTATTATTAGAACCAGTATTTGTTTAAAGCAGGTGAGAGAAAAATATTTGAAATATATAAGGCTGGAGAAATGGCTCAGTAGTTAAGGGCACATACTGTTCTTTCAGAGAATCCAAATTGGATTCCTAGCACCCACATCAGGCAGCCCACAGACTGTAACTTCAGCTCAAGGGGATCTGACACCCCTCCGACCTACACACATGCACGACCACTAATATTAACACAAAGACACACATGCGTGCTTGCACTTGTGTGTGTTTGTGTGTATACACACATATTTATGGATTAGTCTTTGACTTTGATCCCCTATGAAGTGAGATATTCTGTGGTTGTTGAACTACTTGAATTTTATTTGAAAAGCACACAATACTTTTATTATTTCGTATATTATATTTTCTTGCTGATAAATATTCTGAATCTTGAAATAGTTCTCAAAAATTGATAAACAAGTCTAGTTTCCATTTCATTGTTTTAGGATCTGCATCGTTGAGAACCATGTTATTTGTTGACGTCTCTTGTGATTTTACATGTTCTAACAGTGTTTGGGAAGGATTTACTGCATTCATACTCAACTCTGGATATTAGAATTACTTGGGAGTGGTTTTGTTGTTTATCTGATATGGGACTGAATAAAAGCTATATTTTAAGAGTATTGCCTATGATTTTGATACTGTATCAGAGTTTAAACTGTGGGGCTATTGTTGCATATTATTATAGAACTTTTATAGATAAAAATGTTTTTTCTAACTGTTTTCCATTTTCAGCATAATTAGCACTTATTTAGTATTAATTACACTATTAAACATTTAAACATTCTCATTTATACACTATATAGGTATTATAGCAGTGGAGGGCTTAACATCTGTCATACTTAGCTAGTGGTACTTTAACTTAGGTGCCATATTAGTGAAATGATACTGACTACTATTTTAAAAGAAATTTAGACCCTTTAGTTTGTTGACTGTAAGAGAGTAGCTTTAGATTAGTTTTATTTTTAGACTGTCAAAACAGTCTGACATTTGAAAAATAGCTTGATTGACCATGGAAAATAGAACAAATAGGTGTCTTCCATACCTCTACCAAAATGTTCAGAGTAATAGGTTACTAGTGAGTGACTTTATGACTAAAATAATACTAGGCAACTTTTACATCCCTGAAATGAAAAGATACTTGTTTCTTGGGAATTCATATTATCTCAACATACAGTGAAATTGTAATTTCAGTTTGAGAACTCTCTTGAGTTTCATTTAATTTAAAATTTTACTTTCAGTAAAAAGTTTAAGACTAAGGATTTCTTTTAGCATTTTTGTGGCGTTGGTTGATAATTATGGAATGAAAATAGCCACAACAGATTTTGGGTTTATGTGCCCCATTTCCTTAGGGCCACATCAATCCTAGGGCAGTTAAATGCTACCACCAAGTTACATCTCTATCATCATTCTTAATGTGACATAAGAATCCTCAAATAACTTTAGTGAATTTTAGAAATGGGATTTTAGTGATATTTAAAGATCTTTTGTATTATTTTTGTTTGCGTGTTTTGAGACAGGAGCTCATAAACTGGCTGTATAGCCAAAGATGACTTTAAATTCCTGATCCTTCTGCCTCCACCTTCCAAGTGCTAGGATTGCAGGTATTTGCTGGTACATCATCTGTCTCTGATTTTTCCTAAGTAAAGAAAAGACTATGACATTTTCTGACACATGTCATTGGTGCTAAAATGACTAGTGTATTTTTAGGGAAAAGATATGGGAAAGTATTATATTGTTAAAATGAAATATTTACCTAAAATTACGCTTGATCTTGGCCAAAAGGCTTAGAAATGATTAAACTTTATTTTTCAAGCACATCTATGCAAAGTCCTGTATCCATCATAGGTACATGTATACCTTACATGTATATTTAGCAAATAACTTTTGGTTGTTTGGTGTTTTCTGACTGGTCCCCCATGAAGCAGATTGGCCTCAGCCTAAGTACATGAGAGTATAGACCTGCCATGCCACACTGAGTAGTTTCCAATTTTATTCTGGGTGATTGCCTAACACTTATTTCTCTGCCTCAACTGTGTGTCAGAATCATTTGTGGAACATTTTCAAAGTATGTTTGTCTTGGTTTTATTCTATGGTTTACAAGTAAAGTTTGGAGCAGGAACTGGACATTTAAAGAAAAAGGCGGACAAAGTAAATGTGCTTGGAGTACAAGCCTAATGATTAGAGTTCTGTCTTGGCAACCCAGGACAGCAGAGTTATTTTGCAGTTCATTTTAGGGAAAGGGGAGGATTTGCAGCCCTGTGCGTTTTGTATTCTGTTAACAATACACTTGAACCTAATTTTGTCAATCAAAAATTTCTGACTCAAACCCAAACATGGGGAGAAGTTCAGCACTTAGATTAATTAGGTATATGAGGCAGTGATTGCACAGGTATGACTCAAATATATTATTTCACATTCATTAGTTTTGAGAACCTTCTCAAGAATTAAGGTTTCTGGCTCCAGAGTTAATGTTTTTAATATCTTTTAATGCATTGACTATTTTTATCTATTCACAGATAATTATTTGGTATCTGCTATGTCCTAGGCATTGATCTAGCAACTACTATTGTATAAAAGGAGAGGCACCAGATTAGTTATCTCTAAAGTCCCTCCTAGGCTCTAATTGGCATAATTTTTATGTGTCTCATAGAAACTGATTTAGGTAGATATAAGTAGTAGACCCTCTTAAGGTGTAAACCAATAGGATTGTCCTATTTTTAGTTTCTTTAAAATAGATGTTATTTCATCTGGATTTATTTTCTCTAGTGAAGGATGTATCAAGGATAGTGTAAATGAGTTATTTGGGTTTTTTTTTTTTTTTTTAGACAAGGTCTCACCAGGTGTATAACCTAGGCTGTCCTGGAACTTGATAGATGGACCAGGTTGGCCTTAAACTCAAGAGATCCACTTGCCTCTGCCTCCCAGTGCTAGGATACCAGTCTGTTATGCCCAGCTGGAAATGAATTCTTTGAGCATTCTTGGCATGGGAGAATGCTGGTTAAAGGAGGAGTCACTTAAGCTGATAATCCTCCTCTTATCTTTTATTTACTCTGTGTCAATCACTTAGTTAGCCTGGTCCTTGCTGTGTAGACCAGGCTGGCCTGGAACTCAGACATGGGTCAACCAACCAACCATCCGTCCATCCATCTATCTAATGTGTGTGAGTGTTAAATGCACACATTGATTCAGTGCCCTCAGGGCCAAAAGAAGACATAGGATCCCTTGGAACTGGAGTTACAGTTGTAAGCAACAAGATAGCTTACTGGAAACTAAACCTTGGTCCTCTGCAAGAGCAAGTACTCTTAACTGCTGAGCTTTGATAGTCCTTATATGATGAATTCTGGAATGAATCTAGTCTTTTGTTTGTTTCAAAACAAAGGGTTTCTCTGTGTAACAATCCTGACTGTAGACCAGCCTGGTAGATCTGCCTGTCTCTGCCTTCCCAGTGCTGGGCTTAAAGGTATGCATCACCACTGGACTGTTGAACCTAGACCTTCTTAACAAAGAAGGAAATGGCCCAGTGAGGCGAAGAAACATAACCAAGATAGCATGTATAATATAGATTACCTTCTTCATGAAGCTATTTCCATAATTAACAAATGCCAGTTTTTTAAACCAATAGCTTTGCCATCATTCATAAGTTAATGGATATTAAGGTCAGAGATTTTGCTTTTTACCTTTCAGTATTTGCAGAACACCTATAACGTTATTGATTTCTCTGAATGGCAAACCGGGGTCCTATTTGATTTGCTTGCAGTACCAGGGATTGAAACTAGGGCCTTGAATATGCTTTAGCAAGCTTTCTCACAACCACTAACCTGTATGTATCCCCAGTGCCATTCTTCCATCTTTTATTTACTTTTTTTTTTTTTTTTTTTTTTTTTTTTTTTTTTTTTGGAGCTGGGGACCAGAACAGGGCCTTGAGCTGCTAGGGCAAGCGCCTACCACTGAGCTAAATCCCCCAACCCCTACTTTTTATTTTGAGACAGGGTCTTGCAGACTTACTCAGGGTGTTTTTAGTTAAATTCATTTTCTTTTGACTAATTGTAAAAATAAATGTCACAGGGCTGATAGTCTGAAAGAATTTTTTTTAAATGTTGCATGCTTATTAGCAGGGTTAGCTGACACTTGAACAAAAGGAAAACTTCAGCTGGACTTGGTGTTGCAAACCTTTAATCCCAGCACCTGGGAGGCAGAGGCAGAGAGACCAGTGCTCTTGAGTTCAAGGCTAGCCACTAATGGCTACATAGCAACATGTCTCAAAAAATAAAGAAGCCAAAACAAAACTGTATTTGTTCTTAAGTTTTTAAAAATTAGTTTATTTTATTGTACAATATGAATTTCATTATTTCTAAATGTTTATTGTGTACTTTGATCATTATATCTCTTTATTATCTGTTCTTGCCTTTGTCTCCTTTCTCATTCTTTTTCCAAGTAGTTGCCCTTCTTTGCTGTTCAATATTTTATAATTTAGCTTATCTTGTTGGCTTGAAAGTTCCTTAATTTTCTTATTTATTCACTTTACATCCCAATATCAGCTTCTCCTCCCAGTACCCCCTCTTCCCCCATCTCCCCTTCCCCTTCTCTGAGAATGGGGAGACCTCCCTGGTTATCCCCCTCCCCACACACCAGGTTAGTTACTGCTGGTGCATCTTCCTCCTCTGAGGCTAGGCAAGGTGGTCCAGCTAGGGGAATGGGATTCTACAGGAAGGCAACAGATTCATGAACAGCCTCTGCTTCAGTTGTTGGGGGACCCATATGAAGACCAAGCTGCATTTGAAAATGTCTTAATTTTTAATTCATATCAAAGTACACTGGCTTGAGATGTGGGATAAATGATAATTGTTGTCATTACTTTGGTCATTCCTTGCACCACCCAAGAAACTGAGGCAATGAAATGAAGTGACTGATAGCCAGGATCACTGGGCCAGTAGAATGCTTAAAGAGTAGGCACAGAGATGTTAAATCTCAACCTGTATATTCTGAGTGTGGAAGGGAAAGACAGGAAAGAAGGTAGAGAAGGGGAACACTCCCATTCCTGTCTTAGGGCCGTGTATTTTGCTGACTGGTGGCTTTTGAAAATCAACACATTTTGGTGGTTGGTTACAGGTCTCTTTTTCTTGTGTTTACTCTCAATTATATGAGCTCCTTGAATCTGTTTTAGTAACTTTGACACCAGAGAACATGACAGTTGATGCTTAGACCTGTATTCTAGCCTTAACAGAGTGGTTTGTTTCTGAGCACAGTAGTGCAAAAGGATTGGGTTGCTCTTCTTTATAATAACTTAAGCAAACCTTTTTTTCTATAAGAGGCCAGATAATAATAGTTTGGACTTTGTGGGCCAAGAGGTAAAATTGAGGACATTGAATTGTATGTTGAAATAAAAATGTAACTAGACACATTAAGTATAATATAGGTCTAATGAGAAGAAAATAAGACTTGGTTTGAGAGTATAATATAGTATTTTGTTTAATTGGGATTTAAAGCTTGTGTTCTCAAGTTGATTGCAAATATTTCAGTGTTAAGTCATTCTTTTTCTCTTTTTTTTTCTTTTTTTTTTTTTCCGGAGCTGGGGACCGAACCAGGGCCTTGTGCTTGCTAGGCGAGTGCTCTACCACTGAGCTAAATCCCCAACCCGAGTGTTAAGTCATTCTTAATGTTGTAGGTTGAACAAGAAACAAACCAAGAGGTTGGATTTAGTTTGTCACCCTAGTTTGCCTGAGCTGGTATAGAGAAGTGGTTCCCAGACCTGGAGGGCTTATCCAAAAATTTCTCTGATCATCCCCAGAGTTTAATTCAGTTAGTCTGCAGTGAAGGTCTAGAGTGTGCTTCTAAAAGGTTCCCTGGTAGGGAATTACCCCAAGAGAATTACTCCATTAATTCTAGCATATCCTACTTTATTGCTCTATTGCAGTCTAGTTCTATCTTGAATATTCTGCTTTGTGCTTCAAGTTTAATTATATAGTAAATACCTGTTATGTACTGGGTTGTGTATTGGGAACTGTATCAGGTAATAAGAATACAAGATTTAAAAAAACAGAATTGTCCCACACTATATTAAAATGAATTTAAAATTAGTCTCCATATTTACTTCATTAGAATCTTTGAGCCAGTACAATTTTGAAAGGAGGCCAGTGAAGTGTATACTAAATTTGAAAACTATATTAGGGAATACAGTGAAACTTCATTTGATAAAAAAATTTTAAAATATCAAAAGTTCTCTTTCAAGCCAGTTAAGTTGCAATTTAATATTTGATGGAAAGCTTTCAGGGGTGTTACACTTTAATTTTTTCTGATTATGAAATTTAGTCTTATTTCAGGTAGCTGGAAATACAGTCGTCTGTCATCCTTGCCAGTCATTAGTTTTATCTTTTTACTACACTTTCATAGATACTTTTTAACCTTATCATAAAGTTGATTTTTTTTTTCTTTTTTCTTTTTTTCGGAGCTGGGGACCGAACCCAGGGCCTTGTGCTTGCTAGGCAAGCGCTCTACCACTGAGCTAAATCCCTAACCCCCATAAAGTTGATTTTAATATGACTTTATAACTTTGTTTTCCACTTTAAAAATGTCCTATTCACTCTTAACATTTATTTCCCATATCCTCATTTTCTCCTTTTTAAAGAGGGTTTCTACTTTTTGTAGTAGTAGTTTGTTTTTTGAAACATAGTTTTATGTATACCAAGTTAGGCTGTGACTCATTGTGTAGGTGAGTGATACCTTACACCTCCTACCTCTGCCTGAATGCCGGGATCCCAGGAGTGTGTTGCCATTTTTGGTTTATGCAGTGCTGGGTATTAAGCGAGGGCTGTACTAATACCAGACAAGTACTGCACCAACTGAGCTATATTCCCAGCCCATGGTTTCTATTTGACGGTTGAAGGTAACCAGGAATTTTATAAATTCCTTCATTTTGATAGTGGGGAAACACTGTTGTTTATCTTTGAGAGATTTGAATTCTTGAAGGATAATGAAGTACACTTGAGGAAGGGGTATTTTTTTAAATTTGTTTTCTTTTCATTGTTGACTTTTTGAGACAGGCTTTCATGTTTCTGATCTCAAACTCCTGACACTCCTGCCTCAGCTTTCCAAGTGCTGGTAGAGAATACAGGCCCGCACCACCATGCCTGTCTGTTCCCCCCCGCCCCCCTCTTACAGCCAGTAACTTATATGTAATCTCTTCTGGCCTCCAGCTCCCTGTGATCTTCTTGCTTCAGCCTCAAGAGTGCTAGCTAGGATTACAGTCAGGAGCCACCAGGCCTGACTGGGGAAAGGGATTGTGGTTGTGTAGCTGAGTGAAGACCGAAGAATCTTCCCATGAATTTATTTTTTGTGAGCACTTTCCCTTCCTACTATGCATTGAAGTTAATTAGTCATTACATTAGTTAAATGTAAGCTGGGGGTTGTTTTAATGCCCTTATTTCTTCCTGCTCTCCACAAATACTTCTCAAAATGTTTACTGTGTCAGTTCCATGAGAAACAAAGTCATTTTGACATAGTCTACTTTTGTAAGGTTTTTTCTCATTCTCCAAGTTAATTGGTCAGTAGTTGGTATAGTAAGTAGTACTCCAGCCTTTCATAATCCCTGTATCTCCACCCCTTCCTTTGTGTATTAGGTGTTGTAACAGGTTAATAGGAATGTCTTCCTTTCCCAACTACCATACCCTCAATAATCCTAGAGGCTTAGATTAGATATAAGTGATGAGCAAGTATTGGATCTTGGTGAAATTGTAAAAGGAATTTAAACAAACTCAGATTGCTGTCTTGCTGTGATGATTGACTTAAATTCATTCATTTTAACACCATTATAGGTGTAGGGAGATATAAGGATGGTGATTAACGTCTACCTTAAAAGACTCTAGGATATCTAGGGCCAGACAGTTACATAAGAGCTGTATCTGGTGCAAAGGGCTGAGGGTGTAGCTAAGTGATAGTATGCTTGGTATTTACTAAGCATGAAGCTCTTGTGATCATTCTCAGCACCAAAAACCAACCATAAAAATGTAGTGGTAGGAGAGATTGCTCAGTTTGTTTGGATTTTTTAAATGGGGTTTGCAAATGTTCAAAAATGTCACTTTGATGCCGCCAGAATTAGAGTAGGGACCTTCAGGTAGTGTTTCTTAACCTTGATGTTGGTGACCACATGCTATTTGACCAGACACTTCCTTGAGGCATGCTGTACTAATTACTAATCATGTCTGATTTCTACCTATAAAATTTTAGTAGGACCCTTCTCTGCATTGTGATGACTAGTAATGGCTTCAGGAATTGGAAAAGTGTGCACCAAATGCAAAATTGAGACCCATTACTTGAAACGGTACAATGGCAGAACAAAAGAGTGGTTTTAGAGGAAAAACTAAAGCATAGAAGGAAGAGTGCAATGAGTCAGGAGGAGTTATGGGAGATGAGACTTAGTTTAGGCTAGGTTATAAGATAATATGTTAGGGAATTTAAGTTTGGGTTCTATAATAATAAGTGAATGGCCTTTAAGTGAAAGAGTTTGCTTTTTAAGGAAATTCTGAGGGGGTTGGGGATATAGGCCAATCATTAAATATGAAGAACGGAGTTAAATCCAGAGACCTCACATAAAGCCAGCTATAGCATGTACCTGCTAATTTCAGCAGTGAGGAAATATAGATGAATCCTAGGGTTCACTGGACAGTTCCAGGCAGGTGAGAAACCCTGTCTCAAAAAATAAGTTCCACCGGCCTATGTATACACTCCCCTGCATACACAAAACATAAAGATTCTGAGAATAGCATGGTGGATATATTGAAGTAGAAATGTAGCAGGGACTTGAGATAGTATTATAATAGTTCAGTTGGATAATAAAGATTTTGACAATGAAATAAAAGAATGGGATCCCCCAGGATTCTGTCTTTGTCTCTGTATGGATTCTAAGGCAAAACACCTCTTTTCACTTCTCCTAACTTCAGTTCCCTCTCAGTAGGAGCTGCTGACTGCTAGGACATGTTGAGGTCACAGAGCAGAATCTGGGTTATAGAAGGACTACTCTCACAATGTGCACCTTTACATTAAAGGGTGAATTATCTAAATATATTTATCACCTTTGTCCTCTATGGGCAAGCTTCCTATTACTGAGGTACGTCCCTAGCCCAAAACTTGGGGAAATTTTCTTTCATCTGAAATCTAGCTTAAGCTTCAAGAATATTAATGCAGCTTAAAGTTGGTAGTCTGCTAGGAAAACAAATAATATTTAAGGGGAAGTTATTTTTTCTGAGTAGAAGATGAATGTGCACAGGTAAATGAAGTAGCAGTGATTTTCGTCTAACATGATTTCAGAGAAAATAGTGATACCTAATTTTTGATTATTTTTTAAAGGGAACTAACCTAACAAGCTTATTGGTTTTTATTGTATATCTTTTTTTGTTTTTGTTTTTGTTTTTTGTTTTTTGAGATAGGGTTTCCTTGTGTAGCTCTGGCTGTCTTGGAACTCTCTCTGTAGTCTATGTTGGCCTTGAACTCATAGAGCTCCAACTGCTTCTACCTCTCAAGTGCTTGAAAGCTTATATTTCTTAGCCTAATAATTTTCAAAGATTTGTTTTTGGGTGTCTCATAACCAGGTATAAATAACTCTGTTCTAGCAGATCAATCACCCTCTGGCCTCCATAGGTATCCATGAATGCATGCATATAACCAATAAAAACTAATTAAGAATAACTTATTCCGGGGTTGGGGATTTAGCTCAGTGGTTAGAGCGCTTGCCTAGGAAGCTAATAAGGCCCTAGGTTCGGTCCCCAGCTCAAAAAAAAAAAAAAAAAAAGAACCAAATAAATAAATAAATAAATAAATAAATAAAAAAGAATAACTTATTCCCCATCAATGTAAATGTATTTATGAAAATAAAAATAAGAATTCTCAAGAACACCAGTGGATTATCAGTAACATACAAGGCTACTGTAGACAAGAAAGTTCAGATTTTTAGAATGGCATCTAATTTACTAAAAAATTTTACTTTATAACAGATAATTTACCTGTATAGTCACCAATCAGGTTATTATACAGAACATTTTTAGTAGTAGTCTAGAAGGTTTCCTTATTACTCAAATATATTTTGACCTTTCTGCTAGTTATGTGCACATATATCAATGTATTGTTAATTTATCCATTCTTCTGTTGGTAGACACTTGGATTTCAGTGATCTTTTTTTTGTACTAATACAAATGTTGGCACAGAGCCTGGCATGGTAGCATACCCCTTTAATCCCAGCACTTGGGGGGCAGGTGGATCTCTTGTGTTTGAGACCAGCCTGATCTACAGAGTGAGTTTCAGGGCAGCAGGGGCTTCATAGAGATGCTGTCTTAAAAAACAAAACAAAATAAACCCAAATGCCCTCATATAATAAATATATTCATAAAATATATGCCATACAATGGAATATTAACAATAAAAGGCGAAGTACTGATAATATGCTTCAATTTTCATGAACTTTGAAAGCATTCTGAAATGAAAGAAACCAGTTGCAAAAAAAGTAGATTGAAGATATAGGGAATAGGGATTGGCTGCTTAACAATGGGAGTATGGTTTCTTTGTTTTTGGTGCTGGAAATGGAGTCCAGGGCTTCTTGCATAGTATTTGCTACTGAGCTACTCCTTAGCTTTGGTATGATTTTTCTCTTGTGGGTTACAAAAATATCCTGGAATTGTAATTGTACAATTCTAAATATAGAAAGACACATTCAATTGTATAGTTCAGATAAAGTGATTTGGATTTTGACTTCTGAATAATACAATGAGATATTCTTATTAATGGGAAACAGTTTGAAATTGTTTAGTTTCCTTTGTCACACCTTTTACTCTTCTACAACTGTTGTTTAACCAGTCCAGTTATGGAAGATGCAGGCAAAAAGATATAGATAGATATATAAATAATGTTATTAATGATCTATCTGCCTTGATTAAGATGTTTATTGAATGAAGTCTTTGTTGCTCTGAAGTCATTCTGTTTGATTAGTCACTTGTAAAGTGTTTTTTTGACAGCCTGGCAGTGGTAGGGCACCTTTAATTCAGCACTTGGGAGGCAGAGGTAGGTGGTTTTCTTGAGTTCCAGGACAGCTAAGGCTACACAGAGAAACCCTGTCTGGAAAAGCAAAGTCTGTTAGCTAGTGACTTTGAGTTCATCTTAGGCAGTCATTTCAAGAGTAGGGTATTACATATTACAGAAGGGTTTATTGCTTGATGCATGATTTAGTAGTTTAAATCAATATTTCTCATGTATGTTGACTGATGATGTTTTTGGGACTGAGGTTTATTGTGTTCTTGTTGTACCTTTTGCAAGGATTTAATAAACTTTAGGTAAAAGTATATCTTTCTGTTGTAAATATACCCTGAACTGTATATACAATAAGTCTGGGTTTTTTTTTTTTTTTGGAAAGATGATAAGGTAGATAGTGGTGAATTTAACTTTATATTATGTTTCAGGAAGCAGAACTGTAATTAATAAACCAATGACAAGCTAAAATAGCATTTTGATGATAGGAAAAAAAAACTTTGTATGGTGAGCGTTGCAATGTTAACGTGTCTAGGGAAAGGATAGATGTAGAATCACCTTCATTTTGGCTGGTTATTTCCAAATCCTAATTTTTCTTTGAGCCATCCCTCCCTGAACCCCTATAAAGTTGTAGCTTTCTATAGATTTTGTTGGTGTGTTTTTCAGGAAACAAAAGCTTACCTTTTAAAACATAAATCTTTTCATCTGTTGATTTCTGGGATAATGAGACTAGCAGGCAAATTTTACACATGAATGGTATATATTAGTTAGTGCCAGGAGCAAATGATATCATAGCATAACATGTGTACAGAGTGATGTAGTAATTGAAGTAGAAGTAAGAAAACTGTCTTCCACATGGCATATGACGGTTTTGGTATACCCATGCTAGGCTGAAGAATTCAAAACTAGCTGTCACAACTACTTCTAAATCTGCATGTGTTATATTCATGGGTTTGTTTGTACTTAGTTAATATATATATATGCATATATATTGCTTGGTTTTATATAACTACAAATAAGTTTGATTTTTAATTTTGTTTCTATATATATTTAAGTAACATTTGATTTTTTTTTTATAAATTTGTTTTTCTTTTCTTTTTTTTTTTTTTTTTTTTTTTTTTTCCCCGGACCTGGGGACCAAACCCAGGACCTTGTGCTTGCTAGGCAAGTGCTCTACCACTGAGCTAAATCCCCAACCCAACATTTGATTTTTAATTTTGTCCCTCCCCCACAAAGGTTTCTCTATGTAGTCCTGGCTGTTCTGGAACTTGTTTTGTAGCCCCAACTGGTCCCGAACTTAGCAAACTACCTCTGCCTCCTGAGTGTTTTAATTAAAGGGGTGTGTTACCACGCCCAGATTCCCTAAGCAATATTTATATTTAGAAAGTAATTAAAAGATTCTCTAAATGTAGACCCAGAATTAGCCAACTTAAGCCAGCTTAGTATTGATAGAAACCTAGCAGGTGTAATCAAATGAATTAGAACCACAATTAGATACTTACTACTAAGTCATTTCTCTATTAAATGGGAAAGATACATTTGTACCTCAAAGGGTGTTTGTTTATATTTTCTTTCATTCAACAGATAATTAGCAAGTTGTGTTCAACTGCATAATTTTGATGTCATCTTGTTACTGGCTTAATTTCCCTGCTATCAAATTTTTTTTAGAGCCAGAACAAACTCTCTGATAGGAATATTATGATGCTATGAATTAATATTGTAGAAGGTAACTTTTTTACTCAAAAATTCAGTATTCACAAAGGACAATGTAACTGTCACCTATAATAGAGTTTTGGGCTAATGCACATAATATACAGCTATGTTATATAAAAATGTTGAAATTGTGTATTTCACCAATTATCCATAGCAATTGTGACAATGTATATCAAAAGTGGAAAATCTTGACAATGTATATAATTTGGAGATTCCCTCCCTCTATCCTCCATCAGCCTAGAAATCCTATTCTAATTAAGAGCCTTTGAAGGTTCAAAGATAAGAATTGTCAAGAGTGAGTAATTAGAAAATCTAATCAGCATTTTGAAAAATATATTTACTGGGTCCCTTCTGTATGTTCCTGGCCCTTGCACATCCTCTCGTTAAAGTTTTCTAATAATCTCTGGAGGTGTTTAGCCACCTGGAGAGAGAGTAAGAGGATACTTGGAATGTGTGGTCCTGTTATATTGCACTATGCATTGCTGGAAAAAGAAAAAAAACCTATGTTCTGCAAAATCAGCCTTGGAAAAATAATGAGATTCATGAGAAACAGTGAAATTAAGAACAGTTTGGTTAACTGAAAGCTATCTTACTTTGTAATTAGTAACAGTTAAAAATTCTAATAGTTGTAGTGGCATACGCCTTTAGTCCTAACACTTGAGAGGCAGAGGCATGTGGATTTATGAGTTTTAGGTCAGCCTGGTCTGCAAAGCTAGTTCCAGAGAGTGCCAGGGCTACAGAGAAAAAAAAATTGTCTCAAGAAACCAAAGAACAGTAACAAAACTTAATACATACACAAATGGCACATTTGAAAAGATCCTCAATTCCTGACAAAGTATAAGACCCTTTAAAGGTAACAAAAGGGAAGGGGTATATGGAAGGGTTGAAGTTCCTGAGTTAGGATACAAGATTAAAGTACATATAAAAATCAGGTAGAACTGCAAGAACAAAATTCTAAAGGCAGAGCATGTGGCTAGACAAAGCCAAGAAGAATGTGGGACAATAAACTTATGGCTACAAAATAGTATGATTGAGGAAGGCTGGCAACAACCACAATTCTGCTTTATGAATTTGATGGCTATCTCATAAATATGGTATTTGTATCTTTTTCTTAGTGGCTTATTTCATATTTTATTTCATAAAATAATACACTCAAATTTTCGTGCATGCCATGGCTTATAAAAATCTTTTTTGAGACAGTATACAAGCTGGCCTTTGCTAGCCTGGAACTTTGTAGAGTGGGCTAGTCTCAAGCCGAGAGATCTATCTGTGTCTGCCTCCAGAGTGCTAGGATTAAAGGTATGTGCCACCACACTTGGTAAATTACCTTTCTTTAAAAGCAGCACACAATGGTTCTAATTTCTCCCCATCTTTATTATCACTCTACCCTGATCTTCATTAAAGCTCAGGAATGTGGCTGGCCCTTTAATTATTATTTTGGGTACTAGAGATTGAGCATTCACATACAGTGCTTACATTCTCCCATTGTGCTACAACCCAAGCCTTCAAAGTTTGTGATTTTGGTTAAGTCTAGTTTGTCTGTTCATTTTGTTGCTTGTGCTATTAGGAAAATCCATTGCCAAATGGCTATTGAAATTTGCTTTTTATGCTTTAAATCAGTGAAGAATAAACAAAATATTTTCACACCAAAATTTTCTGTTTCAAGGTGTCAGTTTGATTATAGTAATTTCTTGGTCCAGATCTTTACATGTATTCCACTTGGAATTTATTGAAACTCTTTGATGTTCTTTCATTAAATTTGGGGTGAGATTTTGACCATAATTTCATCACAAATCTTTTCTTATTCATTACTCTATGTTGATGAGTGATATATTGTTGCTCTGATAATCTGTTCTTGTTTTTTTTTGTTTTGTTTTTCAGATTGCTATGTAACAATCTGCAAATTTGCTGATTGTAGTGAATTTTTTTTTTTTCTGGAGCTGGGGACCGAACCCAGAGCCTTGCGCTTCCTAGGCAAGCGCTCTACCACTGAGCTAAATCCCCAACCCCTGTAGTGAATTTTTAATTTCCCTTTTACTTTTCAAGTCCAGACCTTTGACTTGGCTCTTGGATTTTGTTTTTCAATGTCCTTTTTGTATCTTTTTTGATAGTATACCCTCAAAGGATATAATCACATTTTCCTTTCCTAGTATCATGCTTTCCTTTAATTTTTTGAGCATACATGCAAGAGCTGTTTTGAAGTCTTGCTAAGTTGGACATCTGGACTCTTTGAAGGTTTTTTGTCCCTGTAGGTGGATGACACATTCCTGTTTTCATGTATTTTTTTTAAAGATTTATTCATTTATTATATATAAGTACACTGTAGCTACCTTCAGATACACCAGAAGAGGTCATCCGATCTCTTTACAGATGGTTGTGAGCCACCATGTGGTTGCTGGGAATTGAACTCAGGACCTCTGGAAGAATAGTCGGGTGCTCTTAACCGCTGAGCCATCTCTCCAGCCCCCTGTTTTCATGTATTTTAATTTCTAATGTAAAAATGGACACTTCATATAATGTATATTGGTAATGATTTTTACTTTTACCTTGCCACATCAGGGCTTTGTTTTTTTGTTTGGTTTATTTATGTAATAACTAGGGGAACAATTTTAATAAATCTTCCTGTCATTTTTAGAATCTCTGTGGTCTCTCTGTTGAGTGTTTCAACAAGCAGTGTGTGTGTCTTTGCCTGCCCACTCTTCCACCCAGATATTAGCTTTTACTAATTACCTACTGATTGCTCTATTGTTTTACGTGATGCTTTAGGTTATAAAATTCCCCAGTCTGATCCCTGATCCAATTAAATTCTCATTTTCCAGGGATAATCCTTTGTGCTGGTTCTTGGGGCTTTGTTTTTGACTCAGAATGGTTGGTTGCAGCTCCATTCCCTCGTTGTCTTTGATAAACTGCTCGCTGGGTGGTTTTTTTTTTTTTTTTTTTTTTTTTCAGAACTGGGGACCGAACCCAGGGCCTTTTCGCTAGGCAAGAGCTCTACCATTGAGTTAAATCCCAACCCCTCGCTGGGTGGTTTTTATTGGCTTTTATGGAATTACCAGAATCTTAATTGAAATAAAGCCAGTTTACTATGAAAGAAATTTAATTTTTGTTTATATTTTCTTCCTCCCTGGTAGAACCTTTATCCCTCTTCAGAACTGAAGAAGCAGGCTATAGCTGGATTCTCTTATAGTTAAAGCCCCTACTTCCTTAGCAGACATCTGTGTGGAGGCAGCATCTACTCTGTGACTTTTAGCTATCTCCTGCCTTGGGATCTTGAACCTATGGATGAGACAGGATGAGAGCCATTAGGACTGTAGTATTCTTGGCTTGTGCCCTTGGAGTAGAATTTTGCCCCTTAGGTAGGGCCTAGATGGAACAAAAGAGTCCAGTCAGTCTTCCTGCTATAGAGCCTCTTGCTGGATGTGATGAGAAATCTAGCTGCTTTTTTCTCCCAGGAAGATAGCATTAGCTTGGAGGGGAGAGCCCAATGTTCTTTGATAGGCTTCTCTGGAATGAAACCATGGTGATTTAAATGCCAGGTTCTGTCCTTACTGATATAGTTTGTTGTGTGATCAAAATTTTTGTTATATGCCTTAGGACAATTTCTAGAGACTTAGTTTTGTTTTTTTTTTGTTTGTTTGTTTGTTTGTTTGTTTTAAGAATGAGGCAATTTATTAGCCCAGCATCCTTTGTTCTAATGCTTCTTGTTGGCAGTTGCCACCTGTCCGGCGATCCTATCCAGATCTCTGTCCCTGAGGTGTTAGCTTGCGCCCCATCTTGGTCCTTTTCCACCATTTTCAGCCTCCAGGGCTTGGGAGGACCGGGCCACACTCTTAGAGCCTCTACTGAAGTGGCTGGGCCTGACACTTCTCTGCCGTCCTCCATAGATCTTGGTCATGGAACCAACCCCACCACCAATGGAGGTAACAGGTGCGTGCTGGGAAGCAGCTCGTTGTGTAAAATCCGTTTCTCTCATCATATGGGGGCAAACTCTTTATGTTTGGCCAGCTTGACTGTGTCCACCCATTCGGGGACTTTCAGCTTCCCAGACTTTTTGAGGAAGGCTGCCAGAACTCTGACGAACTCCTGCTGGTTAACATCTTTTACAGTAACTCCAGGCATCGTGCTGCCAGCCAGGGGAAAGGGGTTGTTTTGTTTTTTTGTTTGTTTGTTTGATTAGTTTTTTTTTTTTACCTGCTGGTGATGTTTTACTGAGGAAACTGCCCACAGAGCTTCTGATGTCACCATTCTTAAAAGTCATTTTTAATTTAAAATTCTTCAGTTTGACAATAATCACTGGTTGGTTTTGAAAATAATGCATAGAAAGGATGCTAACATTCACTAAAGCTTCAAGTACTGTAATCGTGTATATAGGACTTGACAAACCTTAATATGGATTCCAGGAGGTCTGAATAAGATTATTTAGTTAATTATCAAGAATTTCTAAGTGAACACATTTCAGTTGCTATAAGGAATTTCAAATGCAGGGTGCAGGTCTGTTGCAGTGACTTCTAGGAAGTTATCCTTAGAAACTAGTCCTAGATAGATATAGTGACTTAGTTACAAAATATATGAAGAGAATTTTAAGTAGTATTGAGAATAGAATATGAACATAACGTTGACATGGGAATATAACAGTACTTGAACATCTTCATTTTCAGTTTCTGAATTGATTGGTTGTGAAGTTGTCTAGAACTGGCATCACATTTAGAACCTTGTTCTTAATGTTGGGAACCAATAAGAATTCAGAATGATGACTTCATATACTGATAATTATGGGAGTATTGGGGGCTAGGACAATGAAATATTTTATTCTTGAAGAAAGATTAAATTCAAAAATTGCTTAGAGGGACCAGTGAGATAATTCATCAGATAAAGGTCCCTGCCATCAAACCTGACAACCGAAGTTCAGTCTCCATGACCTACATGAGTCTTAGCAAATTGCTACCTGAGCTTTGTTTGTGTACCTTAGCATCTCATACCTCCACCCAAGAAAATTAAAATGTAATTTTTTTTTATTTCTTTGAGACAGGGTTTCTCTGTGCAGCCCTGACTGTCCTGTAACTTACTCTGTAGTCAAGGCTGGTCTCGAGCTCAAGAGATCTGCCTGCCTCTGCCTCCTGAGTTCTGGGATTAAAGGCATGTACTACCACCACCAGAAAACTTTAAAAAATTTTAAATAAAATTGCTTAGAGATATTTGCATTCTCGACTATGGACTAAACTGTTAAATTATAAATGTACTGTCTTGGGCTGGAGAGATGGCTTAGAGGTTAAGAGCATTTAAGGTCTGCTCATCCAGAGGTCCTGAGTTCAATTCCCAGCAACCACATGGTAGGTAGCTCACAACAATCTATAGTGGGATCTGATGTCCCCTTTGGCACGAGGTATACATGCAAGTAGAACAGTCATACACACAAAATAAATATACCTAAAAAATTAAAAAATGTGCTGTCTTTCCAACTTTGCAGCATGACCTTTCATCTCCTCGTTGAATAATAATTTTTATAAATTTTTGTATGTGGATGCTGGAGGTTGATATTGACTTATCTTTCTCACTTTGTACCTTATTTTTTTAATAAAAAAAGGTTTTAATTATTTTAATAATAATACTTTTTAATTTTAAAAATTATGTGCCTGGGTGTTTTATCTGCATGTTTTGTCTGTAGTATAAGAGCTCCAAATATGTTTTATATGCCATGCTGAACTTAAATGGCTTAAGCCAGGTTATGAGTAGAAATTTTGCAAAATGCTTCTAGCAGTCTCTCTACGAACCAGTGAGTAAGAACCTTGACTGGCTTAGGTGCAATTTCAATTTTAGAGTACATGGGCTGTTCTGGGGAACGTGAGAGTGGTGAAAATTAGACCTAAATACAGATAACAACCCAGTTTCTCAATCTAGTGGCACATTAGACTCATTCACAGGAAGTTGGTTGGTTTGGTTTTTATATAGGCCTGATTGTACCTAATGAGGAATCTGGACATCAGCACTATTAAAAGTACCTCTTGAAAAAGACCAGGAGTACTTTTACTTTTACTCTTGAAGACCAAAAGGAAAACTCAGTGGTACAATAATTGGAATTAAAGTTTGCTTTGTATTCTGTACTTTTGTTAGATTACAAAGAATGCTTGCTACTAAGTGATTGGGACCTGTTGCCTTGAGAGGGCTTCAGGAGTGCTTGTAATGAAAACCTTATCAAAAGTGGAATGCTACAATTACTTGATGAATTCAGTTAAAACTGAGAGTAGTGGGTTACAGTTTACTTCTTTAAAAGAAAAATTCTTTCAAAAGGGTGTGATGAGGTTTGAGGTCTTTTTGGTTTGGGAATAAGGATGGGATATAAATAATAAGTGTAGATTTCTTACAATTATGGAATTTAAAATTCAAGGTCTAGGTGTTGATGCTTGTTTTCTGTTTTAGGTGTGTGTCTGTGTCGTGTGTGTTGGAGAACTTGTTGTTGTCTTTGTTAGATGAGTAGTGTGTCTTAAAATTGACAAGTCAGTTTGTGCTTTATGTCCTGAGTATGCATGCTTTTGCAAAAAACTTAAGGCATTAGCCAGTTAAGGTCAGTTTGCCTCATTCCACGATTTAACAAGTGGCAACTAACTTCTTGATACACTTGCCTTTGAAGTTCCAGAGGAAAATTGAAATTACTTGATATAGCTAAACTTGTATGGGTTTTGTGGTATAATGGCTGCCATACTACCATTATTAGTTTAAGTTGAACGTAGTAATGAAGCTTTAGCTTTTCACTTTTTACCTGTCATTTATATAGCCATACTCTCTTGACTTGATTCACTGGTGATATTAAACTTGAATAGTTTTTTTAGTTCATGTTCATTATATCTAAAATAAAATACTCTCTTTTCTCTTTTACTTGTAGGTTATGCAATGGTCTCTGCAAGATGTTTTATTCTTGAATTGGAACCTTTTAAGACTGACAAATGCTGGTACTTTGTCTTCTATAAGTGGACTATAATTTCTTTTCTTAAGACAACTACATAAGCAGACAAAATTGCAAAGATCTGCCCTGTGTCGAGTATGACAGCCACGACTCGTGGCTCTCCAGTTGGAGGGAATGACAACCAGGGCCAAGCTCCTGATGGACAGTCTCAGCCCCCCCTCCAACAGAATCAGGTAAGAAATTAAAGATCTAGTTAAAGTCACATTGCTATGTCTCCTAAACTCTTGAGTGCTAAAGAAGGAAATGTGCTAGAAAGAATTGTCAAGTAATCATAAAAGGAATGTTTTAAAAAAAGTAAATACAAGTTTTCAGTAGCCAAAAACCATAGGTGCTGAAAGCAACATTTTTTTTTCAGATGACTTAGATTATCAGTATTCAATAAAATGAACAAATTAAGCTTGGTGTCAATTCTGGGAGAAACCATTGCATGATTTAGTGTAGCCTATGGGACCAAGTAAATTATAATTCCATTTTGTGTGCCATATACATAAAATCATTAAGATTTATTTATTTACTATTCCGCCATTGCAGGTTATCTATTCTATCATTACTCTCATCCGACTTTTTCCCCCTCTGACTTCCCTTCCTTTCCCAGTTGAGAGAAATGAGCAAGCCAGATACCCTCACTCAAATGTGGCAACTTTGTTAATTTATTTTCTCTTACAATTCTCATTTAAGACATAAAATGGTCATAGAAGTTGGGATCATAAATTTGAAGGCCGGTATTCAAGTTTCTTTAATCATAGTCAACGGGCTGTTGGATACTTATTTTTAAACCAGGAGCTAGTAGTTCATCTTTCTCGTGTCTTTTCTGCTAACCTGCATTGTACATGGACTCTAACCTCTTGTGCAATGTTTATGGTTCAGTGAAAAAATATCCTAGTTGTTAACATTACACTCATTTTGAGATTAGTTCTCTCACTATGCAGCTTTGGCTGGCCTGGAACCCTTTATGTAAACCAGACTGGCCTCAATCTCAGATCTCATGTCTCTGTCTCCCAAATGCTGAGATTAAAAGCATATGTTAACTTTTATTTTAAAATCTACTTGATCTTTTTAGAGGTTTTAGGTTTGTGACATTAATATTTTTTGTCTGTTGGGTATTATATATGCACAATGTATTAAGATGGCTGGTAATTTTAAAACAAAAGAAAAAAAGCAAATTATACTCTTGCTTTTAGAATCACTCTGTTTACCTTAGAATTTCTCATTCTTATTGTTATTCTTTAATGTTAGTGTTTTAAGTACTTCATAAAATCTGATACTGTTGGATCACAAAGGAACAACCAAAGCTTTAATCAGAGCCCAAGTTAGTTAGGGCTTAATTTTTTAGTTTGGTTTTCCTTCTCATTATTTTTAAATATATGTGTGTGTATATCTGGGTATGGGTATGTGCACATAAGTGCAGGTTGCGGTACAGAGAGGTTGGTGTAAGATCTCCCTGGAGCTGGTATGAAAGGTGATTGTGAACTGCCTTGTCCAGGTCCCAGGAATTGAACTCTGTTCCTCTGGAACAGCAGTACACTCTCTTAACTGCTGAGTAATCCCTCCAGCCCAGCACTCAGTTTCTCATAAGCTTTGCATATATTTACTTAAAAAGAAAATAGAAATAACAACACAAGCGAGTCAGTTCTCTGTACTGACTGTATGCGTTCTGGGTATTTAATTCAAGGTATCAGACTCAGCAGCAAGTGTCTTCCTTACTCATTAAGCCATCTTGTTACAGCCCATAAAGGGAATTTCTTAATCAAAATTTTAACTTTAAAATCTGTACATATAGAAGAAATTTTAAGTCATAAAAATCACTAACAAGTGGCATGAATATTCCTCAGATGTGATATCTGAGAAGGATCTGGATTATAATTTGGCAACCTGTGCCAATAGCTTTAAAAGTAATTATCTATACTGTTGTAGTTATATTTCTAGTATCCTAAAGAAAAAAATGTTTTTTGCAAGAAGATTTATACTTGCCATTTATTCATGTTATTTTAATTTATGTAATGCTGAAGAATTTGAATACGTAGATATTGAATGATAAAGGACAAATATAGTTCCAGTTTTATTAAATTTATGCATACATGGCCAGTTTTTATTTAGCTCATAAAAAGATCACAAGGGGTTAATTAAAATGTCATCACTGGTGTTTTATTTGTTGGTGTGGTGTTATATAGATGTTTACAGTTATCTATTACAGTTATCAGTTACAGTCAGTGTTTTCTGTAAGAATGGGAATACATGGGACAGTGTTTTATTGGTTGTTTAAAACAGGCTTCTAAAGTTACATGCTTCAGATAGCTTTTGTGTGGGGTTTCTAGCTCTTGAATTCTTTGCCTGGCAACTTAGCTGTTTGGTAACTGAGGTGTTCTCCATTTTAAGTGTGAAAGTTTACCAACAGGTTGCTAGTCTGTCTTGGAAGTTCAGCATAAACTTTGAAAGGAGAACATATTAAGTCATAAGCTTTCAATGATAGCCTTGTAGAATTTTGTTACTAATGTTTTTTTAAAATAATGCTAATATATTAGTGTTTGTGTGTGTGTGTTAATAGAAACTTATATCTGTAATGTTATATTTTAATCAAGACTTCATCGCCTGATTCATCCAATGAAAATTCCCCTGCAACTCCTCCTGATGAGCAAGGCCAAGGTGATGCTCCTCCCCAGATTGAAGATGAGGAACCTGCATTTCCACACACTGACCTGGCAAAGTTAGATGATATGATCAACAGGTCAGTTGGTTTTGTTTCTAATTTATGTAATATATAAGAAAAGCAAGGTTGGTTTTTTTATAGCATTATGTGTGGTGGGTAACACAAAGACAATGAAGAGGAACCTTTTGCCTTGATTTTCCCATCATAGTCACTGCCAAGTACTTTTCAACCCATGGTTCTTTATGGGTCTAATGAAAAGGAGCAAGAACATTAGTAAGTTTTTTATATATATATATATATATATAGTTTGCCTTTTTAAGAGTCGATGAAGGGGTTGGGGATTTAGCTCAGTGGTAGAGCGCTAAGGCCATGGGTTCGGTCCCTAGCTCTGAAAAAAAAATTAAAAAAAAAAAAAGAGTCAATGAAGCTTCTTTACAATTGGCATGGTCTTGACTGACTTTAATAATGTAGGGTGGCTCTGAAGCAAATCCAAGCTATAAGGAGTTTCTTAGCCTGCCCTTCATGATGTTCTGTAGAGTAAGAAAAGTTTGTAAAGAACCAAGAAGAATATATAAAAAACCAAAAAACAAAAAACAAACAAACAAAAAACAACTCCATCTGAGCATCATCCTCACTGGGCAGTGTGAGTTCAACAAAAGGGCCACTCAAAAACTGGACACTGGAGTGATGGCTCAGCCATTAAGAGTGCTTGCTGCTTTTCCAGAGGACCTGGGTTTAATTCCTGGTACCTACATGGCATCATACATATAAATTAATTAAAAATGAGAATATTTTTAAAAGAATAATGAAAATACACTTTCTTATAGGTACTTTGCTTTAATTTTTGGTATATTTTTACTTTAAAGTCAAAACCAGTACATGCACAGGGAAATAAAAAGCCTTTGCATTAAAATAAAACTGAGTTGGTTATAGGGTCCCACATCATTAATCTCAACAATCGGTAGGAGTAGGCAGATTTCTGAGTTCAAGGCCAGCCTGGTTTACATAGTGAATTCTAGGACAGCCAGAGCCACGTAGTGAGGCTTGGTCTGGAAAAAACACGCAAACAAATGTCTGATTTTCTTAGTAATAAGTGTGCATTGCTAAGTATCGAACTATGTTGTGTTATATACAGTAAATAGATCGCTTCTCTCTCTGACCCCTCCCTCATAACCCCCAGCTTTATTCCCGTTTTCACGTATTCCAACCAAAATTTTTTAATAATTAGGAGTATATTTTTCATATATTTCTGTTATGTATTATTGATTTTTCTACACATAAAAATTTTACTCTAATTTTGTAACTTGTTTGAAATATTCTTCCAATTGACTCATTTTCAAAGTAACATTTAAGAGAACATAATATGCTTCTAGTAGCAGCCTATGTATATTAATCACATGCAATGAACTATTGAAAGTATATATTTATAACAATCCTTGATTGTTCTCAGATGACATAACAGTTGCATTGTTACATTTCAGATTTGTCTGGTGGTTGGTAAAATATGCAGATTAGATACCAGGCTGCATAAAAACAATTCTTGATGGAAAAAGAAGACAAAGAATGTTTATAAATAAATAATGGGTAGTTATTTGTTTCTAATTGGTCGTTAGAAAAAGTTGACAGATTATCAAGCATAAATCAGTTTTGGCCTCCAGCAGTTTTTGTTGTTTTCAGGAAGTTCAAGACTTTTAAAATCTGAACCTGAAAGCTCTTTTCCGTGGAAGTTTTTCTATAACAGGCCTCTGTAATTTTAAATGATATTTTCATTGTAGTTTTATATTACTATTTAAAATTTTGCTTGTAGAGACAAATAAATGATAATTGTAAAAAAACTCCAGCCAGCACCAATGTTTTTGTATCTAATGCTATTTTAGTTAATATTTAATATTTTCATAGCGAGATAAATAATTGTAATTAGTAATTGACTGTAGTACCTCTTTCATTAAGTGTATAACCAGTAAGCCTCTTTATTTTATAAATTCCTAGGCCTCGCTGGGTCGTTCCAGTTTTGCCGAAAGGGGAATTGGAAGTGCTTTTAGAAGCTGCTATTGATCTTAGTAAGAAAGGTATGTCTTGGTGTGATGCTTTTCTAAATGCATGCTGCTAAATAGATTTTCACTGTATTCTTGAAAACTTCATTTTCCTGTTAAAACAAAGTGTTTAAGTAAGTATATATTAAGCTTACAAATAGAGGATTGTCCTTTTTAAAAGAATGCGAGCTCAAGAGTGGTAGATATAAAATGTATATGTATTCATATGTCTATAAAGAGTAAGCCCTTTGTTTAGATTTGCAATCAGCCAATGATTTAAAACATTTCTGTTATGGGAATTCCATAATGTACACAAAGGTTTTACAATTAAATAATCCGTAGGTGATGCCTAGTACAAATATCACTCAGGTTTAAGTAGTTGCAGAAGTGGGAAGGGGATAGTGAGTATCCAAAGGGATTTCTGATCTTGAGATGAGTCATGTGTAAACCTATAAATTACTTAAGCTTTCCTGAAGCAAAGGTACATGACGCCTAATCTATGATTCTTTGAATGAAGATGACTATTTTGTTGATTTTTTTTTTCAATTTATGTATTCATTGTGGTTTGGGGTGGGATACATAACAATCAAGAACTTGCAAGAGTTGATTCTTTTCCATCCACCCTGTAGGTCCCTGGGAGCCAAATGTGTTTATAGACTGAGCCATATGGCCAGCCCAGTAATGTGTTTCTTAAATAAAACTACCTTTTAAAAAGTTATAAAATATGTAATTTTTTTCTCTAAAAGAAAAAAGACTTGTAAAGTTGTTCTGTGATTAAAAGATACACTAAAAACCCAATAAAAGGAATCTGATACTCAGTTGTCCAGAAGTAAAATGTTAACGTTGAAATTGAACAATTTCATTAAATTACTCTTGTCTATTTCTGGTGCTGTAGAATTCTCTTAGTAGAGGGCTATGGCTATGGTGTCAGTTCATTTTTTTAAGGCACTGGAACTGTTTTGTTTTATATTTTGAGACAGGGATTCTCTAAGTAGCCTTGGCTGTTCCTGAACTCCAGTTCTGTCTCTGCCACCTGAACGTTGGTATAAAGGTGTATGCCAGTACTGCCCTGGCTAATAAGGCACTGGAAATTAAAACGGAGCAGTATTTAATTTTATGAAATATTTTGTATTATCTTTTTATTATTGTGAAAAGTAACAAATAATCAGCTTGTAAAATTAGCTTATAAACAGAAAATACTTATTTTGGCTCATAATTTTCAAGATTTCATAATTTGGGCCAAGGCAAAGTGTGAATAGAGCAAAGAGGCTCACCTTTTAGTATCTTAAGAAGCAAAAGAGAAAGATTCAGAGTCTTTTGGGAGCAAATCAGTGTTGAGGACAAACCACTACTTTTTTCAGTTTTTTAAAAAAGATTTATTTATTATATATGAGCACACTGTGGCGGTCTTCAGACACACCAGAAGAGGGCATCAGATCTCATTACACATGGTTGCGAGCCACCATGTGGTTGCTGGGAATTGAACTCAGGACCTCTGGAAGAGCAGTCAGTGCTCTTAACCGCTGAGTCATCAGTCTAGCCGGTCAGGTTCTTTATTGCTAGATTCTGCCTCTTAGAGGATTCAGCAAGTCTCCATATCACCACAGAGTGGTGACCAAACCTTTAGAGGACAATTAACCAAAACATACCACCACAGCTGTGTTATAACTGACAATAAGCGATTTATATTAGTTATTGTCAAAAATCAACCTCTTTTATATAGTACCATGCTTGGGTTTGTGGCATTCCCTGGCAAGGAGATTTTTATCTCACATTAGTTATTCCTCCTTTGTTTAAAGAATGTTTATGGGGTTGGGGATTTAGCTCAGCGGTAGGGCGCTTGCCTAGCGAGAGCAAGGCCCTGGGTTCGGTCCCCAGCTTCGAAAAAAAGAAAAAAAAATGTTTATTATGCCTTATCAATCTCAAAACACGATAAAATAAGTTATTCAGATGTTTGATATTTTCCATAATTTAAATGAGCATTGCTAGTTAGAGTGTAAGCATTAACTGTGTAATAAAAACACAGTATTTCAGTTAATTCCATTGGCATTCAGTGGCTTATATACCTTGTTCATATTTATTTTTAGCACTCATTTATTTTTCATAAGGCTCAGTTTAATGTCACCCATATTGTACAATTAAAATACTTTTTGTACAAATTGAGATGTTAAAGACATTTTGTATTTGATGACACTTGGCTCTGTTGTCCTTTTTTAAAAAAAATCAGATGAGATAAGCAAGTATATAAAAGTGTAGGGTTGACAGGATGACCCGATGATCGGAATTCAATTCCTAGAATCCACTTAAAGGTGGAAGAAGTCAACTAATTTCACAGTTGTCCTCTGATTTCCATATGTACTCCATAGCACCCATCTTCCCAGATCATACATGCATGCATGAACACATATAAATAATGCAGTTTTAAAAAGAAGATAAAATAGGTCCTTGGCTTGGAAGAAGAAAGATGTGTATAGAAAATAAAAAGACAAAACAATTCATTGTACTTGGTCATTTGGAGAGTAGTAAAAATATGAATGGGTGCTAAGTATATAGTTTATGAACTAATATTTAAAAAATAATTATGAAATGTAAAATTTAAGGCTTATTTTCAGAACAAGATGGTATTATAAAACACTTAGTTTCTGTCACATGATACCATCATTTTGGGTTTAAGATAATAGCGTCATAATTTGTAGCATTTTCAGTTTTTATTTTTACTTCATTAATGATCAAACCTAAGATCTTGTACATGTTAAGAGTAGCTGCTTTCGGGCTGGAGAGATGGCTTAGTGGTTAAGAGCATTGACTGCTCTTCCAGAGGTCCTGAGTTCAAATCCCAGCAACCACATGGTGGCTCACAACCATCTGTAATGAGATCTGATGCCCTCTTCTGGTGTGTCTGAAAACAGCTACAGTGTACTTATATATAAGAAATAAATCTTGAAAAAAAAAAAAAAGAGTAGTTGCTTTCACAGTAAGCTATATCCCCAGTCCTGAGTTATTAATATTATCACATTAAATGTACTTTTGCATAATTATTTTAAAATTTTATTTGGGGTGGGAGGGCTGAGGAAATAGCCAAACAGTTAATTTATAGATGCTCGCTCCTCTTGGAAAAGAAACCCAGGTTTAGTTCCTAGCACCCATGACTGGTGGCCTGCAACTACCTGTAATACTAGCTCCTGGGAATCAAGATACCATCTCTTTGAACACCTGCACTCAACATGATATAAACTCAGGCTGTTACATACACATTGAAATTTTTCTTTTTTTTTTAGCTTGTATTTTTTTAATTTATATTTCAAATATTATTCCCTTTCCTGGTTTCCTGTCCATAAATACCCTACCCCCTTCTAGGAGGTCACTCTCCCTCCCCAACCACCCACCCCGTCCCACTTCCCTGCCCTGAAATTCCCTTACACTGGGGTATCAAGCCTTGGCAGGACCAAGGGCTTCTCCTCCCATTGGTGCCCAACAAGGCCATCCTCTGCTTCATATGCAGCTGGAGCCCAGGCAGGGTCAGTCCATGTATAGTCTTTTGGGTAGTGGTTTATTTCCTGGGAGCTCTGGTTGGTTGGTATTGTTGTTCTTATGGGGTTGCAAACCCCTTCAGCTCTTTCAATCCTTAAATTTTTCTTTACAGAGTAATTCTGAGTTACGTTTCTTTTCTGACATACAGAAACTTTGAAATATTTCACTGTGAGCATTTTTCCCCAGATGTGCTCTGGAACTGCAAGCTTGTTATCTGGGTTTCTGATTACTTCTGATGTCTTTCATCATATAGTTGAGCATAATTATTTTTTCTCCCCTTTCTTAGGCCTTGATGTCAAAAGTGAAGCATGTCAGAGATTTTTCCGAGATGGGCTAACAATTTCATTCACAAAAATCCTTACAGATGAAGCAGTGAGTGGCTGGAAGTTTGAAATTCATGTGAGTTTTCCATTTGACATTTAAAAAGCAGATTATATAGTGATCCATTAGATGGGAAGAACAAGTATGTGTGTGTTTGTGTATGATATATTCGGTCTATTAGAGGATAAAATGTAACAAAGTAATTTCAGATTAGTTCATCTCTTTCCAGGCAGCATGAGCCTTTAAAATTAGCATGAGATTTTAGAATTAAAAATACTTGGTTTAATCTTTCTTCCTGGTTCTCCAGTGCCTTGGAACCTTAGGCAGGTTGCTACATTTTATTGAAAATCTGATGCTATCAATTATCAAATATGCTGCTATTTTATGTATTAAAGACAAAAGGCCCAAGAAGGGGAAAATATAGCACAGGTCTGGAGGCACCAGAAAGGTCAGTGTTATAGAAGTAATTGGGAAATGAACTCACATGTATATTTTAATTTGGGCACTTAAAGTTCCTAAGTATTTACATTATTGAGCTACTGTTTAAATAGTTCTGTAGTCTTGATGTAATTTACAGTTGTGATTTCTTTTTAAGTAAAGACTACTTAAAGTGGTCTCAGGTCCCTAATATCTCCAAATATTGAGCAGAGACAAAGACAAATACTTCAGTACTCATTATTTGTAGGATGAAATCAGATTTCACTTCTTTTAGTGAAAGAAGTTGTTTTTGGACTAAGAAGGTGCTGTAAATGCTACAAACCTGTTTCTCTGTATGAAAATAGTCATGAAGCAGATGATGGTTTGTTGTCTGAACCATTTTTTTTTTTCAATTACAACCATGGGGTAAAAGTCCCATCATCTGGTTTAACATAATTTCTTAGATTTAGAAATGTAGAGCTTGGCAGTGTATACTTTTCTATCTGGGATAACCTGATGTATTGTTTCAATTTTTAGAAAAAAGAATTTGTAGCAATTCTGAAGACATCAGAGTAGAATTTGTAGAGCTTGCGGCAGTGTATACTTTTCTATCTGGGATAACTGATATATTGTTTCAATTTTAGAAAAATGGGAATTTGTATCTGGTCTGAAGACATCAGAGTAGAATTTGGCTAGAGCTTGGCAGTGTATACTTTTCTATCTGGGATAACTGATATATTGTTTCAATTTTAGAAAAATGGGAATTTGTATCTGGTCTGAAGACATCAGAGTAGAATTTGGCTACTCATAATACCTATTTCATTTTTAAGCAAGTAGCTTTTTAAAAGCAAATTAATTTGGTCATAGTACTAGTGAATAAACTAGTATCTATCAGTATAAAAAATAAGGAGCTCATTTAATATCAAGGGTAATTAGTGTTACATCTGTTTGAAATTGCAGTGTTTTCACATTCTAAATCACCTTTCTCCCATATATAACAGAGATGTATTATTAACAATACTCATCGCCTGGTGGAGCTGTGTGTGGCTAAGTTAGCCCAAGACTGGTTTCCACTTCTAGAACTTCTTGCCATGGCCTTAAATCCTCATTGCAAATTCCATATCTACAATGGTACACGTCCCTGCGAGTCAGTGTCCTCAAGTGTTCAGTTGCCTGAAGATGAACTCTTTGCTCGTTCTCCAGACCCTCGATCACCAAAAGTATGTTAGTTTGTTGTTTTCAAATCTAAATATTAAGATTATTTTGTTCTACCACAGAACTTTAATTTCAGTCTACTGGCAAAAGACTGGTTTAATTATACTCTGAAAGAAGTCCTGCATTATGACTTGAATTCTTAATTTGTACCAAAGCTATATTTTTTGTTTGTAGTACTATTTGGTTTTTCTGTATAGTAATAGTTGACATCTGACAGCCAAATGTGTTTTGAGACTTTTATATATAGCACTAAGAGCCTTTTTGCATAGTCATAGCATTTTAGTTCAGTGCTTATGACTTCTTAAAATTTTTCTTCATATTAATTGACTATACTTAATTCCTGTTATCTTTTACTGAACCTGGAAATAGTCATAAATTGGGTTAATATATAACATCTCCTTTATAATAATAATAGAGGAGATTATGACTGATTAAAAACCTCAAGTGTGAATCAATAAGACCATGATGATTTTTTATATTCTAAATTTTTTAAACTTCAAAATAGATAAAATATATAATTATAAAATAGAAGCAGCGTAGTAAGTCTTTGAAATTTTACTAAAATATATATTTGAAAACAATTTTTATAGCGGTGTAAACAAGACTGTACTTGGTAGTTATTTTACTGTACACTTTAAATTTTATACTTTTAAGATTTTATTTTCTTTAGTGATAGCAATACATAATTTCTAAATTTAGGGACACTTTTTCAAGATTTATTTATTTTATTTCCATGAGTAATTTGCCTGTATGTTTGTTTGCACTATGTGCAAGCCTGGTGCTCTTCGGAGGCCAGAAGAAGGCATTGGATCTGCTGTAACTGGAGATGCACAGTGTTGTTAGTCACCATGTGGGTACTGGGAATTGAACCCAATTTCTCTGTAAGAACAAATTCGAGCCACCAATTGTGTTAAATTAAGAACTGTTATTTTTCCAGTCCATATTGTTGTCACTTGTTTTTGCTTGAGTAGCATCCAGTTGCCATCAAAGTAATGATCTTCAAAATCAAAAGTTCCATCTAGCTAGGCATGGTGATATACACTTTTAATCCCAGAGGCAGAGGCAGGTTGGATCTCTTAAGTTTGAGGTTAGCCTCATCTATAAAGTAAATTCCAAAACAGTACAGGACTATGAGAGATTATGGGATGAACATGGAGAAGTCTCTTCTATACCTATCAATTTCTTTTTATTCCATTTGTTTTTCTCAGTCATGTAATCTGCTTCAGGGGCTCAGAAATAACTCAATTTAACATGGCTAATGCAAAGATTTGGAGTGACTTCTGGCTGAAGATATTTTATGTATTTGAAATCTGATTCTTATACAAAAACTGTCAAGAATGACAGAGATTCAAAGTCTTGAAGTGGAGCTGGAGAGATGGCTCAGTGGCTAAGTATAAGTCCTGAGTTCAAATCCCAGCAACCACATGGTGGCTCCCAACCATCTGTAATGGGATCTGATGCCCTCTTCTGGTGTGTCTGAAGACAGCTACAATGTACTTAAATATAATCAATAAATACAAAGTCTTGAAGTTTAGTATATATTTTTGTTAGATTATAGTTATAATCCATGTTTCTGGAGAGTTGTCTTCTAGCTACTGAAATCTGAGGAATTTTTTGATATTTTTTCATTGTTGAATCTTTGTGAACTTTTAAAAAATTATCAAGAATGTATTGGTCAGAATTTTCAACTCTGTCATTAGTTGGTTGCAGACACTATGATATAAAAGAAACTCTCCAACGATTTAGCATCCTTAGGTTCACTATGTAGACCAGACTTAAGATAAGAGACCTGGCTCCTTCTGCCTCTGAGTGCTGGGATTAAAGGTGTGCTACTCACACCAGCGAGCATACATTCTTAAAAAGAACCATGTATAAAAATATGGGGTGAAACTACATTTTAAAAAGTGCATGCACATTCTAAGCTGAAGTCGTTTCAAAAAATCTGTAGGAGGACTGGTTTGATGTTGCCAGTTTGGGCATCTGATTCCTTCTAGCGTCCATAGGTGCAAAAAACTCTGAAACATAAATTCTTTTTAAAAAGGAGAAAATATACATAACTATGCCCTGGGTTTGGTCCCCAACTCCGAAAAAAAGAAAAAAGGAAAAAAAAAAAGTATTTCAGCTCAGTAGTCTTATTCTAGTTACCAAGACAATATCTCTCTGTGTAGTCCTGGCTATCCCGGAACTCACGGTCCAAGCTGGCCCTAAACTTGCAGGAATCCTCCTGCCTCTGCTTCCCAAGTGCTAGAATAGTTAAATGCATATGCCATCATGCTCAGTACTTAGTGAAGAAATTTAACAATATATTACCAAGTAATCCTAAAAAGAGATCTGGTAAGCTTTGGGCTTGGGGAAAGAGGGATTGCTCAGTGGTTAAAGAGCACTTGTTGCTCCTTTAGAGGAACTGGGTTGTTGACAGCACCCATATGGTAGCCACAATCATCCTTAATTTCAGCTCTAGTTCAGCTCTAGTAGATCCAAAGCTCTCTTGTGGTCTCTGGGCAGCAGGCATGCACATGGTGCAAATGCATGCTGACAAATACACACACACACACACACACACACAGAGAGAGAGAGAGAGAGAGAGAGAGAGAGAGAGGTGTTTAATGACCTAGAAATGCTTCTAAGAGCGAAGTAAAAGTAAAAAAAAAAATTGGTAGTTTAGATTTTTTAGATTTCTTAGAGAACTTAGAATTTATATTGCTACAATTCATTTTTTGTATTTGGTCTTTAAAACAAATATTAATAGCTGGGCTTGGTGAGGCACAGGCAGGTAGTGCATCTCTCTGAGGTTTGAGGCCAGCCTGGTCTAAAGGGCAAGTTCCAGGATAGCCACAGCTACACAAAGCAACCCTGTCTCAAAACAAACAAAACAAAATAAATATTAACATTAAAATCTTTTATTCAGCAGTCACCCTTTTAAAAATAGCTGTAGGTATTGTTTTGGCTTAGGGCATTAATAAAGAAATTGTCTTTCTTTCCCCTCACTGGTTTTTAAAACATGGCTCTTTAGAGGGTAGCAAAGTGTAAAAAAGGTTGTCTTAATACTTAGCTTTCAGATATATTTAATTCTCTTGTACTCTTTTAGTAAATTTTAAGTTGGTTCGGTTGCAAACTTGATTGAAAAATAATAAAATGGGAACCAAATATATTCATGTAAGTTAGCAAAAGCATCCAGACTTTCTAGTTAGTACTACCATATATTCCACATTATAATTCAGTTTTCTCTTTAATTTTTTCTCTTTTTGTTCATCCTGCAATGCAAGTATTTTATCGAACCTCTATGCCTTTGCTCATAGTAGACAGATGTTCTATTTCTGCAACAGTTTTCAGGTGACAGTTTACTTTTGAGCCTCAGGATTATTTGGAAAAATTAAATACTTACAACTACAATAAGAAATTGTCTCAGAATTTGTTACACTAGATTTTCTTTGATCTATTATTTAAGGTCTTTTTAACTTTTTACATTTTTTAATACAAGCGTTTTTAGGTATTTAGGAAAGCCATATACTCTTAAAAGTGGGATAGCTGAGACCAAAACATAGCTTTAATAAGCAATAGTGATACGAGCAGTATGTTCTTGTAATCTAATTCATGCTTACTATTTATTGCTGCTGCATCAGAGGTCTATTACTGTGAATGTTTGGAAGCCTTTTCAAGAATGATTTAAAATGAATTGGCTTTAATGTGTCAGTCATAATAGTACTTTGTTTATCCTCCAAGAAAGTAAATTTTTGTTCATTGTATTGCAGGGTTGGCTAGTGGATCTCCTCAACAAATTTGGCACTTTAAATGGATTCCAGATACTGCATGATCGTTTTATTAATGGATCAGCATTAAACGTTCAGATAATTGCAGCCCTTATTAAGTAAGTAACATGTTAAAGTGAAATGTTAAGTATGTTGTTAGTTTCTGTTTTTGTTTTGGCTCAATTTAGAAATGGAGTAATTGGGGCTGGAGAGACGACTTGGTGGTTAACTGGCTGTTCTTTCAGATCACCTGAGCTTTATTCCCTGCACCTGTCTATGGCAGGGAATAACTGTCTTTAACACCAGCTCTAGGAAAATCCAGCATCTCTGGCTTCTGAGGGCATCTGCATATACCTAATCCAAATGTGTAAACATATACACATGCAGAATGTTTTTTAAAATAATACATGTGCTATGAGAATTTACTAAATTGCTCTTAAGAAATCAAGTATTTACAGGAGTTTCCTATCTTCTTTCAGACCATTTGGACAGTGCTATGAGTTTCTTACTCTTCACACGGTGAAAAAATACTTTCTTCCCATAATAGAAATGGTTCCACAGTTTTTAGAAAACTTAACTGATGAAGAGCTGAAGAAAGAAGCAAAGAATGAAGCCAAAAATGATGCTCTCTCAATGATTATTAAATCATTGAAGAGTTTAGCTTCACGAGTTCCTGGACAGGAAGAAACTGTAAAGAACTTAGAAATATTTAGGTTAAAAATGATACTTAGGTAAGTTATTTATCGTGAAAATAATTGTTTACATGAATTTTTAGAATCAATCTACAACTGAATTTCTCTTACAGATTATTGCAAATTTCTTCCTTCAATGGAAAAATGAATGCACTGAATGAGGTTAATAAGGTGATTTCCAGTGTGTCATACTATACCCATCGGCATGGCAGTTCTGAGGAAGAAGAGTGGCTCACAGCAGAGAGGATGGCTGTGAGTAAATAAACACTTAAGCCTGGAATGGCTGTCAGTAAAATTAGTAATGTTAGCATTCTAAATTAGACTTGAAAATTGAATATTTTGATTAATTTACAGCTTTGTTAATCTTGAACTTTTTAAAGTAGCATACTTATTTGGTGGCTGAGTATGTCTTTGATAAATTTATTGTTGAATGTAATTATTAGATTATTGTAAGTTTTGCTATAGAAATTGTAGAAGTAAGCCCGAGAATGAGTGAGATAGTATTTGAAACATAATTGAACAAGGGGCATGTACATATGACCAATTCCAGTTAATGACTTGTAGACAGAAAATGCACAGGAGGATATTGTTAGGCACAACCAGAATCTTAGCACTGCGGAAGCAGAAGCAGGAATATTTGCTACATGCTTAAGGCCAGCCAAGGTTACATATTGAAACCCTGTCTCTCTGTCTCTGTCTCTATCTCTGTCTATTGTGTGTGTGTGTGTGTGTGTGTGTGTGTGCGCGCGCGCACACACACACACTAAGAGCCACACAAATTACTTTTATCTTGATTTTTGAGATTTTTTTTTTTTAAGATTCATTCATTTATTCTATATGAGTACACTATAGCTGCCTTCAGAAGAGGGCATCAGATCTCATTACAGATGGTTGTGAGCCACCATGTGTTTGCTGGGATTTGAACTCAGGACTCTTAGTCACTGAGCCATCTCTCCAGCCCGAGAATTTGTTTTTTTTTTTTTTTCTTTTTTCGGAGCTGGGGACCGAACCCAGGGCCTTGTGCTTGCTAGGCAAGCGCTCTACCACTGAGTTAAATCCCCAACCCTGAGAATTTGTTTTTAAAGTGCATAGTTTTGTATCATTTTGGCATTAAATACTTAGAAAACTTTTATGTTCTGCTGTAATAAGTTACTAACTATAAAACACATGTTATTTGAGTACATATGTGGCAATCATGAGACATCTATGGCAAACCAATGTCTTTACTTCCAAGAATCTCTTCTATTTCTATTAATGGTTTGAGAAATGATTAGAATGTGATTTAAAAAGAAAATAAGATGAAGTTTGAAGTGTAGCTTGTTCATAGAGGCCTTTGGTTTAGTTGTCAGCAGAAAGAAAAGTATACAGGATATTTAAACCATTCCCTGGGTTAGGAGGTCAAGTGGTAGATGTCTAGTTTTATATATGTTATGTGCCTGTTGGCATTGAAAATATTGTCGGTCCTTGAGCTGTGTGAACCATCCTAAAATATAGATATAAAATATCATTAAATGTATAAAAATTGTGGTAGTTTGACATTGGTATATATTTGTTATATTTTAGAAAAAAAATCCTTTAACAAGTTGTGAATTTTTAAACTTATATTAGCTAAAAAGATTCATATTTATAGCACATTTGGGCCTACCTATCTTTATTCTAAGAAAATTGAGTACTGGATTACCTTTTTTAAAAAAACTCATGATCCTACTTTAAAGTTAGGTAAATGATTGTCAAGCTGGCTTAGTCTAGCACAGTGATACAGAAACAAACAATGGAAGGTGTAGACTTGATTCAGATACCAGGGCCAATCAATATCTGAAAACCTGTTTACTGGGCTAAGAAAATGTATCTCTTACTTAGATTTCAAAGATGCAAGCGACAGTAGCATCCAATACATGGCAGTCAGTTAATAAATCAAAATCTTTTTAAAAGTATCTTTTAACCTAATACTTAAACCATTCTGGGGAAGAATTAGTTTAAGAAAGCAAATACCAAAGATGACCCTGTGCCTATTCTACTTAAACCTTAAGTGATGCATTTAAATAATATTTTTATGAGGTAAATGCTGGAATGTACAATATCTTTTTGATGATTTCAGTGTTTATAATTTATGGAGATATTCCCCAATAAATTACTTTGTCAGGTATGGATGTGGAGGCATGAAGAAAGTAATTTTTTATGAACACAGTGCATTCTTGCATATTATTTTGTAAATATGCTTTTGAAGTTCTATGTATTCTTTAAATTATATTTTAGTGCTTTAAAAAGGTGTTTTATTTTGTTCTAAAACCTGCTTTTTAAATTACATTTAGGAATGGATACAGCAGAACAATATTTTATCAATAGTTTTACGAGATAGTCTTCATCAACCACAGTATGTAGAGAAACTAGAAAAGATTCTTCGCTTTGTCATAAAAGAAAAAGCTCTGACCTTGCAAGATCTTGATAATATCTGGGCAGCACAGGTAAGAATCTTAAAACCTCTTACAAATGTTTGAATACTCAACAGTTCATATTTGGCAAATATTAAAGAGGCAAAATAAATAAAAATAAAGGAAACTGTGCTTGTGTATATCTGCAGTCTCAGCACATGGAAATTTACAAGTGGGGGAATCAAGTATTGAAGGTAGCTTGGGCTACAAAGCTCAAGCTTTGACCTAGAAAGCAAAGGCTAGGGATACATACATACAGCTCAGTGGCACACTGTGCTTGCCTTCGTACCAAAAAATAAAATATTATCTATTGGGAAAATATACACTTATCATTGACTTCTTAATAGACTTAAAAACCCTTCAGTATAGTTAAATCACTCAATTCCAAGACTTAAAACTTTTCAGAAGGATTAGCAACCTTTCTGAAAAGTTTTTAAAAGCCAGAAACTACAGAAACATTGTTGAGTTCTAATTTACAAAGCTTTTTTTCCCTTTTTTTTTATTTGATTTTTTTTTATTTACCTTTCAAATGTTATTCCCTTTCCCGGTTTCCCCTCCGTAAACCTCCTCTCCCATCCCCCTTCATCCTTCTTCTGTGAGGATATTCCCCTCACCCCTTCCCACCTCCCCACCCTGACATTCCCCTACACTGGGGGGGTCCAGCCTTGGCAGAACCAAGAGCTTCTCCTTCCATTGGTGCCCAACAAGGCCATCCTGTACACATATGCAGCTGGAGCCATGGGTCTGTCCTGGTACTCTTTGGATGGTGGTTTTAGTCCCTGGAGCTCTGGTTGGTTGGAAGCATTGTTGTTCTTATGGGGTTTAAAGCCCTTCAGCTCCTTCAATCCTTTCTCTAGCTCCTCCAATGGGGGAGATCATTTTTCAGTTCAGTGGTTGGCTGTGAGCATTCACCTCTGTATTTGTCATGCTCTGGCAGAGCCTCTCAGGAGACAGCTATATCAGGCTCCTGTCAGCATGCACTTTTTGGCATTAGCAATAGTGATTGGGTTTGGTGGCTGTATATGGTTGGGCTGGATCCCCAGGTGGAGCAATCTCAAAAGCTTTGGGTTTTTTGTTTTGTTTTGTTTTTTACTTTCTAGAAATATAGAAAATAGCTTTGCTTTTGACTATTTAAAGTTCCAGTATGGGAAAAGGATAATAATAATGTGCCTTACTTATGACATTAAAGTATATTCAATAAACTAATTAAAATTTTGATATTTCCTAAAGTACATGTTAACTCTGTATATGCAGAAATGAAATTGTCAGATTTTAGATCTAAAGAATCAATAGTTAAGAATTTTATGTAGCGATTAAATGGAAATGATGATGATTTCCTGGTGGTCACTAGCAATCAGTATAGATAATGTCATCCGTCCCCCCCCGGCCCCCCCCCCCCCGGATCTGAGGACCGAACCCAGGGCCTTGCGCTTGCTAGGCAAGCGCTCCACCACTGAACTAAATTCCCAACCCCCTAAATAATGTTTCTGTTGTTCACAGTCTTGTGTGCTATGTGATCTTTGTTTTTTTTTATCAATAGGCAGGGAAACATGAAGCCATCGTAAAGAATGTCCATGATCTACTGGCCAAATTGGCATGGGATTTTTCTCCTGAACAACTCGTAATCATCTTTTGATTGCTTTAAGGTAGTTATTAACACAACAGAGTTATTACCATTTTATATTTACATAGAATTGATTTATTACAGCTACAAGTTATTCTTAATCCACAAACGCTTAAAAAGCTCATGAGACCATTTCTGATATAAAAGGACTTTATCTGGTTTGGAAGACTTTGCCAGTGTTTTCTAAGAGCTTGAATGATAGATTTAGCCGTAATAAAGACTCTTGTTCAAAGTTCAGGTTACTGTTTTGAATTTCTTTTCCCAGTTTATTTGGAAATAGGTTGAAGTATAGAAAAGTAGTAAAGGAAGATTGTGAGAAACATAAGAGAGAGCAATAAAAGAAATATCAATACAATGGTGTTCTGGGGATATATACTGGGGTAAAGCATAACTTAATAGAAATGTAGCAGTTTACATGGCAGTGCCAGACCATACAGTCATACATTGGTTTTGTTATGTCCTTTTATATATCAGTCACTGAGATTCAGTGCATAGTTAACTGGTTAGTTAATTTGTGAATTAAGAACATGATATTATGAGAGTACTGACAAAGGGAGGGGCTTTTAACTGTTGGCACTATATCATTAGTCACCAAGTATTACTATTAAATATAAGTTGCTATAACACTTTGGAAGGTTATGTGGTATTTCTGATGAAGTATAATATTCTGGGAATATCAGTATAACTCAGCAGTAGAATGCTTGCCTGGCATAACGAGGCTCTCGTTCAGTCCCAAACCACATTGCATGTCCAAAAACCCACGAGCTAAAGTGGTTTGTAGTAGCTTACAAATGGCTCAGTAGAGAGGATATATAAGGGATGGAATACTCCATGGCAATGGGAATAAGCAAACAGGAGTGATTTAGCAACATGGGTAAATCTCATCGGCAGTATACTGAAAAAGCACTGAAACTATGTAGTAAGTTCTGTACCTTGATTAATTAACATAAATTTCAGAAATAGTCCCGGATGGGTCCTAGGATTCTATTCACCACAAACATACGGTTTTTAATGTAGGCAATGGTTACATAGATGTCTATACCGAATACTCTTATAACGAAACCAGTTCTTCTTCAATGTATATTTCACAGTAGGGAAGAAATGACCCTCTACCCCAGGCATATTAAGTCAGTCACTAGACATAAAGCCTAAAAGTCTATATTCACTAAGTTCAGATCAGTTTTAACACATTAAAAGTTGTAAATCAAATATCTTGTTGAAAATTTTACTGCTTTGAAGGGAACAATAATTCCTTAATTATTAAATGACTGTTTTATGCATTATTAAATTCATCATACATTTTTAACACAAAAAGATAAACTTGCTTTATACATTTTCCCCATCATTTGAAATATTGTTAAAGACATTTGTAGAAATAATGTAAGAGTTATTGTGAATGCCCTAAAGTTAATAGTCATACATCCTTAATATTGAGGCGAGTCCTGAATAGTGCTGCTATATGACCACTGACAGACTTGAAAGAAGAAAAGAAATAATACAATTATTACATCCTTTGGGTCGTCTTTCTCCCAGGATAATCTTTAGATAATTCCTTAATGATTATTGCTTAATGATTAATTGATTTCTCCTTTGATAAATGCTTATCAAGAGCTTGCTAAACAAACAGCAAGCACTTTTTTTTTTTTTAGTTGGGGAGCATCTTACTGTGTATCCCTGGCTGCTTATAGACCAGGTTGGCCTCAAACTCAAGATCTACCACACTACCCTAAAACCATAAAAAATGAAGAGGAAAAAAACGAAATGAGGGTTTTCATGTCATTTAAATGTCTTTCTAGGCCAGTTGGACAAATGCAAGTAAAAAGCAACGTGAAAAGCTCCTTGAGCTGATTCGTCGTCTTGCAGAAGATGATAAAGATGGTGTGATGGCACATAAAGTGTTGAACCTTCTGTGGAATCTAGCTCACAGTGATGATGTGCCTGTGGATATCATGGACTTGGCTCTCAGTGCTCACATCAAAATACTAGATTATAGTTGCTCCCAGGTAAGCAGGTGTTGTGTGGCTTGGTTATAAGACTTTTATGTTACTATAGTGCTAGATAGGATGGCTAAAGTACAGGATAATTTTGGTTATTGTAGCCTGATATTTTTAATGACTTCAAGAATTGATGTTCGTGTAAACCTGCCTTTCTTAGGTCTCTACAATAATGTTTTAAGAACCATCTGAGTCTCTATGAAAGGAAGTCATTTAGTGATAGTGTTGTCAACTATGTAGTAAAGGAATCAAATAGAATAGAAATATTACAGCTGAGTTAGGAATTTTGTAGATAAATACTTTCTTTGCTCATAAAAAAGATTAAGAACAATTAAATTTTCTAGGCAGTAGATCATAGCATTAGGATGTTGCATGTTAATGCATGATTCTGTGATGACATAGAATCTCTTAAGTTAAAACAATAAATCTTAAACCTAGTAAGTTGTAAGTCAAACTTGACATGTATATATGTATTTGATAAATTTTAGTGTTTTACTTTTTAGAGTTTGGTAGTAAATGATGAAGATAAGACATACCTTAAAAAATTAAACCTCAAAGTTACAGCATAGCATTTATTATATAAATCTTATAAGAAAAACTGACTATAATTCCGTGGATTATTGGAATTTAGCTTAATTTCATTATAATATACATTTATCTTTGAATACTGTGACTTAGATGAGATAGATTTCTCCTGAGTATTAATTTATATAAAATACTGAAATTGTTTAAGGACCGGGACACACAAAAGATCCAGTGGATAGATCGCTTCATAGAAGAACTTCGCACAAATGACAAGTGGGTCATTCCTGCACTGAAACAAATTAGAGAAATTTGCAGTTTGTTTGGTGAAGCACCTCAAAATTTGAGGTAAGACATTTAAAACTAGACAGTTTAAATATTTTTATTTATGGTTTGTTAATTTCAGTTGGTAAAAGAAAATTTTAAAGTAAATGGAGTGACAGGAAGCTTTAAGAAAAGGGGTCTTTTTGGAACAAAAGAATCTTTTGTCATTCCTAACTTCTCTGTTTCATTGATGAGGAAAGTAAGCTATTAAATCAAAGTGATCTTGCTGTTTCATGGATGTTTTCATAAAAAAAGGTTGTTTTTTAATTTTTAAAGTTAATTTAGAAGTTTAAATTGCATGGAAATTTAAATGATAGTAGATGGCATGATAGAACACTGAACTTTTTAATATCATTTCTTAAGTATACTATCTTAGGCCAGGCATGGTGAAACGTACCCTTAACCTAAGAACTAAGGAATCAGAGGTAGATGGATTTCTATAGTTTCCAGGCCAACCTGAGTTCTAGGCCAGCCAGGACTACAGAGTGAAGCCCTATCTCAAGCAAATCAAAAAAATGAAAAATTAACACACAAAAAATCAGGTGCTGAAGAGATGGTACAGTGCTTAAGAATACTGGATAGTCTTTTTAAAAGAAAATGAATTAATGGATAAAATAAATGTACTATCTTATGGTTTCAAAATCTGTTTATAAATACAAATTGCCCTCTTATTTTCTGGGAAGGAGTTAAAATGGTTGGCATAGAAAGGAAAAATTATGTGGAGTGGAAGAAAGCCTGAGTGTACTGGAACTAATATTCATAAATGAAGTGTGAACAATGCAATCATATAATTTTGGGAGTATTCTTTTAAAAAATCATGGTTTCCTTGTGTAATAGATGCAGATGGAGGAAAAAGTAATGTTTGTCAAAGTAATCTACTTTGAGTATGTTTGGCCCATGCTATATATGCCACTTGTCCTTTCTGAAATCTATTAACTTTCAGTTAAACATAGTATTCAGCTACTATCCTAGAAATTAATGTAATGACCTTCTCTATACCAGAATGGTAGTACAAGCCATGAAAGTTGACTTTGAAATTTGTTTTGTGACAAAACAAATTGAAAAGGAATTAAGTATCTTTCTGGTGACAAGAACAACTAGGCTGCAAACCAAATGTTCCCAGGCTATAACTAACTTAAACAGCTAATAGTTTTTAAAATTTACTACATTTTTTATTTTTGGGGGGATAGAGGATAGGAACTTATTTTTGTATGTCAGAGGACAACATGTTCTCATCTTCCAAAATGAGGATAAGGGGATCAAACTCAAGTTTCCAAACTGGCAGCAAGTGCCTTTTCCTGCTAAGCCATCTGTTTGGCCTCATTAATAATAAAAAATATTGACCAGCAATTGCAATCAATACTAGCTGTATGTACAAAGAAGTTTGGATTTTTGTAATTTTCAAAAAATCATGTATTCTTATTAAAATGCTTTGCTATTGCCACACTATAAGAATAGACACAAACTGATCTTGATTTTCAACTAATAGTTATTTTTTAACATTAATTTCTTTTAAATTGCTTAATGTCTTTAAGTAAATGAGTAAAGCTGACTGAGTTTTTAATTAGTAGATAGTAATTTAGTTGTAATAACACTTGATTACAAGAGTTTAATTGCCTAATTATATTGTTAAGTTCTTCTCGTTTCAGTCAAACTCAGAGAAGTCCCCATGTATTTTATCGCCATGATTTAATCAATCAACTTCAGCACAATCATGCCCTAGTTACTTTGGTAGCAGAAAACCTTGCAACTTACATGGAAAGCATGAGACTGTATGGCAGAGGTATGTATTGTAAGATATCTGAACTTTAGGAAGAAACAGCGACTGGTGTTTTCCATAAACTACCGCAGGTGTGACAATTTTATTTTAAAAAACTAATTCATTGGTTTTATGAATTCTTATTCTGTGACTTAAGATCAATATATATTCTCAGATCATTCATATATATATGTGTGTATATATATGTAAGTACATATGTATGTGTATATACACACATACATATATATACATATATACATGCACACACATATATAAAATGTTCAACACTTTTTACTTAGTGTTTGCCTTTCATAGTTAAGTTTGGTTTCTGTTTCGCCTCTACTTGGCACTGCCAGTCATTATTAAGAATTTCTTATGACCTTTTGAGATAATGTGTATGATTTCTTTTATTACTACATCAAATTTTAAGAAAACTTTTGCTTCTGTAAGTCTTTTTAAGTGTCTTCTATATGTGAAGCCTTATGTCAACATATTTTGACTTCTAAACATCATGTCAGAATCTCTTTACTAATGTGCTTTTTTTTCTGTATATCATTTCATTGTTTTCTTTTATTGGATATTTTCTTTATTTACATTTCAAATTTATCCCCTTTCCTGGTTTCCCCTCTGGAAACCCCTTGTCCCCCCTTCCTCTGCTTCTGTAAGGGTGCTCGATCACCCACTCCCATCTCCCTGCCCTAGCATTGCCCTACACTGGAGGATCGAACCTTCCCAGAACTAAGGGCTTCTCCTCCCATTGATGCCCAACAAGGCCATCCTCTTCTACATATGCAGCAGGAACCATTGGTCGCTCCATGTATACTCTCTTGGGAGTTTAGTCCCTGGGAGCTCTGGGCGTTGTGGTTGGTTGATACTGTTGTTCTTCTAATGGGGTCGCAAACTCCTTCAGTTCCTTCAGTCCTTTCTCTAATTCTTCCTTTGGGGACCCCGTTCTCAGTCCAGTGGTTGACTGCAAGCATCCACCTCTGTATTTGTCATGCTCTGGCACAGTCTCTCAGGTGACAGCTACATCAGGCTCCTGGCAGCATGCACTTCTTGGCATCCAAAATAGTGTCTGGGTTTGGTGACTGTATGTGGGATGAATCACGTGGTGGAGCAGTCTCTGGATAGCCTTTCCTTTAGTCTCTGCTCCACATTTTGGCTGTGTCCTTCTTGAACTTCATGTGATATGTAAATTGTATCTTGGGTATTCCAAGCTTTTGGGCTAATATCCACTTATCAGTGAGTGCATACCATATGTGGGTTTTTTTTGTGATTAGGTTACCTCACTCAGTATAATATTTTCTAGTCCCATCCATTTGCCTAAGAATTTCATGAAGTAATTATTTTTAATAGCTGCGTAGTACTCCATTGTGTTGGTGTATCATGTATTTTGTATCCATTCCTTTGTTGAAGGATATCTAGGTTCTTTCCAGCTTCTGGCTATTATAAATAAGGCTGCTATGAACATAGTAGAGCATGTGTCCTTGTTATATGTTGGTATAGCTGGGTCCTCAGGTAGTACTATGTCCAAATTTCTGAGGAACCGCCAGAGTGGTTGTACCAGTTTGCAATCCCACCAACAATGGAGGAGTGTTCCTCTTTCTCCACATCCTCACCAGCGTCTGCTGTCACCTGAGTTTGTTATCGTAGCCATTCTGACTGGTGTGAGGTGGAATCTCAGAGTTGATTTGATTTGCATTTCCCTTATGACTAAGGATGTTGAACATTTCTTTAGGTACTTCTCATCCGAATTCAATATTCCCAGCTAAGAATTCTTTGTTTACTTCTGTACCCCATTTTTAATAGGATTATTTGATTCTCTGAAGTCTAACTTCTTGAGTTATTTGTGTATATTGGATATTAGCCCTCTATCAGATGTAGGATTGGTAAAGATCTTTTCCCAATCTGTTGGTTGCCATTTTGTCCAGATGACAGTGTCTTTTGCCTTAAAGAAGTTTTGCAATTTTATGAAGTCTCGTTTGTTGATTCTTTACTTTAGAGCATAAGCCATTGGCTTCTGTTCAGAAAATTTTCACTTGTGCCATGTGTTCAAGGCTCTTCCCCATTTTCTCTTCTTTTAGTTTGAGTGTATCTGGTTTGATTGGAGGTCCTTGATCTATTTGGACTTGAGCTTTGTATAAGGAGATAAAAGTGGATCAATTTGCCTTCTTCTACATGCTGACCTCCAGTTGAACAAGCACCATTTGTTGAAAATGCTATCATTTTTCCCACTGGATGGTTTTAGCTTCTTTGTCCAAAGTCAAGTGACCATAGGTGTGTGGGTTCATTTCTGAGTCTTAAATTCTATTCCATTCCTGTCTATACCAATACCATACAGTTTTTGTCACAATTGCTTGGTAATCCAGCTTGAGGTCAGGGATGGTAATTCTATTAGAAGTTGTTGAGAATAGTTTTTGTTATCCTAGGTTTTTTTGTTATTCCAAATGATTTTTCAAATTGTTTTTTCTAACTCTATGAAAAATTGAATTGGAATTTTGATGGAAATTGCATTGAATCTATAGATTGCTTTCGACAAGATAGCCATTTTCACTATATTAATCCTGCCATCTTCTGAAATCTTTGATTTCTTTCTTCAGAGACTTGAAGTTCTTGTCATATAGATCTTTCACTTGCTTGGTTAGAGTCACACCAAGATATATTATTTGGGACTATTGTGAGGGGTGACATTTCCCTGATTTCTTTCTCAGCCTGATTATCCTATGAGTAGAGGAAGGCTACTGATTTTTTGAGTTAATTTTATACCCAGCCACTTTGCTGAAGTTAAGAGGTTTAGGAGTTCTCTGGTGGAATTTTTACGGACACTTACGTATACTATCATATCATCTGCAAATAGTGACATTTTTGATTTCTTCCTTTCTACTTTGTATCCCTTTGACCTCCTTTTGTTGTCTAATTGCTCTGGCTAGGACTTTCGATACTATATTGCACAAGTAGGGAGAGAGTGGGCAGCCTTGTCTAGTCCCTGATTTTTGTGGGATTGCTTCAACTTTCTCTCCATTTAGTTTGATATTGACTGTGGTTTGCTGTATATTGCTTTTCCTATGTTTAGATATGGGCCTTGAATTCCTGACCTTTCCAGGACTTTTATCATGAAGGGGTGTTGAATTTTGTCAAATGCTTTCTCAGCTTTTAATGAAATGACCATGTGGTTTGTTTTCCTTTGAGTTTGTTTATATATTGGATTACATTGATGTATTTCTGTATATTGAAACATCCTTGCATTCCCGGGATGAAGCCTACTTGATTATGGTGATTGATCATTTTGATGTGTTTCTTGGGGATTCCATTTGTGAGAATTTTATTGCTTTTTTAAATCGATATTCATAAGGGAAATTGGTCTGAAGTTCTCTTTTTTTGTTGGGTCTTTATTTGGTTTAGATATAAGCATAATTGTGGCTTCATAGAAGGAATGGGTAGTGTTCTGTCTGTTTCTATTTTGTGGAATAGTTTGAACAGTATTGTTCTGGCGTCTTCTATGAAGGTCTGATAGAATTCTGCACTGAACCCATCTGGTCCTGGGCTTTTTTTGGTTGGGAGACTTTTAATGAGTGCTTCTATTTCTTTAGGGGTTATGAGGTTGTTTAAATGGTTTATCTGTTCCTGATTTAACTTTGGTACCTAGTATCTGTCTAGGAAATTGTCCCATTTCCTCCAGATTTTCCAGTTTTGTTGAATATAGGCTTTTGTATAGGATCTGATGATTTTTCTAATTTCCTCAGTTTCTGTTGTTATATCTCCTTTTTCATTTCTGGTTTTGTTAATTTGGATATTCTCTCTGTGTCCTCTGGTTAGTCTGGCTAAGGGTTTATCTATCTTTTTGGTTTTTTTCCCTTTTTTTTTTTTTTTTGGAGCTGGGGACAGAACCCAGGGCCTTGTGCTTGCTAGGCAAGTGCTCTACCACTGAGCCAAATCCCCAACCCCGTTATCTATCTTTTTGATTTTCTCAAAGAACCAGCTTTTGATTCTGTTGATTCTTTGTATAGTCCTTTTTGTTTCTACTTGGTTGATTTCAGCCCTGAGTTTGATTATTTCCTACTATCTACTCCTCTTAGGTGTATTTGTTTCTTTTTGTTCTAGAGCTTTCAGGTGTGCTGTCAAGCTACTAGTGTATGCTCTCTCCAGTTTCTTTTTGGAGGCGCTCAGAGCTATGGGTTTTCCTGTTAGCACTGCTTTCATTGTGTCCCATGAGTTTGGGTATGTTGTATCCTCGTTTTCATTAAATTCTAAAAAGCCTTTAATTTATTTCTTCTTTGATCAGGTTATCATTGAGTAGAGCATTGTTTAACTTCCATGTGTATGTTGGCTTTCTGTTGTTTTTGTTGTTATTGAAGACCAGTCTTAGTCCATGGTGATCTGATAGGATGCATGGGATTTTTTCAATCTTCTTGTCTCTTTTGAGGCCTGTTTTGTGACCAATTATATGGTCAATTTTTCAGAAGCATGAGTTGCTGAGAAGAAGGTATATTCTTTTGTTTTAGAATGAAATGTTCTATAAATATCTGTTAAATCCGTTTGGTTCATAACTTCTGTTAGTGTCTCTGTTTAGTTTCTGTTTTCATGATCTGTCCATTGATGAGAGTGGGGTGTTGAAATCTACTATTATTGTGTGAGGTGCAATGTATGCTCTGAGCTTTAGTAAGGTATCTTTTATGAATGTAGGTGCCCTTGCATTTGGAGCATAGATATTTAGGATTGAGAGTTTTTTTCTTTGATGATTATGAAGTGTCCTTCCTTATCTTTTTTGATAACTTTTGGTTGAAAGTCGATTTTATTCCATATTAGAATGGCTACTCAGCTTGTTTCTTGGGACTATTTGCTAGGAAAAATGTTTTCCAGTCTTTTACTCTAAGGTAGTGTCTGTCTTTGTCTCTGAGGTGTGTTTCCTATAATGCGGTAAAATGCTGGGTCCTGTTTACGTATCCAGTCTGGTATTCTATGTCCTTTTATTGGGGAATTGAGTCCATTGATGTTGAGAGATATTAAGGAATAGTGGTTGTTGTTTCCTGTTGTTTTTGTTGTTAGAGGTGGAATTATGTTTGTGTGGCTATCTTCTTTGTGATTTGTTGAAAATTATTTCCTTTCTTTTGCTAGGGTATAGTGTGCTTCTTAGTAAACACTCTTTGTTTTATGTCATGTTTATAGTCCAGCATTCCCAAAAGAAAAGCCATTTCCTAATGTTCTGGTTTGTCCCTACCATAGAGAACTTTATGTAGTTTCAATGCTACAGGCTGAATTATACATGATTCCTGTATATACCATTCACTTGCTATGTTATTAAATTTACAGAATATATATTAAAAATGAAGATTTGTAACACTATTTCAGTGTTGCAAGAATGGACTTGACATTCAATTAAATTCATAGTGCTTATAGATTACTAAACTTCTGTTTTAACATTAAAAATTCAGATAAACATAATTAAAAATAACTCTTCGGATAGTCCTACTGATTTTGTTGACTCTGCTGTTAGATTTCTCCCTTTTGGGCCAGCTGAGTCCTCCTAGATGTGGTTGGTGCCAGATAAATATTTAAAGCATTAGGCAGTTGAGGAAGCACCAAATAGTGATCTTAATCTTAAATTTTAATCTTAAATTTTAATTTTAATCTTAAATCGTTTCTCATCGCCATGATCGAACATTGAAGGCCATGTAGATATACAACCATGTGGTATGTTTTCTATACCAGAGAAAACCAAAATGTGATGAGAAAAGGTCATAAGCTCTGTACATAGACAGTCAAGCATTGAGATTTAATTCATCAGACTTTTTTCTATGATCTCTTGGTGATACAGCCTTTTTAATTATCAATTCAGACTTTGCCCCAAGGTAAGTATGATACAGGCTATATTTTCTTCTCAGAAATTGGAAAATGTGCTTTTGGGTGCTTAGGAGTTTTAGTTAGGGTGTGTAGTTTCAGTTCAGCCTCACTAAGGTTTTCTATTCCATTTCAGTCAAATTTTACACGAATGCTTGCATTTTTCAAGGCTTTTTTCTTTTTTAGAGATTTATTTATTTATTATCAGTAAGTACACTGTAGCTGCCTTCAGACACACCAGAAGAGGGCATCGGATCTCACTACAGATGGTTGTGATCCACCATGTGGTTGCTGGGATTTGAACTCAGGACCTTTGGAAGAGCAGTCGGTGCTCTTCACCACTGAGCCATTTCTCCAGCCCCCTTTTTTCTTTTTTCTTATATTGTCTATTTTGCTGTCAATACGTGTCAGTTCACACATATATTGTCCAAGTCTGATATATGAATGACTGACTCAAACGTAGTATTTTTTATGACCATCGCTAAGTTACTTGTGCTAAAACAATATCTGGCACATAGTAAGCACTGGATTTTTTTATATTTTCCTCTGAATTGATACCACATATCTCTTTGTCTTAGTCTGTATACTATTTCACTATAATAGCACTATTGTACGGAACACTAGTATATGTTTTATACTTATTTCAATATGGGCAAGAGGTAATTTTTAATGCTACTAAAATCCTATTGAATGCACATTAAGTTACTTCTGTGATAGTAATGTCTGCCAACATTTTTGAATTTGCAAGTGTGCAGTAAATTACAGAATTTGTTGCTTGTGCATGGTGAATGTGTTGGGTGACTCTCATTATAAATGAGATGCTTATCAGAATAACGTCAAACTTCTACAGTTAACTGATAATCTGAATTACATGTAACCATTGCATCAACATTAAGTATATGTTCTGTTTATATTTCATTACCATAAGCATCTTCAGCTTGGATGGGAATGCTTATCAGTCAAATGGTTAAAATGTTTCAAGTTCTACATTGGGATTGTTTTTGTCTTGGTCAATGCTGCTGTTCTTCACAACTCTAACTCCTCTTCCTCCTCCTCTTTTCCTCTTCTCCTCCTCTTCTTCCTCTTCCTCTTCCTCTTCCTCCTCCTCCTCCTCCTCCTCCTCCTCCTCCTCCTCCTCCTCCTCCTCCTCCGGAGAAAGAAAGATCTTACTGTATAATTCAGGCTGTCTTGAAACTGTAAACAAATCTGCCCTTGATCTCCATGAAATCTGCTTCTGCCTCCCAAGTACTGTAACTAAAGGCTGCACCACTATACCCAGCACCATCTTCTATATCAACTTTCTTAAGTAACGAAAGAGGAACTTACTAAAATTTTTACCAATATTTGCCTATGTGTTGTAACTACTAGTGCTTTCATATGCTGGTGCTTACCCATCTTCCTTGAGTTTTTCTGTACAGACTGCATAGCAAAGTGTAAACCACCTTTCAGTTGTCACTGAAGCTTTAGTTCACTGCAAGGATAGTTATTGTGCTGACCTCAACACTTACTAGAAATGTGATTTGCTTCATCGCTTTTCCTTGTTCTCAGCCATGAAGTACAAACTGTATATGGGTTTTAAAAATATAGTATTAACTACTTTGTTAGCATTTTCTACCTACTACTTATCTGGAGAAATGGATGTTTTGGGGCCTGAAGCAAGGACTTCTTACTTGCAAAAGTATAAAAGTGATCAAAGAATCAAGTTTATGTTTAAAGAATGAAGAATTAGGTGTTTATTTGCCAAAACTAGAACAAAATAATTAAAATAACTATACACATTGAATAAATAAAATATAAACTCATAAAGGAAAATAAAAGTCAGTGGACCTTGACAAAACAAAACATTTAAATGGATAAAAATAATTTTAAAGTGCTTAAAAATTGTTATAAGGAGTTATAACAAATCTAGATCTCAGAACTAGCATTTGAGCTACAACTCGTTCGCCATGAAAAAACTATTCTGGACTAGTTTGACTAAGGAGTAGTCAGTCTCCCTCTCCACAGCTCCTAGTCTAGGATTGCACTTGGTTTCTTGCACAGTAAGCTGTTAGCCTTCTTTTTCCTAGTCCTTGTTACAGATGCCTTCTTTAATATGCAGATGTGACTTCATTACCCTGCCCATTCCGTATCTATTAAGTTAAAACTTCAAACATTATATGCCGGCATTAGGGCACTAATTACCACCCCCAAGCTGGCTCCAGTTGTCTATACCAGGGGAAATTAATGGCCCTATTTTTACCCTTGCACATATTGATAACTCAGATATCATTCTCGAAAAAGCTGGATGCTGTCTTGTCTCTGATTCCTACCTAAGTAACACAGACATTCTACCCAAAGGGTGGAGAGAAGGCATAGGGACAGAGTTTCCACAGTTGGTTATATTTGAAGAAACCAGAACATTCCATGTCATGTAATTTGTCTACAAAGAGATGGATGAAGAACATCTAAAAGGATTGTAGCTCCCTCTTAACTGCTGTCACCAAGTGAAATGGTACGGCAAACAAGTTTCCACCTAGAAGGCAAAATGAGCCCTTCTGTGATCCCAGTCTCACAGAGTACTCAATAATGCTGTGTAAGTGCGTTAAGCTACGTCACCTACTCAGGGCTGGATATGAAACAGGTTGAAATTTCTTCAGAGAAACTATAGGTGGCTAGTAAGAACTTTAAAAGATGTTCAATATCATTAATTTTAAAAAAAATGGGCCAAGGGTTAGGGATTTAGCTCAGTGTTACAGCGCTGTTTAGCAAAACCGCAAAAGGCCCTGGTTGGTTCCCAGCCTCCAAAAAAAAAGAAAAAATGTAAGCCAAAACCACGGTGAAGCAAGAATATATATTGTGATATAGGATAACACTTTGGTATTGCTGAGACTGTTCAGAAATTAGATCTTAATTCTTTGTGACCATATTTATTAACTAGATTGGCAGTTCTTCTAAATATTATACAGAATCTAGTATGGCCCATACTCAAGTAAAATGGAAACAAACTATTTAAAAACTTGGAAATGAATATTTATAGCAAACTTGTTAACAATAGCCTAAAGTAGAAATAATAAAAATTGATATGTCCATAGAGTAAAATACTGCTCATCATGTCAAAAGAATAACATTCTACAATATACATGAATCTTGAAAACTTGCTAATGTGGGGGAGCACTGATAAATTTGTGCTCCCCAATATGACTATGTTATAATTACACATATGAAATGCCTCAGATAATACTCAGTCTGTGTATGGAGAGGAAACAAAAATGATTTGTACAATCTCTAAGATGAAAAATGTAGTACACTATAAGACTGGTAATTACACAACTCTCTCAAAAACCTGAAGACTTTAAATTGATGATGTTGGTGATGATTAAAATAATTTTTATTTGCTTGAGGTGGGAGCTCATAACCTTTAATCTCAGCACTCAGCAGGCAGATTTCTGTTAGTTTATACAGGGAGTTCCAGGACAGCCAGGGATACACAGAGAAACTTTGTCTTGAAAAATGAAAAAAGTTTATTAACAGATGAACTTAATTGATTTTGATGTATTTATTATTATATGTGAATGAGTGTTTTCCAGGTATGTATGTGCACTATATTCATGTCTGGTGCATAAAGCTGTCAGAAGAGGACATCAGATCTCCTGGAAGTGAAGTTACCAGTTTGAGCCACTCTGTGTTGTGCTGGAAAATGAACCCAGCCTCCTGCAAGAGCAACAAGTAGTCTTACCCACTGAACCAATTCTCCAACCCCAACTTAATTTTTCATAATGAATTCTAAAATAACTCTCACAACTTGATACTTAAATTAATGAGAACTGATTTTGTGTTGGTTATCTGCCAACCAATTTTCTAAGATTCTTTAATTGATTGTATATATTTCCTCCATGGGATACCTGCTACATAGATAATACAAGTCAGGAATGGTTGTCTTCTTTTTTTGCTAGCAAACCAAAGAATTGTTGAGATTACTACTTACAGTAAAATTATCAGCTTTTATATTTGTTTTTGAGACAGGATCTTTCTATGTATCCATGCCTGGCCTGAAACTCAACTGTATACACCAACTGAACTCAGACTCACAAAGATCTGCCTGCCTCTGCCTCCCCATTGCTGAGACTATAGGTGTCCACCACCATTTCCCATGTCTTACAAAGCTAGAGTCTTTATTTCTTGACTTTTCTCGATTATTGTTTGGGTTTCCTTGGACTTTTTCAAAGCTCTATGTCCAAAGTGTTCATAATTGAACACAGAATGGAGTAGGGTGAATTGCTAAAACCAATGGGACAAAAATAGCATCTTGACAGTGAAGAAGCCTGGTGGAAACCATTTCAACAATGTAATCAAAGAGCATCGTGAGGATTGCCACAAAGTGACATGATCTGCCTTCTGATTGTTGATACCAGGAGGATATAGCATCACTTCTCTAAAACTCTTGCCTAGAATTTATAGCCCAAATATATGAAGGAGGAAAAGGATTGTTCTAAAGAGTTTTGGTGGCACATTTAACCGACCACTTCCTTTGGGTTTTATAAAACGAATGTATATTTCATTAGGATATTAGATGGGTTGGAAAGCACCAATTATCAATGTACCAGTTAATAGATTTGCACTTGCCTTATATAATGATTGAACAATGACTTTTTCTTTTGAGCTGACAGGTTACTTGGTTGAAATCAACAATGGTATGATTATTCATATATATATATATATAATGCATCTTTTTAATTTTCTTAATTTGCAGACAATGAAGACTATGACCCACAAACTGTGAGAGTGGGAAGTAGATATAGTCATGTTCAAGAAGTCCAAGAACGTCTTAACTTTCTTAGGTTTGTTTAATATAATTAGTATTGTTCTCTGACCAGAGTATACTGACTGAATATGCTGTCTTTGTTGATTTTTCCCTTTGCCACAGCTTCCTATGTTGCTGAATACTATAAAGTTAAAGTGGATTGTAACATTCATTTCATTTTTTTTTATGCTGGAAATGTTTACTTTTAGAGGACAATATTTTAGATTTTTTTTTGTTTACATTCCAAATGTTGACACACACACCCCCGTCCTCCTTCCCAGAGTTCTTCACCCCACCCCCCCTCCTTAGAGGACAAACTTTTATACATTGATACAAACCAGATGGAGAACCATACTATCATTAGTACCATCAGAACTAAACAATTGAGAGAAAAGTTCTTTTGGACCAAAGCAGTCTGAGCCCTGTAGTACATTGTTCTACAGTGGCCGGCAAAGGCAGTTTGAAATCATGTTATTAATACATCTTCTCTAAGAAGGGTGAGGAAAATGGATATGTTTCATTAAACCACATTGGAATCTTCCAAAGATTTGCTCCATGATATCAACTTTTAGTGAATAATCCTTTACAGATTTGAAAAGTCCCTTGTATTTAAAGGTTTATAACAAGGGGTACATCTTAAGAAGGCAGACAAGTCCTAAATATCAGTAAATCTGAAAATTGGTTGCATTTGTTGCTCTGATATAGGTAGGTCCTGGAGAGTATTTTTGTGTTTTCCCCCTTTGATTGTTGGTTGACTTTATTTTATTGAGCTCTTTTGTTTGGGGGAGAAAATAGGATTGCACAATGATTTTAACTTGAGAAAACCTCTCCCATCTTTTAAGAATTATTGGCATTTCTTTAAAGTTGATGCTTTTCAACCTCACATTGATAATTGTTGCCTTAGTGAGTCATAGTTATTGATGACCTATATCCCTTTGGCTTACTAGAGCTAGAAAATGGTGCAAGCCCCTTTGCCATATTGAAGTTTGGAATCGAAGATGTGTTACAGTTCCGACTGGTTATGTTAGTACTTACCTGTGTATAACAACAGTTTTACCAGAGGCAAAAGGACCTTATTTTTAATACCTCTTATTTTAGCCTGTGCTAATAAAAATTTTATATTTTACCTCCTATTTGATCAACAAGAGTCAGATGTTTTAGAGTAACCAATGTGAGACAAATGGTTGTCTTTTTTTTTTTTTTTGCTTTGTTCTTTTCTTTCTTTGTTTAGTTTGTTTTTGATTTTCAAGACAGGCTTTCTCTGTGTAACTCTTGGAAATCAGATAAAAACCGAGAAGCAAGTTCAATATATATAATTGTGGTGTAGATATTATTTTATACACAGATAGGTAGGTTATATTTCAGAATAAATGTCAAATAAATTAATTTTTTTGTTTTTCTAAGATTTTTATTGAAGGATGGCCAGCTATGGCTGTGTGCTCCTCAGGCAAAACAAATATGGAAGTGCTTAGCAGAGAATGCGGTTTATCTTTGTGACCGTGAAGCCTGCTTTAAGTGGTATTCCAAATTAATGGGAGATGAACCAGACTTAGATCCTGATATCAATAAGGACTTCTTTGAAAGTAATGTGCTTCAGCTTGATCCTTCACTATTAACTGAAAATGGAATGAAATGTTTTGAGAGATTCTTCAAAGCTGTGAATTGTCGAGAAGGAAAACTAGTAGCAAAAAGAAGAGCCTATATGATGGATGATTTGGAATTGATAGGATTAGACTATCTTTGGAGGGTAAGTCAAAAATAGGAGCTCTGTCCACATTGTACCTGATATTGTATGAATAAGTAACTATAACTAAAAATGTGGCATATAAATTGTGTTCTGATGCTTGACTCAGGATTTATCATTATCTTGCACTTGTGTGTTCCTTACTAAGTATAATGTTGATCTATTGAAGTCTAAAGTATCTATTATGATATTTTATATTTCTATCTTTAAAGCCTTAGGTTGGTTAAATATAGCTGCTTGTATTATTATGTTTTAGATGTCTGCAAATCATATACATATACCAAAGTGTTTCATGTGGTATTTGAGTGCTTAATACTTCAAATAAGTAAAGCTTGGAGTTGTAGGGTGTTTGTCTGTTTTATAAGCAGTGAAAGTGCTTGAAAGGCAGTGCGTATGTAAGCGTGGATTAAGCCCCAGGTTCAGTCTCCAGCACATACTTTAATGTTACAAACCCTTCTCTAAATCCAAATTCGCGCCTCAGGTAAAATGAGTGGATGGCACATATTTGAAAAGTAGAGGTCTAGGCCAGCCTGAGGCTAGAGATATAGAGTAAGATCCTGAAAATAACAGCAATAATCACACTTTACATGATAATGAAAAATATAAACAGTTGAATAGAGGAAGCCTATATATCTTTGTTCCTTGTCTCCAGGCTTTCTTAATCTTGCCTTCTCCAAACCTCTCTACAGGGATCAGCCTTGACATATTTCATCTAAACACTAGAGGGTAGGACAGAGTTTGAAAACCACAATGTAAATAGGTATGGATTGTAAATATTATAGAACTGAGAGAAGGAAGAATTTTTATACTAAATCTGTATTCAAATAGAATCTTGTTTTCTTCTAGCTAGTTTAAATTCCTCCTTGAAAGCCTCATATTTTGGTCAAACCATATTTTATTTGTAGTAAATTTAAAAATTGGCATTTATTCTTGGATCTGTTTGTCTCATTTACTTACTCAGTGTACCATTATGTTGTTGAATAGTGTATTAAAAATAACTAATGAAACATTTCTTGAGAAATATTAATTTTTTTAATGTAGGTTGTAATTCAGAGTAATGATGATATTGCCAGCCGAGCTATTGATCTCCTCAAAGAGATATACACAAACCTTGGTCCAAGACTGCAGGTCAATCAGGTGAGAGGATCTGCATTAAAACTTGTACAAGCTAGAATTCCAATTGATAGGACTATAATCCTTACAAGATGTTTCTCTTTAATTCAGAATTAACTGGAAATTGTTTTGTTTCAGCTATTAAACACATATGTAAAAGCTGGGTGTGGTGGTATATGCCTATGATCTTGGTATCAGAGAGCTTGGGACAGGAAAATTATAGGTTTTAAGCCAGTTTGGACTATATAGTAGCACTTTGCCTCAAAATATATACATATATAAAATACTTATATGAAGTACTATCTAAATGAATCTTGCCTTGATGCTAATCTTGAAGAGGTTGGGTTACTTTGAATGTCAATTATTATGTATTGAAATACTAAAGACTATCCTGAGTTTCTTTTGTAATTAGTAACATATACTCTAAATTTCTTTTTTTATCTCCTTTGATAACTTATTTGACATTAGTTTCTCTTTAAATAATAAACTATCTGCTTAAAATATGATTATTGTTTAGAGCAACATTGTTAGATGTTCTCCTCTATATATTATATTTGCAGGTGGTGATCCATGAAGACTTCATTCAGTCTTGCTTTGACCGTTTGAAAGCCTCTTATGACACGTTGTGTGTTTTGGATGGTGACAAAGACAGTATTAATTGTGCAAGACAGGAAGCTGTTCGAATGGTCCGAGTATTAACTGTTTTAAGAGAATATATAAATGAATGTGACAGTGATTATCATGAAGAAAGAACAATTTTGCCTATGTCAAGGTTTGTGAATAATTGATACCTGGGATTAATTTTTAGTTGCTTGATATTTTCCTAACCATTTCCCTATTTTAAAATGTGTACAAGGGAAAGAGAAGAAAAGAGATTTATCTTTTGGAAAATGTATCTTGACCTTTAAAAACATAAGCATCGGGTTGGGGATTTAGCTCAGTGGTAGAGCGCTCGCCTAGCAAGCTTCAAGGCCCCGGGTTCGGTCCCCAGCTCCGGAAAAAAACCAACATAAGCATCTTATGGAGATATTTGCTTATTTTTGTGATAGAATAGTTTATTAGGGAAGAAAGTAGGTCAGAGTTTCTCGAGCTTTTTAAAAAAGTTTGTGATTATTTTGTTTTGCTTAAATATGTTTCTCACTGTGTAGTGTTCAGAGTGGCCTTAAACTTAGATTGTCACTGCTTCCCCTGTGCAGGGATTACATGCCCACCATGTTATCTTTTTTAAATAATAGACTTTTTATTCCTTCAATGTCAGTTTTTATTTTATTAATTTTCCTTTTACATAAAAAAATACTATTTCATTTATGTGGCTGTGCATGTGCCGTGGTGCAAGTGTGGAGATCAGAGGATAATTCGAAAGAGTCTGTTCTTTTACCATTTGGGTCATTTGGTTCCCAGGGACCATTTGGGTCTTCAGGTTTGGTAGCAATCCCCTTTATATATTGAGAAACCTCATAAGCCCCAAGTTTCAATATAATTGTTTTATATACACATTTTTATGAGTGTAGGTGTACCCACCATGCTCCTTTGTGGAAGCCAGTAGTAGACTTTGGGTGTCCTGTTATTCTCCTTACTATTCCGTTTAATCTGTCCTCTCAATGAGCTAGGAGCTGGACAGGCAGCAAACCCCAATCATCTTATTTTTGTCACCTACACTTTTAGAATTATAAGCACCTTTAGCTAAAAAGCTAATATAGGGGCTGGAGATTTGGACTTGGGCCCTTGCTTTGTGCTTGTACAGCAAGCACTCTTACCACTGAAACATCCCTTCAGTTTCAGTTTTCATACTTGTTTATACTGTTAAACATTATAGCATGCCTTTTAGCCGAACACTCAGGAGGCATAGGCAGGGGGGACTGTTGCAGGTTTGAGACTGACTTCTTCCCTGGTCAGTATAATAAGTTCTAGCTCAGTCAAGGCTCCATAGTGAGATTCTGTTACAAAAAAAGGGGAGAAAACATGGTGCATAGTTCATTTTTTCCTTTTTTCAGATTTAGTTTATTTTCTGTGTATGAGTGTTTACTTACATGTATGTATGTGTTCCATATGTATGTCTGGTGCCCTTAGAGGTCAGAAACAAGCCCTAGATCCCCTGGGACTAGAGTCATAAGACACTTGAGCCCTGTAAGGTGAGCTGCCATGTAGGTACTAAGAACCTAACCTGGTTCCTCTGCACCCTGTCTCAAACAAACAACAACAAAATAATACTCAGATTGAAAATTACTTCAATTGAATTCTTAAAAACTCACATGACAGGTAATCAGAAACACACTTTCAAATAGTTTAACCATATTTCTTTTTTTTTCTTTTTTTTGGTTCTTTTTTTCGGAGCTGGGGACTGAACCCAGGGCCTTGTGCTTCCTAGGCAAGCGCTCTACCACTGAGCTAAATCCCCAACCCCAACCATATTTCTTTTAAGGCCTTACCATTTAATAATTCAAATAATATTTATGTTAAGTTGTTCCTTGATATAATTTCATATTTTTTGTATCATACCTTCAAGATAAAATGTCAACATAATGTAGTTTTGGAATGACTTGATGAAAGGTTTTTGGGCAATTCTGGGCAGTAGTGCGTGCCTCTAATCCCAGCACTCAGGCAAAGAATGGTGGTGGATCTCTCCCAGTTGAGGGCAACTTGGTCTACATAGCAAGTTCAGGACAGCTAAAGCTACACAGTGAGAGAGTCTCACAAATCAAAGTTCAAGCAGAATGTGTAACAGCTTTTTTATTGATGTTCTCAAGGTAAATCTTAACTTGCACATTTATAAACAGCAAGGATTAGTGATTTGGGCTTTACAAGTATAGAAGTGAATGAAATGTTCCTACTATATCTGTATCTTAATCGGTGGGGCAGATTGGATGTAGTTGCTTAGAGTTGCTCATCCTCGCCTTAGATATGTAATCCTTCTACCTCAACAATGGCTGGGATTTCTGGAATGAGGCACCATGCCTGGTATTTGTATTAATTCTTTTTAGGTCAATACATTATTTTATATGATTGTGAACATCAAAGTACTAACAGTGGAATATAGTCATTGTGTTTTGGATACTAGAGTATTTATAGTTAAAAGGATAAAGAATTTTTTTCCAAGGCACTATAATGTCTTCAATTCACTTTTATTTAATAAGAAAATATTCAATGTTAAAGTTCCATCTTTATTTTTTTGGCAGCTAAATTTGGAGATTTGCTGAACATAGTATTTTCCATTTCTTTTCCCCACCAGAGCTTTCCGTGGCAAACACCTCTCTTTTATAGTTCGGTTTCCAAACCAGGGCAGACAAGTAGATGACTTGGAAGTTTGGTCTCATACAAATGATACCATTGGTTCAGTTCGACGATGTATACTAAATCGCATTAAAGCCAATGTAGCTCATACAAAAATTGAACTCTTTGTGGGTGGTGAGCTTATTGATCCTGGAGATGACAGAAAGTTGATTGGACAATTAAACCTAAAAGATAAATCAGTAAGTATATTTAGTTACTCCCTGAAAATTTTTTAAATAGAACCTCACTCTGTATTTTATTGTTAACTATTTATTATGTGAATCTTAATGTCAGATGCTAAGGTTATAACACTAATTTAGACATGCATCGAACACTTAGAATATATCAAAACAAGTAGTTAGAACAAAGAGTACTTTAAAAAATATTAGCATCTAATTTTTGTTTAATTATTTTATGTATATGATTGTTTTGTATGCATGTATATCTGTACCATGTGTATGCCCCTTGAAAATCATAGGAAATTGGATCCCCTGAATATTGGTGCTGGGAATGCAACCCAGGTCCCCTACAATAACTGCCAGTGCTCTTAATCAGTGAGCCACCTCTCAGCCCAGCATCTAGTTTTCTAAATTCAATTGTTGACATATCACTAGCTTCCAAGTTTTCTCTTGTTTTTTTCCTTGTCTTTGATTCCAATTTGTATCCTTTTCAGCTAATTACAGCCAAACTTACACAAATCAGCTCCAATATGCCGTCAAGTCCTGATAGCTCCTCTGATTCCTCAACTGGATCTCCTGGAAATCACGGTAATCATTACAGTGATGGTCCCAACCCAGAGGTGGAAAGCTGTTTGCCTGGAGTGGTAAGTATATTCAGTTGTGCAGGTCATTATATTTGTTGAGAATTGCTGAGAACAGACAGTACATAAACAGGATGTTTTTGTTGGAGAACAACTGATTTTGTTGTTGTTGAAGAAATATCTGCACATTTATCCTTCAGTCCCTCTGAAATGTAATTGTAACTCAGTTGAAATTTAAACTAAAACTTCCCTGTAGTTAATAAGTATTTAGTTATATGTACATATAATTAATCCATTGGAATTTAATTATAACATTTCAGTATACAAATTTAGAAAGCCGTCACTGTTTTACATATTTGTTTTATAAAATGGATTTAAAAAAAACTTTGTATATATGAAAATATCCATAATCTTTGTCATTGTATCCAAAGAAAACACTGGCGTCCCCTACTGACCTCTGCTTTCACTTCATAAGAACTTTAATGACTGCAGTAACACCAGTCAATCCAGTGTAAGAACAAATTGGTTAGAAGTTTAGTAATGGCATGGTGGCAGTTTCACTATGTTCGGAGTCTCTTTAAGTTATATGCAGGTGAGAAATAGTGTAATAAAACAAATGTGGCCTGGATGATGTTTTAGGTCTGCACCATGAAGAATTTATACAGATGAGATGAACAAGAATAACAGAAGTAACAGGAGCAAAGTATGGAGATAAGATTTTAGGAAGACCTTTTTTGAAGCCCAGGAGTAATTTTTCAGCTAATTATTTGTGTCTTATATTCTAGATAATGTCACTTCATCCCAGATACATCTCTTTCCTTTGGCAAGTTGCAGACTTAGGGAGCAGCCTAAATATGCCCCCTCTTAGAGATGGAGCAAGAGTTCTTATGAAACTTATGCCGCCAGGTAAGGTGTTTTCAATGATGACATAGTGCATGCTAACAATAGAAGGTATATTAACAAATTCCTCTTCTAAGTAAACCATATATCGGTGGTTAGTAAAGTAGCCTGTAAGCCAAAATCTTTTTTTTTTTTTTCTTGTCTTTTTTTTCGGAGCTGGGAGCTTGCCTTTACCACTGAGCTAAATCCCCAACCCTAGCCAAAATCTTCTAACAACTTATTTTTATACAGCCCAATACATAAAGAAAGTGTCTAAATTTTTCAAGGGCTAAAATAAAATCAGAACAATATCTATTTGGAGTTTTAGGAGATGGCTCAATGGATAAAGGTGTGTGCCTGCAAGTCTGATGAACTGTAGAAGAGAACTGACTCCCTTCAGCTGTCCTCTGACCTCCACATTTACCATTCCTCACATACATACACACCTACAAATAAATGTAAAAAAAATAGAAGTTTTGATACAGATTCTGTGAAATTTTTAGTATCTGTAATTTTTTCAGTTTTTCTGTCTTACAGCTACATCCATTCATTTATATATTTTTTGCAGATTTTTGTTGATCAACAGCTGAGAGCTCAGTAACAAAGACCATGTGGCCCAAAATCCTAAAATAATGTAGTATGGCCATTTGCAGAATATGTTTGCCTGGGACCAGTAAGATGGCTCAGTAGGTAAAGGTGCTTGCCACCAACCTTGAAGACCTGAATTTGATCCCTGGGACCCACATGGTGGAAAGAGGATGTATTCTTTCACATTGTACTCTGACCTCCACGTGGGTGCCCATGGCACAAGCACATAAACAGTTGTGCACACAAATACAAATAAACAAAGCTGTACTCAGACAGCTTTGTGCTTTGTGTGTGTTCTCCACTGGCCCCATGTTCTCCTCTCTCTCTCTCTCTCCTCTCTCTCTGTCTCTCTCTCTCTCTCTCTCTCTCTCTCACACACACACACACACACACTAATTTTTACTTCATTTAAGTCAAGCTATAGTCCAAATTTGAAACAGTGAACAATTGATTAAAGTTTGTACTGTTTTACCAAGCAGAATGAGTTGTTTTTCCTAAGAGCTACCTCCTTCCAGGAGTTTAAAGATTATTTTTAAATATGCCAGTCTATCTTAAGCTCTTTATAGTCTCTCTTCTCTGTCTGTCTCTGTTTCACTCTGTCTGTTTCTTTCTGTTTCTGTCTGTCTTTCTCTTGCACTCTCTCTTGCTCTCTCTTTCTCTGAGACAGGGTCTTACTATGTAGGTTTGCTGTCTTAGAATGCATGGAGATCCACTTACCTCTACTTCCTTAGTGCTTGGATTAAATGCTTGCACCACTGTGCTTTGCTGGATTTACTTTTTTAAATAATGCATTGCTATAATTATATAATTACTTGGATCTGGGTATCCTTCAAAGAAACTTGAAAAAAAAATAATCTAAGGCAGAAGCTTACAAACGGTAAATCCATATGATTGGAAGCCTGCTCACTTTTCTGAATTGCTTAAAAAATATGTTTTCCTTTACTTTTCTAACCGTGCTTTTCTTAACACTTGGACTTTCCCCAAGTACATTTGACTTTCTAAAGCTTCCTTTCCTGCCATGTGGTTTCTTGTTTACCACAGGTCTTACTTCCTTGCCAGCATAACCTTCCTTCTCCTTCAGGCAGCTACTCAAGTTTCACAGCTTACCTTCCCAGAGGATTTTCTTTTAAACTCTAATAAAATTGTCCTTCATCTTCCACAACATAAGTGAATAACCCAAAACTATAGCCAACTATTGATAGCAAGTTTATGGATAGGGTTTTTTGACATCTATATTTTATAATAAAAAGCTTATATATGATCGGGGACCTGAAATAATTTAGTTACACATATAAGAGCTGGAATGGCCACAAAGCGAACCTTTAGTTAAGACTCCAAATACATACATTTTAAGCTAAAACCATTAAGTGATTTATTTAGAATTCATTGCTTTTATTTAAGGTTTTTTGTTTGTTTGTTTGTTTGTTTGTTTTTTTGACAGAGTCTTGCTAATTGTTCCTGGCTAGCTTTGAACTCAAATTTGCCTGCCTTTACTGGGACTTAAGGCATATACCACCATTCATGACCTTGAACTTTTGTTTTAAAACATTTGTTGCATTTACATATTCATTTTTTGTGTGGGTACCACTTTGTGTAGAGATCTTGAAGATTGCCTCAGGAATCAAGTTTCCTCTTTGCCACTTGTAGGTTCTGGGAATTGAACTCAGGTCTTTCTCAGTTTGGTAAGGGTAGTTACCTACTGAACAATTTCACTTAAACTCCTTTCTTTACTTCCTTTTGGTTCCATCCTTCATTCAAGGTTTTTGCTTTTTGTTTTGTTTACTGAGACAACGTGTCACTATGTTGTCCTGGATATCCTGCCACTCCAGGTTGACTTCAAACTTACATAACTCTGCTTGCCTCTGCCTCTGCACTGAGATTAAAGGTTTGCACAACAGTGCCAGGCTCTTTTTTTCACGCTCTATTAATGTTTGATTTTTTTTTATAAGGTTCAGTTTCTTGAGTACTGTGATGTCTTTCAGTGAAACAAAGTGATCTGTAATGTCAGAAAGTACGAAATAAACTTGGGAGTAAGAACTGTTGCTGTTTTTTACACTTCGTTTGGAAGTGGGTTTTTTTTTTAAATCAGTCTCCTGCAATTGGATAGAGAACGTGTTGACTGGAGGCTCCGGGATGAGAGACAGTTCCCTTATGTTTAGGCTGGCTGATTAAAAGGCTCTGGTTGGTGTTTTGATTCTCTCTGATTTGTTTACTTTTAAGTCAACCCAAGTATAGATAGCTTAACTGAATTGTTTGCTGTTTCATGCTCTTGAAAATGCTAGAAGTGATATAGATGTGAATTGTGTTTCATTTCATACTATGCCTCTTTCTTTTACAGATAGTACAACAATAGAAAAATTAAGAGCTATTTGTTTAGATCATGCCAAACTTGGAGAAAGCAGCCTTAGTCCATCTCTTGACTCACTTTTCTTTGGTCCTTCAGCCTCACAAGTGCTATACCTAACAGAGGTTAGTTTTTTTGTTTTTGTTTTTCATTTTGGACTCAGTTCTTCTTGTTTAAATTTGGTCTTTGATGTATGTATAAGGTGGGTTTGAGGTAGTCAATGTCTTTGCAGTCTTGATGGAGCTTATGTCTTAAATCCCTTTTAATTCAATCCGTGTCTCTTCCCCACCCCCCTTTTATTTTCAGGTAGTCTATGCCCTGTTAATGCCTGCTGGTGCACCCCTGGCTGATGACTCCTCTGATTTTCAGTTTCACTTCTTGAAAAGTGGTGGTTTGCCCCTTGTTCTGAGTATGCTAACCAGAAATAACTTCCTACCAAATGCTGATATGGAAACTCGAAGGGGTGCCTACCTCAATGCTCTTAAAATAGCCAAACTGTTACTAACTGCCATTGGCTATGGCCATGTTCGGGCTGTGGCAGAAGCATGTCAGCCAGGTGTAGAAGGCGTGAATCCTATGACATCGGTAATACAGACTTTTGTTTTGGTTTCTAAAATCTCTAATAGTACATAGTCATTTTCAAGGTTAAATTTCTCAATGATTCTAAAGTGTAGAGTTCAACTTTGGCTCATATATGTCTTGTTAATAGAAATGTTCACTTATTACTCTATATTTGTATTAAAAGTACACACTTCACTGGCTTTGCTACTACTAGTTTAAGAGGGCATTTCCTTCGGTTCCTTTCAGACCATTTGAGTTTTGCTTCACTCTTAAGGTAAAATAAATGCCACTTGAATGAATTTCTAACTTGTGCCAAGCAGATAAGAAGTGATGTTAAGATTTGTAATTGATTTAGCCTTTTACCAGGTTTTGTCCCATGTTCATTGGCTTAAACTTTAATTATGAAGGCCATTTTGCTGGTCTCAAAATATGCTAGAGTTTAATGACTACTTAAAGGCCAAACTATGTAAATAGTTACTGAATTACTGATAAAAGACAAAAGTCTTTAGTGGGTTGAGGCAAAAGGATTATAACATATTCAAGGCCAGCCTGGGCTACGTAATGAGAGTCCCTGTTTTTATTCTTAAAATAGTCTCTAAAATAATTCATAAATGAAGTTTTTAATAAGATTTGTTGGGCCTTTTTTGTTTATTTTTGTTTTCTGGGGATTTTTTGTTTTGTTTTTTGAGATAGTTTTTCTGTTTAATCCTAGCTTCTACTAGATCTTGATCTATAAACCAGGCTGGCCTTCAACTCAGAACTCACAAAGATCTACCTACCTCTGCCTCCCAAGTGCTAGGATTAAAGTTGTGCACCACCGTGCCCAAGTATAAATGAAGTTTTATGATAGATACTTAAGATTTGCCTACTAGCAATCTTAAAGGTCAGTTGAGATGGGAGAGTAAGGGAGTGATTAGGTAATTGACAATAGTTGAGGCAGAATAATGGAGACCTTGATCTTGTTAACAATAATTATTGTTATTTTATGTAATTGATGTTCTGCCTGCACTTTTTTTTTTTTGTTTGTTTTTTGTTTTTTTTCGGAGCTGGGGACCGAACCCAGGGCCTTGCTCTACCACTGAGCTAAATCCCCAACCCCCTGCCTGCACTTTTGTCTTCGAGTGTCATATTCCCTGGAGCTGGAATCACAGACTCCTACTGCTGAACTGTCTCTCCAGCCCCCAATAATAATTGTATTATCTTAATCTGATCACTTTCATATGTTAGAAATTTTCTGTAAACTAGCCAGGCATGGTGGAGACTCATAACATGAGGATCTGGAAAGCTAAGACAAAAGGATCACATATTCAAGGCCAATCTTTGGCTACATAAGACCAAAAACAGACAAAAAAGAAGCAAAAGGAGTGAACTTTTTCCATAAAAGATAAAAATGACTAAGATTATATATTGTATACTATGGTCCATTTCATTAGGATTTTTAAAATAATTTTTAATGGGTTAAAAAGGAAAGACTGATGCTTATCAGGTATGATGGTTCTTACCTGTAATCCCAGCACTTGGAATGCCAAAGCAGGATGTATGCAAAAAGTTTAACACCCCTCCCCCACCACCAGCTTTAACCTGAGACCTTGTATCTCACCGAATGAGGGAGGACTCTTGTAAGGATAAAAAGATTCTTATTTTAATCCATGACATGACTACTTAATGAAGTGTACAAAACACACAAAAGGCAATAGCATGCTTCCTCTTGTATCTTTTCTATAATACTTAGAGAACATGGCCATTTGCTAGCTGTAAATACTAAGGTATTATAATTGTGAAGTATTTGTTGTCAATTAAAAGCTAAACACAAATTTAGTAGTAGTAGGGATATCTTAAACATTTACAGTATAGAGAAAAGTTACAATTCAAAAGATAATCAGAAGTATTTAGCTAACTGCATTATCTGTTTCTCATTATTAAAACACTTAATATACTATTAAGTAAAAGTACTGCTATTTTTTGTTTGTTTTTTTATAGTCATAATTTTTCTAATTTTCAAAGTAGAATTTTGTAACTAGAGATTATGAACAGGGTCTGCTTAAAAGGATACACATGTAAAAAATATGATTTACTGCATCTTGAGATGAGTTTGGACTTGATATGTTAATAGAAAGACAGGCCAGATTAATCTAGAATAGGGGACTGTAGAGAAATCTGTTCTAGTTGCATACCACGTTGGCAGGATATTGTGTGTAAATGTGGAAAGAAAACATCTTAGGAATGTCGATGAATGGGGTACGAATGATTGGGTCAAGTTATATACAGAATACTGACATAAGATGGTTAACTGTTTTTCAGGTCAACCAAGTAACTCATGATCAAGCAGTGGTGCTACAAAGTGCCCTTCAGAGCATTCCTAACCCATCATCTGAATGCATGCTTAGAAACGTGTCCGTTCGTCTTGCTCAGCAGATTTCTGATGAGGTTAGTATTGTAAGAGTTATATAGAATACATCATACATAATGTTTTACAGGTCATAATTGTTACTATACAATTTTAAAAGATTTTATTCTGTGTGTTTTGCCTGCATGTAATATGTCTGTGCACAGCTTGCATGCCTGATGCTCTTTGAGATCAGAAGAAGGCATCTGGATCCTCCAGAACCTGGAGCTACAGACCATTCTGAGCTTCCATGTGGATGATGGGAGTCGAACCCTGGGTCCTCTGGAAGAGCAGCCAATGCTCCTAGAGCTGTCTCTCTAACCCTTTTTAAAAATTCACTCATTTTACTGTTTCAGTCTAGATCATGTTTTTTCTAATGCCAATTAATATTCTTAGTACTTTTTTCAACTTTTTATATAATAAACAGCATTTTTTCAGAGTATATATATAACATTTCACACTCATACAAACACTACACAATAAGTTTTCTTTTGGGACTTACAGTCAAATCCAACGTTTCACACCTATATATATATATCCCTAAGACAGACCGTTTCTGTAACTATTCCTTGTGGTTTTTTGCAGTCAGTACTTCCTTTCAGTTCTAATATCAGATATCCACTAAATTTTTTGTCCCCTATGAAAGTTTTCATTTTCTTGAGTTTTTTTTTTTTTTTAAGATTTTATTTTATCGTATGAGTACACTGCAGCTGCCTTCAGACACACCAGAAGAGGGTATCAGATCTCATTACAGATGGTTGTGAGCCACCATGTGGTTGCTGGGATTTGAACTCAGGACCTCAGGAAGAGCAGTTTGGTGCTCTTAACCACTGAGCCATCTCTCCAGCCCCCCCATTTTCTTGAGTTTTATTCAGTTGGATCATGCCTATAATCCAAACACTTGAGAGGATAAAGCAAAAGGATAATAAATAGGCCAGCCTGCAAGAACCAATCTCAAAAAAAGTTATTGATGACTTTATGAATTGTCAGTGTTCTAAGGTACAATAGATCATTCCATTTTGTTAAATAAATTCATTTTGTGGGATCACTGTATGCTAGTCGTGGTGGCTCACCTATAGACCTAGGACTTAGGGTCAGAGGTAGACAAATCTACATGAGTTCTAGGCCTGCCTGGTCTGCATAGACTGTCTGAAAAAAAATATATGCATGCATATATGTACACTCAGACACACATACACGTAAATAAAAAAGTAGGTAGATCGGGGTTGGGGATTTAGCTCAGTGGTAGAGCGCTTGCCTAGGAAGCGCAAGGCCCTGGGTTCGGTCCCCAGCTCCAAAAAAAAAAAAAAAGTAGGTAGATCATATATATTATAAAATAAAACATATAATCCCATTATGAATATTCCATGATTTGTTTATATATGTGACAAAATATACTTGGGTTTTTTTTTTTTTTGCCCTTTAGATATGAATAAAACTGCTATGAAAATTTTATACCAATATTTGAACTTCTTATTCTCTAATATGTGGGCATGAAATGGTTGTCATTTCTGTGGTGATCAACACTAATAGTCTTCTCAACAGTTTTAATTAATCATTATTTTATAGGCTTCAAGATATATGCCTGATATTTGTGTAATTAGAGCTATACAAAAGATTATTTGGACATCAGGATGTGGGGGATTACAACTGGTATTCAGCCCAAATGAGGAAGTCACAAAAATTTATGAGAAGGTAAGAATTTTGAGAGAAATATACCCCTATATAAATGAATATATATATATGGCTACACTTCTGTGTTCATCCTTAAACATCACTTGCATAGTTATAGTTGCAGCTGTACCTGAACAAAGGTTTATTTTTAAAACAAAGAATTTAATCTTGAGATTTAATCTGAGGCTACTTTAGAATAAAAGTGAGATTTTTACATGTCAGTGAAGTCAGACCATCTCAAAGAATTTGCATTTTCCTTTATCTTTCAGTCCTGTGTAAGTTAAGGTTCTGTTATGTATACCTACCCCTTAGACACTTGCATTCTTAGAGGTTTGTTGTTGTTTTGTTTTGTTTGTAGTTTTGCTTTTGTTATTTTTTATGTGTATAAGTATTTTACCATATGTATACATGTGTGCTATGAATGTCTGGTTCCCTCAGAGGTCTGTGGGGAAGAGGGATTGGATCCCCTGGCAGTTGAAAGCCACCATACAAATGCTATGTATTGAACCTGATTCCTCTGTAAGAACAAGAGCTCTTAACTACTGAGTCAACTCTCCAGCTCACACTTCTCCATTCTTAAGAAAAACTTGAGTAATAAGAACTTCTTGCTCAGTATAGTGCCCTCTTTATATTGAACACTTTGTCCTTCCTGCTATTTTGGTGTTCTTGTAGAATCTGTTTGGTATAGTGTCTCTTTGGTATATTATTTGGTAAAATGAATGAAAGCCCATTTCAGTCACATTAAAGTCACAGCATATTTGGAGTTAGGAAAAAATGTTTAAGCCTTACTGAACGCTTGTTCAAAAAGACTGGATTTTTTTTTAATTAAATAGCACAATAATATACCTACCTATTGTGCTAGAGTGGTTCACAAAGAAGGAATGATTGGTTGTTGGTTCAGACGTGTACAACTCAGAAGGTCTCTAGGAGCTTCTTAACTACAAAGTGCTCAATGATATATTTGTTGAGTATATGTCCAACCCCTTTTGGATCATAGCAAAATATTGGCATTAGACTTAGTTTTCTATTATAGTTTCCAAACTATTTCAAAAGACCTCAAGAAATAAGTAGAGAGAGGGAATATGTAGTTTAATGGTAGGTAAATTTTAAGCACTAAGCTTTTGAAGTTACATAGAATTTTCTTTTAAGCACTTTCTAAATTAACTTACAAAGGATTTAGATTTCTTCATTGCACTTTTCAAACATTAGTTTTTATTGTTTTCCTTCCCTTCCTCCTCCCTTTTCTTGTTCTCTCTGTTCCCCAACAAGGTGTTTTCCCTTATACTTTCATATTACATAAGGTTTTTCTTTAAAAGCTTCTTTAAATAATTTGTTCCCAATTATTTTACAGACCAATGCAGGCAATGAGCCAGACCTTGAAGATGAACAGGTTTGCTGTGAGGCATTGGAAGTGATGACACTGTGTTTCGCCCTGATTCCAACAGCCTTAGATGCTCTAAGTAAAGAAAAGGCTTGGCAGACATTTATTATTGACTTACTGTTACACTGTCACAGCAAGTAAGTTTATTTTTTATTTAAGAAACTTGATCTTATGTTTGTAAAGTAGAATCAAATTTATGTTGACACAAGGTATTATAGAAACCAAATACTCTCCATGGTACATTAATGTTGAGGAAATTTTTACTTACTATTTAACCTAACCTAAATTTGTTTAATTTTAGTCAGCAAAATTGGGTAGGATATTGGCCTCCTGTCTTGTATTTCTCTGCCAACTTTAATGTGAAATTTTATGGGTTACCATAGGAATTTAAGCATAAAGATTGGTTAATTATAATCTATCATTTTTTCATTTTAAGAACATTTAATCAGTATTACTAATGTTTCAAGCTGATTTTATACAAGTAATTTGGATTTAAGGCAATTCAAATCTGTAGATTGGTTTACATCCTTTTATAGTGGTCTGATGCTGATCTTCACATGTAATTATAAAATTAATTAGGCAAGACATGGCGGCACACATCTTTAATCTCAGCACTTTGCAGGCAGAGAACAAAGGGACCTCTGGGCTTGTGGCTAGGCTGCTCTACGTGTTTCAAGACAACCAGTGCGACATAGCAAGGCCATGTCTCAAAACAAAACCAAAGTAACAACAACAACAAAACAAACAAGCACAGCCTGTTGGTGGTTGCAGCACCACCACCATATAGACCTCTAATCCCAATACACCTGTAGTACTAGCACTAGGCAGGCAGGAGGCAGAGGTAGACAGATTTATGTGAGTTCAAGGCCAGTCTCTTTTAACAGAGCTAGTTCTAGGATACCCAAGGTTTCACAAAGAACCCTGTCTTGAAAAACAAAAAACCACCACAAAATCTAATTGATGTCATTATGGCTTGGATACAACTTGCCTAGTCCTAGCAACTAACATGATCCAGTGGAGCATCAAGTGAGAAATGTGTAGTGATCAGAAAAGAACCTTGAGTGATTTCCTTGAAAATAGCCAGTTTAGCCTGTTAAACTCTTTTTCATCTGGGTAGTAGTAGCATCCCTTTAATTCCAGCACTGGGGAAGGGGGAGAGGCAGTGGCAGGCATATCTCTTAAGTTCGAGCCCAGCCTGTTCTACAGAGTGAGTTCTAGGATAGCCAGGGCTACACAGAGGAACCAGAGGGCTGTGGAGGTTGGGGGGAGAAAAGAAACCCTTTTTCATGAGATCCAAACACATACAAAAGAGGGGAAACTTGCTACCTCTTTAAGAAAATTGTACCATAGTTAGACAGCTGTGTACATTGAAAAAAGTAGGGTGAATCATTCTAGTTCCATTTAATCATGAGTCATCTTCAAGGAACTATTTTATTATAAACACAGTAGTTTTCTACCCTTAGAGACTATCAGAATCATCTGAAAGATTTGTTAACACATTCTTGGTCAGGCCTACTACTAGCATTTCTCTTCGGATCTGAAAATTGGCATTTCTATGAAGTTACCAGTTGATGCCGATGTTGCTCATCTGGGGGTCATGCTTTTGGAATCAATGCCACAGGATAAGGAAGAGGTGCAGCAGTATGCGTTCTGTGATAACATAATCCCCACTGGCCCCTCCTCTAAGGCACAACTGATAAAAGTTCTAAGGAAGGGGGACTGGTTTTTAAGGTTCGATATAGGGGCATGTTTTATCTATTGCTAGTTTTATCCTCTTCCAGAAAAGGGTTGATGCATTCCTCAAACTCTTCAGGGACAGTATGAGGTCACTAAACATGCAGTGGTAAATGCATCTACATGTATGCTTTTCATGAGTGTTTAAGTGGATGTTAGTTTGTGTTCCTAATGTATCATCCCCTCCCCAAGAGAAAACAATATATTAAACATAATTCATTTCCATTTCAGAACTGTCCGTCAAGTAGCACAGGAACAATTCTTCTTAATGTGCACCAGATGTTGCATGGGACACAGGCCTCTACTTTTCTTCATTACTCTACTCTTTACTGTTTTGGGGGTAAGAGACTTAAAAATATGTTTAACAGTATAACTTACTCCTTCAACAAGGAAGGATATTCTGGAATTTGTGGGTTTAGCATGAATCAGTCAGGGCAATCTATAATTAATAAAACATTAGTTAACTCGGGGTTTTTACAAGGGGACTTCAAAGCATGAACATATTGATTCATTATACTGTATTTTTATCATTTTCAGAGCACAGCCAGAGAGAGGGCTAAACATTCAGGCGACTACTTTACTCTTTTAAGGCATCTTCTTAATTACGCTTACAACAGTAACATTAATGTACCCAATGCTGAAGTTCTTCTAAATAATGAAATTGATTGGCTTAAAAGAATTAGGGTAAGTTGCAGTTAATACTTTGTTTATATCATTAAGAAATGGTGATTCGTTTATAAATGGTTCATAATTTAGAACATTTTAAGCTTCAAAGTTAAAGGGGACCAAAGAACATACATCGCATTGTTGAGTTGTACTTTATAGAATGCATGCATTACTACTTACAGAAAATGTGTGTTTAGGGTTTAGAATACAAGGTAAGCATAGTACCACATGGTTTTTTAAGCCCAGTACTTGGGAGGCAGAAGCAAGCAGATTTCTGTGAATTTAAGGCCACATACTGAGACTTTGTCAGTGGGGTGGGAGCAGTTGTCATACTGAGGTTCAGCTTTTCTGCCTTTCATCAAGTTTTCATATTAAAGAAAATACTGCCCCTCCCTGCTGCCACAAAAAACGTAGTCAAATACACTAATTTTTCAAGGCCACATGAAAATTTATTTCTGAGGAAATCTATAGTTATATTGATTACTTTTCTGTTTCTGTGATACTACATCCCAACAAAAACAAGGGAGAGGGGATAGGGTTTAAGAGTCCACCATATCAAGAAAGGTAAGGTAGTAGAAGCAGGAAGCTGGCCATTAACATTGAAACTGATGAAGCCAGAAAGGAAGAACAGGAAGTGAGTCCAAAATTCAAAACCAACAAACATACCCTTCTAGTAGCTAATCTATTTCCTCCAGCAAGATTCCACCTCTTTCTTGTTCTGATTCCTCCATTCCATAAGTTAAACATTTGATTTTTTTTCTCTTTGGCAGGATGATGTTAAAAGAACAGGTGAAACAGGCATTGAAGAGACAATCTTAGAAGGACACCTTGGGGTTACAAAGGAGCTACTGGCTTTTCAGACCCCTGAGAAAAAGTTTCATATTGGTTGTGAAAAGGGGGGTGCTAATCTCATTAAAGTAAGTTCTGTGTTCTTGATTCTAAACTAACTACATATCCTTTCCTTGTACATGTTGTTTAATATGATTGATAGCACTAGGTCTGTGGTGTATTACTTTGACCTTTTATAAAACCTGCCTCTTAAGAATCTTTACCAAGGTTACAATATTTGTTTAGATAATATATAAAGCACCATGGCATGCTTATAGATATTATATGCATATAAAATGTAAGTGTAAAGTGCTACTTAATTTTTCTATTCTGAAAAATCTGAGCTATTCCTAAGGATATTTAAATGAATCAAGCCTGTTTTAGTTTTTTGATTTTGTTTTCTTTTTTTAAGACAGAGTCTCTGTAGTTTGGACTGTCCTGTAATTTACAGAGATCTGCCTACCTCTGACTCCTGAATACCTGGCAGTCTGTGTCTGAGCTAAATCCCCAACCCCCATATATATCAATTCCTGATGAATTTTTTTAACCTGGTAATTCAGACAAAAATTTGTCATTTTGATATAATTTTATTCAAAATTGGCTTCTATAGGTATCCATTTGATTTTTTTAAAGTAAATGTAAAATAGATCTAAGCACAAGGGTCTCTTGAGTTCAAGGACAGCCAGGGCTACATAGACTCCTGTCTCAAAAAAAGTAAATGTAAAATATAAATTAATTATGACTTTATTCCTTTAAAAAACAAATTAAGTGTCTAGTAAATAGGTAAAAGAATATTTTTACTAGAAAACTCACATAAATTTTCTGTGATAATAAGGCTTAAGTCAAATTCTAAGACAAATATTCCTCTTTCTAGAATATGTCATTGCTAATATTTAATCCTTTCTTTAAACTGTTTAGGAATTAATCGACGATTTCATCTTTCCTGCATCCAATGTTTACCTCCAGTATATGAGAAATGGAGAACTCCCTGCTGAGCAGGCCATTCCTGTCTGTGGTTCACCAGCCACAATTAATGCTGGTTTTGAGTTACTTGTAGCATTAGCTGTTGGCTGTGTAAGGAACCTCAAACAGATAGTAGATTCTTTGACTGAAATGTATTACATTGGTACAGCAATAACTAGTAAGTACTTTAAAACATGGTTGTGGTGATGATTGTGTTTTAAATCGTTTGCTCTTCTTATAAATGTCTTTAAGTCATAGTTTTGGTAGTAACTAGTCTAGGATTTTTAGCAAGTAGATATGAGAACATAAGTGGTTGTACAAGTATTTGGTAAATTAAATGTTATCTTTCAAATTGGAAATAAAGCCTATCTCCATTGTAGTCATAAATGCAACCACAGCTTAAATAATCTCTTGACTCAGAAAATCTTTCCGTCCCTCACGGAGAAATGCCTCTACTTTTTCTTAAAGTTCTCACTATGTTCCAGCAAGTTTAAATGTAGTGAGGTGAAAATTTATTTAGCTTAATGAAGTTTTTCTTTTGAGTTGACATGATTTTGCATGTTAAAAAATTGGAGGTTGGGGGAGCATGGCTCACTCCTTTAATCCCAACACTGAGGAGGGCAGAGGCAGGTGGATCTCTGAATTTGAGTCCAGCTTGGTCTACAGAGTGAGTTCTAGGACAGACAAGGCTATTCAGAGAAACCCTGTCTCAGGGCAGAGGTGGTATTTAAGTATAAATCGGGTATGTCAGTACACACCTATAATCCTACTACCTTGAAAGGTTGCTGTGAGTTTGAAGCTAACCTGTTTCTATCAATTAGTTTTCTATTACTGTGATAAAGTAAGCAAGCCAACTTACAGAAGGAAGGGTTTATTTTCAGAGATATATAAAGTCTTTCACTATCTCAGCAAGGAAGCATGGCAGCAGGTAGGCATGGCAGGAGCAGTACTACTGACAACCAGGAGCTGCAAGCAGGAAGCAGAATAAACTGGAAATGGCATATAACTTTTAAAGCCTGAGAGCCTGCCCTGAGTAACAAACTTCTCTAAAAGGCCACACCTTCCTAAACTTACCCAAGCAGTGCCACAGACTAGGAGTAAAGTTAAATGCCCAGAATACATATCCTTAAAAGAGCACTTGATCTCCAAGCAAATTAGGACAGCCAGGTCTTCATACCAAGGCTTCATCATAAAAAAAAGAAAAGTAAAGCAAACAAGTAAAAGAGTATACACCTAAAAAGTACATTTTACCTATCTGTTCCCTTGGTTCTTTTGATAGTCATAATTGTGCCATCCTCCTATGTTTCTTGTCATCTTCTCTGTATATTCAGGTCCTCTGAAAGAACAGCCAATACTCTCAACTGCTGAACCCCATCTCTCAATGCCCCTGCTATTCTTTGTTTTGCTTTCTACTTGATATTGCTGTCATTATTCCTTGTTCAAAACAAGTGGTTTTTACCTATTCATGTATTGGCTATAAACTTTTCACTTCAATATACTGTCATTCATTTAGCTGGCCCTCTAGAAAATATTTATATTGTTTCTAACTTTATGCTAGGTACAGAACTGTTCATACATGTATATACAAACATACATATAAATAAAAATACTTTTCCAAAAAAATAATGACTGAATAGTACAAATAACACCAAACCTAATAAGGAAAGGCTAGTTGTATGCCATCTCATGTGAATATATTAAGAAACTGCCATAAAAGCAACACCAGATTAGAAATAAATGGGGTTAGTGGGAGTTGGCATGTGGCTCAGTTGATAGAATACATACTTGACCTACACAAAGCAGTGGCTTTGATAACCAGTATTCCATAAACTAGGCACGGTGTTACATACTATGATCCCAGCACTGGGAAGATTATAAAAACAGGAAGAACTTAAGTTGAATAGCATCCAGAGTTACATTGATAGTTCCAGGCTAGCCTGGCTATATGAGACACTGTCTTATAAGCATGCAAATAGGATCATAGATTGGTAGGTGAAGGAGCCTGCAGTGGTGTGGGTTGCTGCCTTAAATGTATTTATTATGAAGAAATGCCAAGCCAGAGCCCTGCCTCCTATGACTGCTTAGGTAGTAGTGTTTCTGTTTTGTCATCTTAAAAGAGCTTAAAAAGCACAAAATCATTCATTTCTGCTTGTGCTGTAAAACTACTTTTTTTTTTTTCAGCTTGTGAGGCACTTACTGAGTGGGAATACCTGCCACCTGTTGGACCCCGCCCACCAAAAGGATTTGTGGGGCTGAAAAATGCTGGTGCTACTTGTTACATGAATTCTGTGATTCAGCAACTCTATATGATTCCCTCTATCAGGAACGGTATTCTTGCAATTGAAGGCACAGGTAGTGATGTAGATGATGATATGTCTGGGGATGAGAAGCAGGACAATGAGGTAAATTTCTTTTATTACTTCTGTTCTCTGTGTAAAATTCTGATAACAGATGCCATTCTCTCATTGGATACGGAGGGGATAAGTACAGTCACCAATCAGTTTCACAGGATTCCCTTCAAAAGCTTCCTGGTGCAGGATTCCCTTCCAAAAAACCCCATCCCAAAATGTCAAAATTTGCCAATATACAGGTAGTCTGAATGGAATCTACACAAATCTTTTTGCACACTTTAGGTTATCTGAGGATTACATATAATGCCTCATGTTGTTAATGTTGTATAGTTGAATTACATAAAAAGTAATGATTTTAAAAGTCTGGACATATTTGGTACAGAATCAGTTTACCTTTGTGAACCCATAGATGTTGTTAGTGGATATGAAGATTTAATTGTATTGTGGTTTCCTTCCTTAGACTGTCAAAAGTATGTTTGAATGTTGGCACAACCTCTGCCACTTGCTACCTCTTAGTACAGTGTTGTCTCCATTACAGCAGTTACAAAGTATCCATCTTTTCTAAAGGAGTGTTTGATAGAAATTGAAATTTGACTAGTTTAAATGGAGATAGCCAACCTTTTGGCTTTTCGGAGCCACACTGGACAAAGAATTGTCTTAGGCTACACCTACCCCCCACCCAATTTTTTATTTCCATGTTTTGTTTTGGTTTTTGGTTTTTGTTTTTTTGGTTTTTTTTGTTTTTGTTTTTGTTTTTTTTTTTCTTGCTGTGGTGTCCAAGCTGGCCTCTAAAGGTCTCCAGCTTCAGTTTCCATGGTGGTAGGATTATGGCGTATACCACCACACTACGCTGTATTTTTCACTTTCATCTGTGCTTGCTCCCTTTTGCACATGTTTATATTTTCCCCCAAGTCTTCCTACTTAAAAACAAAACTCTGACATACTTCAAATACTGTTTACATGATCTTGTGACAAAAGTTTAAGCTTCTTGAAAAATAGCCAAAGCAAAATAAAGCAATGGAAAAATGTAAGTGGTAGCAACAGGAAAGGTTGATAACCCTGTGACTTTCAAAAAAGAATGGAGCAGTACTGAGGTTGCTCTTGTTTGTACCCATACTGTGTGTGCGTATATGTGTATTTATTGTTTTATTTATTCCTGTTTGTAGTGTTAGATGAATCCCATGAATTGTATTCTTATTGTCATAAATGTTTTTAGATATTTCTTCTTTTCTTCCCTTCATTCAGTAAAATTGGATTTGTTCTGAAGAAACAGCTTACCACTTCTGGAGCTTCTAAAACAACTCTTCCCCAGACCTACTGGACTTAAATAATCCAGGGATTGGGGACTGATTATTTTTACTTTCTACCAAAGCTTCATGGAGGGGAAGGGGGGCTTTATTCCTGTATTAAAGGTTTCAAATACAAGATTTCCACTGAACTATAAATTTTCCTCTGTGGCCCTTAAAATTTTGAGCCTTGGTAATTTTTATGTTCTTCCTTCTACCACTATTTGTTTTTGTTTAACTTAAGATTCTGGCTATGTTTCTCAGGTTGCCCATTACCTTCTGTGCTGGCCCTAGTGGCTGGGACTCAAGGCACATGCTGTAATGCTCAGCTTAAACTATGTTTTCTTATACAGCTAAATACTATAAAGTGCACTTACTGTTGCATACCTTTAACCAAAACTCTGCCCACTAAATAACTCCTCCCAAACTTGACAACCACCTTTGACAAGCCTTTTATCTATGAATTTGACCTAAGTCAAACATACAGCATTTGCTCTTTGTGATTGACTAGATTTGCCTTTTTTGAAAATAATGTAGACACACCTGGAACTTGTGAGCTTCCTTCTTATATGTAGCTTATTTTGTTTATCCTTTTCATCTGTAGCAGACACTTGGATTGGTTCCTTGGTTTAGCTACTATGAATATTGCTGCCATGAACATGAATATACAGAAATCTCTTAGACCCTGCTTTTAGTTCTTAGCATAGCAGGTGTTCTAGTTGAGTTTAAAGTAGAACATCTTTGAACAAAAACTTGTTAAATCTTTCTGCTATTTTTTTTCAAAGCAGTGTCTCTCTATATAGTTCTGGCTGGCCTGCAACTTGCTGTGTAGACCAGATTGGCCTTGTACTCACAGAGGTGTCCCTTCTGAGTGCTAGGATTAAAGACTTGCCAGCTTTTTGTATGTTAAAAATTGAATTGTGGGTTTAAGGAGTCCTCGGTCTATTCAGGATTCTACTTCCTTGTCAGATAAGTGATTTTCCATTTTCCTCCCACACTGAATTCATTGCCTCTCTTGGCAGTATATTTACACAAAAGTTTTTCATTTTCTTGAGATCCAATTTGCCATGTATTGTTCATTTGCCTTCAATATAGTAAGAAATCGTTACAGGCTACAATTTCTTGAAGATTTTGCCTTCAAGTTTGGTTTTATTGTTTTAGCTCTAACTTTTAGGACTTTGGTACAGGTTGAGTTTTTTTTTTTTCTATAACATTAAGGAGGGCCCAGCCATTCTTTTATAACTATTAATGTCTATTCCCTACCTCAGGAATGGCAAAAAACAAAATTAAGACTATATATTAAATGTACACCTTTGAAAATTAAGTGCTTGAAACAAAGTAAAGTGTATTTTCACTAACTGAATTTATCTCAACATATTTTTATTAAACTTCTGATTGGCTCATTATCAATGCCTTTCTGGTTTCTAGAGCAATGTTGATCCCAGGGATGATGTGTTTGGATATCCTCAACAATTTGAAGACAAACCACCACTGAGTAAAACAGAAGATAGGAAAGAGTACAATATTGGTGTTCTAAGACACCTTCAAGTTATCTTTGGCCATTTAGCTGCTTCTCGACTACAGTACTATGTGCCCAGAGGATTTTGGAAACAGTTCAGGTAAAGTATGGATGGACAGTAATAAAACACATCACTTGAAAAATAGCTCATATTCCTAAAATACATATCTTAAGAAACCTTTATGTTCAGTTTTTTAAGCAATAGTAATCCTCTAACTACCCTTAGATTTTCTTCTTTGTTTTGACCATGAAAAAATCCATAGTGAAGGACAATTTTTGTGTTTTGTTAATTTTTGACATGTTAAAAATTAAATAGATTAAAAAAAAATTAAATAGATTTATAGTATAGTGTGTGATATTTTGATACATGTAGGGATAGCATTCTTTAGTTGCTTTCTTTTTTGATGACTTAGTTACTGTTCTATTGCTGTGAGAAGACACCTTGACCAAGCAACTCTTATAAAAGTGGCTTGCTTACAGTTTCAAAGGATCAGTCCATTTCCATCACAGTAGGAAGCTGACAGGCATAGTGCTGGAGTGGTAGTTGAGAGCTCTACATCCTAATCCATAGGCAGCAGGTAGAGAAATATACTGATCCTAGTGTAGCTTCTGAAACCTCAAGCCCACCTAGCTGCATACCTTCAACAAGGGCACATCTCTAAATTCACTGGTTTGTTTTTTTTTTTTTTCAACCTTCCTAATGTTGCAGCCCTTTATTACAGTTCCTCATGTTGTGACTCCAGCCAGGAGATTATTTTCATTAATGCTTCATTACTATAATCTGCTATTATAAATTATAAACTGTCTGATCTGTAACCTGTTGGGAGCTCATGACCCACAGGTTTTGAGAACCATTGTACTTAATTCTTTTAAACAGTTGATCAACTTCAAGGTTTAAGCGCACAAATATGAAGGAAGTGTGCAGGGTTCATTCTCATTTAAACACACCATATTTGATTTTTGTTTTATTTTTGATTTTTCTTGAGACACAGGGTCTCTAGTGGTTCTCAGCCTCTAATGCTGCAACCCCTTAGATGGGTTCCTGATGTTGTGGTAACCCCAACCATAAAATCATTTTCATTGCTCTTCATAACTATAATTTGCTATTATTTATAAATTATAAAAATTTTTTTTGAGCTGGGACCGAACCAGGGCCTTAAACACTTCAGGCAAGCTCTACCGCTGAGCTAAATCCCCAACTCCCATAAATATTTTTGAAGATAAAGGTTTCCAAAGAGGTCACAACCCATAGGTTGAGAACCACAGCTCTTTGTAGTCCTGGCTGTCCTGGAACTTGGCTTTGTAGACTATACTACCCTTAAACTCACAGATGTCCTTCTGCCTCTGCTTCCAGAATGTTGGGATTAAAGGCATACACCATCATGTCCAGCCAAAAAATTATTCATATGGATTTTTTTGCCTATATGTATGACTATTTACCATATTGATGCCTGGTGCCATTGGAGGCCAGAAGAGGGTGTTGGATCTTCTAGAACTGGCATTACAAATGGTTCCTAGCTGCTATGTGGATGCTGGGAACTGAACCAGATCTTCTGCAGTCTCTAGCTTCCTTTAGTCTCTTAAGCATAGCTACCTTGATTATTGAAAAATATCTGATGCATACAACAGTGGAATCATAAGGAATTATATCATAGGAACATATATTCTTCCTACTTCTTTCCAGGGGTTATTTTGAGACAAATCACAGATAACAGAGTTTCACCTATAAATACTTTATTGTGTATTTTTTGTTTTAAAACATAATCTATTACTATGCTTTTTAAAGTTCCCTTAATATTGAATATAGTCAGCATTTGAACTTTCTCATCTCAAATAATTTTCCCCAAATCAGAAGACATGTGAGGACCATATACCGTAAATAATTATTTTCACTTTTTCCCCTGCAAGTTCTTTAAGGTTGCCCGGTCAGATCCAGAGGCTTGATCAGATTAGCATGCTATTTTTGGCTTTGAGCAGGAGATAGGCAAGGCTACTAGATGGATGGATGGTGTGCCTACGGTTTTACCGCCACGAGGAGCTGGTACATGGCATTTTTCTGCCTCTTCTCTGATGGTGGCAGCAATCATATTACTTAGCTTATATAATGAAATTCTTCTAGCTGTTAATCTATCAAGAGAACAAGTTAATTTAGAGCAGTTTTTAAGATTTGAAATCTTGGTGTTTTTTGCTCCATGTACTACTAGTGAACCTCAAGATTAGGTTTGTAGGATTGGTTCTTTGTGATTATATTCAAATTAAGCTTTGAGGAGAGCTAGAAAAGCACATTAATAATGATGTTGACATCTGATTTCACATACATGAGCATCTGTTCATGATAAGAACTGGAACCTTGGTGTCTTAACAGATGTCTCTGTTGTAAGGGGCATACATGTTTTAAAGTATGGCTAATTGTGTTACAGCTTGAAAGTGAATAGTGTTATTTCCAATAATGTAACAACTGATAGGTCTGGGTTTTGGGTTTGGTTTTTTGTTTTTTTTTTTTTTGGGGGTTTGGTTTTTTTTTTTTTTTTTTTTTTTTTTTTTTTTTTTTTTTTTTTTTTTATTTCTTATTTACATTTCACTGGCTTTTTTGTCTAAAATATGTAATATTATTTGCTATGTACAAGAAATATTTATTGAGTAGTACTGTGTCATATATAAAATACATTCGTCATAATTGCTTGCTTAGAAAGAATGCACTTAGGTCCTTTGTGTGTATTATTCTATGAATACAAGGTCACATGTAGATTCTGTCAGAACCTGGACTGAAGCAATGGCTGTTCTCATTTTGTGTTATATACATATGTATGAATGATAGTTTTGGAATTAGTTTGTCTAACTTAAGTCCTCAAATCACTGAAAAAAGATTAACTATAGAATCAAGCCTTTCTTTTTTTCACTTAGAAAAATCAGCTTAATGAAAGTAAGCATACACACTCTTTTTGTCTGTAATCCAAAATTTGGCAAAATGCTTAGTGAAAGCATCCATGTAAGATTGACCATCTCATTTTAATGGCATCTACAGCTGGGCTCAAAATTCATGTGTCGCACCATCTGAAGCAACCACCTGTCTTACAGAGCTATGCTGTCTATCGAGCAGACCATTAGTTCTATGGCATTGCTTTGCCACTTTATTACTGCTTTCACTACAGGTCTCACTTCAATACTCTGAACATAAAGTGCTAGCCTTTTTGTGTTTCCTACTTGCTCATGTAGTCTTTTCAATATGCTGTCATTGTAATTGCCTTACCCACAATGGTAAAAAACAAAATGTTTGTATTGTGATTGTCACATGTTACATGTTATATTCCATTCATTTCTCAGGCTTTGGGGTGAGCCTGTTAATCTTCGTGAACAACATGATGCTTTAGAGTTCTTTAATTCATTGGTGGATAGTTTAGATGAAGCTTTAAAAGCCTTAGGGCATCCAGCTATGCTAAGTAAAGTCTTGGGAGGTTCCTTCGCTGATCAGAAAATTTGTCAAGGCTGCCCACATAGGTAAGTGCTAATATATAATATTACTATTATATGCTAATAAGAATAAAATTCTTACTAGTGCTAATATGAAAATGGAATGCACCACTATTAATCTTCTTTAACTGAATAAGTACTGTGAATATCTGAGTACTATGGGATGTTTTGTTAAGTAACTTGATTCTTTTTGGTGCTTTTAATGTCTTACTATTTCATATTTTCGTAAGGAACTAAGATGACAATTTATATAATGACTAGAGATGTTACTTACAAGTTTGCCTTTATCTTAGAATTTAGATAATATAGATACACTGAGTTTAGAGGATGATAGACTACAGGTGTTAATTTTTTAAATGAAATAATCACTTTAAACAGTATCAGCTATTGCCATCTTTTGCACACACACCTATTATCAACCTTTTTTAGGTATGTATACATATAAAACTTAAGGGGAAACAATCTATATTAATTTTCTCTGTATAAAATATTAAATATGCATTACTGACTGTCAAATCACACCAACGTTCTATTTCAGTGCTATAAGGAAATGTGTTACTCTGTGATTTTAAAAATTGGAGGTGCTGGAGATCCAGCTTGTTTAAGAACTGGCTGTTCTTATAGAAGACCCAGGTTCAATTCCCAGCATCTACTTGAAGACACCTCCTCATGGCTTCTTTGGACACTGAGCATGCACACTGTACATAGACATACATGCTGGCACATACATTTTTTTAATAACATAAAATAAACTGGAACTCAGCAGTTAAAAGCTCTTGCTGCTCTCCAGAGAACCCAAGTTTTTAGTTCCCAGGACCCACAACTCAAACTCCAGGGGATCCAATACCCTTTTCTAGCATCAATGGGCATGCAACACATGGCAGACACACAAACTTACACATAAATTTTAACAATAACAAATATTTTTTTTAATTGGAGGCAGTGAGATGATTCAGCTGGTAAAGGCACTTAGAGGCTCAAGTTAACAAACTATGGAAAAAGAACCAACTTCACAAAGTTGTCCTCTCACATGCATTTTGTATGTAATAGCATGTGCATGTAGCCATGCATACTATATAAATAATACATTTTTTAAAATAATTTTCACTTAAAATTTTAAAACAGCAGTCTACTACTCCATAACTTTATTTGCCAGAGTAGTGGTCAAAAAACCTCTAAATCATGAGCCTTATCTAGCAAGTTACCTGTTTCTATAAAGTTTTATTAGAACCTGCTCACTCTGTATATACGTACTTAACTACTCCTGCTAGAATGGCAGAATTGAGTACTTGCTGTAGAGGCCCATAATTACTATCAAAACAAATCATACCTGAAAACAACACGGTAGGCTCAAATGCTTAAGCTCAAATGGCCCTGTCTTTTTGTTTGGTTGGTTTTTTGTTTGTTTTTCCAAGATAGGGTCTCTCTATGTATCCCTGGACTATCCTGGAACTAAAACAGGCTGAACTTGAACTCAGAGATTTGCCTGCCTCTGCCTCTCCCAGCTGGCCTGTCTTAATTCCCACTGCACTCAAGCATGGGTGGTGATAGTTCTCAAGCAAATTTGTCATGAAGGCAAAGGACAGCATGTAATCAACCTAATGTAGTGACCAGCACAGTCTGAACAACCAGGAAATGCTGTCAGTACTGGTAACATTGCATAACCTTAGAGATTGCATAGTTTAAGGATTACAAATTTAGTTTCATTAAATATTTAAGTAATGAAGTGTTTAGAGAACTGAAAAGTGAATCCTTTTCTGATAACTTCTTAAATGATATCTTTAGGTACGAATGTGAAGAATCTTTTACGACTCTGAATGTAGACATTAGAAACCACCAAAATCTTCTTGATTCTTTGGAACAGTATGTCAAAGGAGATTTACTAGAAGGGGCAAATGCTTATCATTGTGAAAAATGCAATAAAAAGGTATGAATTATCTGTTACTATAATACTTCTGAGGAGCTATGGGTAGTCAAAGTTTCTGGTGAAGAAAAACAGTTTTCTTTAGGGGTATGTGTATATGTGTATACATTATCATTAATGAATTGGAGGTGTCGGTGATGGTGTTTTCTTTGTTTTTTTATTTTGTTTTGTTTTGAGATAGTCTCCACATCTCCCTAATAGTTGTGTTAGAGGCTGGAGAAAGAGCTCAGCCATGAAAAGTGCTTTTTGCTTTTGTAGAGGACTTAGATTTGGTTTCAAACACCAACATGACAGTGTAGTCATCTATGGTCCCAGTTTCACAGAATCTAATGCCCTTGTCTGACCTCGTCAGCCACAAGCATACATGTGGTACACTTCTACACAAAATCATTTACTTGAAGAGCTACATGTAGTGATTTACAACTACACAAGAAAAACTCAAGTATCAGGTTCAGGCTTACCTAAGCGTCATAGTGCAGTAATCTGAAGCCAACTGGAACTATAACATAAGACCCCCCCCCCATCCCAAATAAAAAAAATCCAAGACTAAAAGTTTACTTGATCCAGTGGTCTTGATGGCACAAGCCTGTAACTGAGGCAAGAAGATCACACATTCAAGGCCTGTCTGGGCCACAGAGCAAGTTCAAAGCCAGCCTGAGCAAAAGAGAATTGGAGATAGAGCTAAAGAATGAGTGCTTGCTTAATATGAGTGACTTCCTGGGTTAACTTTCTGATTTGGGGGTGGTGGTGTTTGCTTAGATTTTGGTTTGCTTTTTGCAATAGATTATATCTATTAATTTTCTCTATTGATTTTAGGTTGATACTGTAAAGCGCTTGCTAATTAAAAAGTTGCCTCCTGTTCTTGCTATCCAACTAAAACGATTGATTACTGATCAGGAAGAATGTACCGTCAAGTTCAATGATTACTTTGAGTTTCTAGAGTTAGACATGGAGCCGACACAGTTGCAGGCGTTGCTAAACTAGAGGGAGATAATGTCAACCCAGAAAGTCAGCTGATACAACAGAATGAGCAGTCTGAAAGCGAAAAAGCCGGAAGCACAAAATACAGACTTGTGGGTGTGCTTGTACACAGTGGTCAAGCAAGTGGGGGACATTACTATTCTTATATCATTCAGAGGAATGGAGGAGATGGTGAAAAAAATCGTTGGTATAAATTTGATGATGGAGATGTAACAGAGTGTAAAATGGATGATGATGAAGAAATGAAAAACCAGTGTTTTGGTGGCGAGTACATGGGAGAAGTGTTTGATCACATGATGAAGCGCATGTCGTACAGGCGCCAGAAAAGGTGGTGGAATGCATATATACTTTTTTATGAAAGAATGGATACGATAGATCATGATGATGAGGTGATAAGATACATATCAGAGATTGCTATCACCACAAGGCCCCATCAGATTGTTATGCCATCGGCCATTGAAAGAAGTGTCTTGGAAGCAGAGTGTCCAGTTCATAAACAATGCAGTACAGTTTGGAATATTTTCGGTTTATGAAAAAGCTACTTACATGTAATGGTGTTTATTTAAACCCTCCACCAGGTAAGTGTCAAGAGTTAGCTTCTTATAACAAATTCTTATTTCTAAGGTGTATTAGTAGGCATAGCCGTGTATGCATGTGTGTGTTTATTTGGATTGGTCTTTTTTTTTTTTAAATGTTTCTCTGTCCCCTGGCTGTCCTAGAACTCAGATCTGCCTGTCTCTGCCTCCCAAGTTCTAGAATTAAAGGTGTGTGTCACCACGCCCTATTTAAGTATATAAAATTAACATTTTCATTTTAAATGGATGCAAGTCCATTTTGTAACTTTTGGCTAAAGTTACATTTAAGATGATTTGTGGGGGCTGGAGAGATGGCTCAGCGGACAAGGGTACTGACTGCTCTTCCAGAGGTCCTGAGTTCAATTCCCAGCAACCACATGATGGCTCACAACCATCTGTAATGGGATCTGATGCCCTCTTCTGGTGTGTCTGAAGACAGCTACAGTGTACTCATATGTGAATTAAATAAATCTTTTAAAAAATAAATAAATAAATAAATAAATAAATAAAGATGATTTGTGTTTGAGTATTAAGTATACTGTCTGGAGACAAGTTTTTGTTAAAGCAAATTTTTTGTTTAATACATTAGTATAAAGCATTGTATTTGGTTCTAAAATCAGGAATAATAATTTCATAAGTAATCTAAGAAGTGTTTTAACAAATTGAGAATGCAAAATACAAACTTATTTGAAAACAGGGCTTGAACAGACATTTGTGTGTTTTTTTTTTTTTAAATATGTGCATGTGTTTTTTTTTTTTTTTCTTTAGGGCAAGATCACCTGTCTCCTGAAGCAGAAGAAATCACTATGATTAGTATTCAGCTTGCTGCTAGGTTCCTTTTTACTACAGGATTTCACACAAAGAAAATAGTCCGAGGATCTGCCAGTGACTGGTACCTTGTTTTGGAATTTTTTCCTGTTTTTTTTTTTTTTTTTTTTTTTTCGTTTGGTGGTAGTCTTTGTAGAGTGCTCTCTGGTTTTGTTTTTTTTTTTTTTTTCAGAACCAAAAGACTATTATTCAAACTTAAGAGGCAGACTTTTTAAAAAATAATAGTAATAAGAAGTCATATTAAAATAGTTGGCATGAATTCAAAAAGGAAAAAAAAAGTAAAAAGGCAATAAAAATGCCTTTTTTTTTTTTATCCCCCCCCCACCAGCTGAGGACCCAACTCAGGGCCTTGCGCTTGCTAGGCAAGCGCTCTACCTCTGAGCTAAACCCCCAACCCTATAATGCCTTTTTAACCATTGTTAATTTACTCGGGGCCAGTGAGATGGCTCAGTGGGTGAAAGCTCTTGCCACCAAACCTTGACAAAATGGAGTTTGAAACCCACATGGTAGAGAGAATGACTACAGTTAAGGAAAGAAGTTATTTTGTCATTTTTTAAGACAAGGTTACTCTGTGCGCACTCAGTGTTCTGAAACTCACTCTGTAGACCAAGCTGGCTTCGAACTAAGACTCCTAAATTCTGGGATTAAAGGTATATGCTAACACCTCTGAATAGTAATGGATTTTTAATAACCAATACAAGCTTTTGCCTATTTTATAATTCCATGAGATTAGACCAATCCATATAGTATTCACCTCTCTTCTGTCCCCCAACCTCCACTCCACCCTACCCTACCACACACACACAGGGTTTCTCTGTGAAAACAGACCTGGCTGGCCTGGAACTCTCCGTAAACCAGACTAGCCTTAAACTCAGATCTGCCTGGAGGATATAGACATGCACCGCCACACCTAGCTCATATCAGTCATTTTAATGATAATACTAGAAGTCGTCACTACTGCTGTTCTCTCCAGTGAAAAAAAGATTTTGCTTTTTTTTGGTTTGTTTTGATCCAAGTCTCCATCCCTTTACTATAGGAAAAGTGAACTGAATTGATAGTCTGATAGTTGCACTTTGTTTTGTTTTAGGTATGATGCATTGTGTATTCTCCTGCGTCACAGCAAGAATGTGCGGTTTTGGTTTGCTCACAATGTGCTTTTTAATGTTTCAAATCGATTCTCTGAGTACCTTTTGGAATGCCCTAGTGCAGAAGTGAGAGGTGCATTTGCTAAACTTATAGTTTTCATTGCACACTTTTCCTTACAAGATGGGCCTTGTCCTTCACCTTTTGCATCTCCTGGACCTTCTAGTCAGGTAATTATACCTTTGTTTACAAAATACATACTTTCCTGAAGTTAAAGCGAGAAAACTGAATGTGGTTTTTATGTTTATCGCACATTATCAGACCTAGACTGATAACCTGAGTTCCATTGAAGTTACAAGATAAAAAGCAACAGTGATTATTTGCCCTTTAAAAACATGTGGATTGGGCTGGGTTGTGGTTAGGTGGTAGAGAACATTCCTAAAATATACAAGGCTCCAGTTTCCATCATCACCAGCACAAAAGGGAATTATCTTCTGAAGATAGAGTTTTTTTATCCAGCCTGTTTTTTAATTACCATACAAAGTAGTGTTTCCATATGGGATTTTTATAACATTTATTTTTGGTGGATTTTTAATAAACATTTTTTATTTTAGTTGCTTCAAAGTGAAATCTATAATGAATTCTCAAAAGCTGGGTGTGGTGCCACAATAGTTTGTGGTACAGACCCATAATTCCAGCTGCTTAGGAAGGTAAGGCTAGAGAACTGCAAGTCAGCTCGGGCCAACTTAGTTGAGATGCTTTCTTCAATAATAAGATCTTGGTAGTAAGCTCAGTGGCAAAGCTCTTCTCTAGTATTAACATACACAAGTCCTTGGATCAGTCTAGTGCTGGTAAGCAGGGTGAGTAGAATTCATGTCATCAGTCCTTCCAGGAAAGTATTCTGTGTTCAACATACACATAAAATTGTCTTTGTACCTTGTTAAGAATCAGCTAGTGTTTTCTCCTTTACAGGCTTATGACAACTTAAGTTTGAGTGATCACCTACTAAGAGCAGTACTAAATCTCTTGAGGAGGGAGGTTTCAGAGCATGGACGTCATTTACAGCAGTATTTCAACTTGTTTGTAATGTATGCCAATTTAGGTAAGAATTGAGGTTTTCATAATTTCTGTTAAAGTATTATATTAAATGATAGTCATTCAGAAGGTCCAATGATGAAATAGGATTTGTTTTCCTTTTTCTTTTTTCTTTACATCAAACCATCTCTAAATACAGAATATCCCCCCCCCAAACCCCTGTGCACTTCATAATTTTGTACATAATACTGTGGTAAATACAAGTGAGATTCTGTTGTCTTTTGCTTCCAAAAGCAATGATACTACATCTGCTTTATTAACATACTCATTCCCAGGCTTCATGCAATTCACTAACTGAATCAGAATAACCACAGTTATTGCAAAGAAGCCATGTTTTTACTGTGAGTCATCAGTTTTGAAATAAGGTCTGAAAACAATTGAAGTAAAATAAAATTGGAGAAAACATGTTCATTCAATTACTGCCAGGGGTATAGGAGAGCATTTGCTTAGCTCATACTAACCCCAGGTTTGATTTCCAGCATCACTAAAGGTTTTTAAAAGTAAGAATTGACTTAAATTGCCATGCTGCTTTTCTTCTCAAAGTAGCTTGCTCTTTCTAATACTACCTGCTCATTTCTGTTTAGTTACTACTATAACTGGACCTAAATATCATGCACAAATTGTTTCTACTGTTTTATTTTGTTGCAAAAGATTGGATTGGGGGAGAATACTTGTCTAGCATGAACATGGGATTTTTTTCAGCATCAAGGGATGGGGATAAACCTTTAATTTCAGTACTAGGGAGGCAGACAGATCTCTATGAGTTCAATGCTAGCTTGATCTATAGATAAGAGTTCCAGGACAGCCAGGGTTACATAGAAATCCCTGCCTCAAAAAAGCAACAAATGGGGGGTTGGGATTTAGCTCAGTGGTAGGCGCTTGCCTAGGAAGCGCAAGGCCCTGGGTTGGTCCCCAGCTCCGAAAAAAAGAACCAAAAAAAAAAAAAAGCAGCAAATAATTCTTACTTTGTTATTTATTTTAATTAGCATGGACAGGAGATAAATTTACTATGGTAGAAGAAATTATAAAAATTGTTAATAAGATTAGTCCGGTGATACTAAGATAACTATTGACAGATTCTATAAGTAATAATTACATTCAGCCATATTCAGAATTGGTTCAGAAACTTGGAGAATTATTTAATAACTTCCTTAAAAGTTAAAAACAAAACTTTTTACATTGAAATTTGAGTTGCATGCCTAAGCAGCACTTACTGATTTGTGGCCCACTCTACTTCTCATTTGTCTCCAGGCTTGGTTGTAATGTTTAGCCGACACTGTATCCCAGAACCCTGTTTCTCACTTCTAATAGGAGTCTTCTAATAGGGGCTATAGTGTAGTTCACATCTAGATTTTAGCTTTTCCAGGCTATATGGAAACTGCTAAATGGGTAAGTTTCTTAGCTGGTTAAATAATTTTGAATCCAAGTAAAAGTGATATGTTCTTAAAGTGATAGACAAGGGTTAGGCTTGGTGGCTAACACCTTTAATTTAATCCCAGCTCTTTGGGAGACAGAAGCAAGTAGATCTTTAAATCTGAGACTGGCCTGATCTATAGTAGTGATTTGTAGAGACCCTATCTTGAGGGGTTCGGGGGGTGATCTACCTGAGCTAGAAAGAATGGTTCAGCCGAAGTGCTTGCTGTACAAGAGAGAGTTCAAATCCTCAGACCTCATGTAAATGATGAGTAGGATATGATGATCTGCCTGCAATTCCAGCCTGAAAAGGTTGAGACAAGATCCACAGAGCAAGCTGACTAGTAAGGTGAACTCTTATCTGCAAGCTCTGGATTTGAGAAATTCCTGCCACAGAGGAGAAGGCGGAGGGGGGTTTTAGGAAGATTCTCAGCATCAACTTTGGTTCTCTATGGGCATGTACACCATTGAATTATATGTATACATGAAAAGAGTGAGCGGGTGGTGGATAAATATTTTTTTTTTTTTGATGTAAAAGCACGAGGTAGCTTTATTAACAAGATCCCGGGTCTTAGCGGGATCCCGGGTCGACACGTATCTCGCACAGGAGACAGAGGAATCGACTGATTTTTAATAACTGCCCTTTTTGTTCACAAAGTTCTCTCCATCCTAATGTTTTCCTTTCCTGTTTTCTGTCTCTGTTTCACTGCAGGAGTGGCAGAGAAAACACAGCTGCTCAAACTGAGTGTACCTGCTACCTTTATGCTTGTGTCCTTAGATGAAGGTCCTGGTCCTCCAATTAAATATCAGTATGCTGAATTAGGCAAATTATACTCAGTAGTGTCACAGTTAATCCGCTGTTGCAATGTCTCTTCAAGAATGCAGTCTTCAATCAATGGTAATCTATTCTTGGCACTAGTTTTGAGTACTCTGGGTCATATCTAGAACTAGATTAAATATGGTTCTGAAGACACTTAAATACAAAGTAAGGGTATGAACTCTTAAAACATTTTACAATGTCTGCAGTCCTGTTAATGGACCTTTTTCTGCTTGCTACTGGGTTAAAGTAAAAAAAAAAATTGTTAGGATATCTAGTCATTATAATACACAGTACTACTTTTCTTTGTTATGCTTAGAAAACTTGACCTACAGCTCATTTTTTCTAAAACACATTGATAGGCTATGTTCTGAGAAGTTTACATTGTTCTTATGGAGAAGCGTATTGGTTGCTCATTGACAAATCTGTATTGTAGGTAATCCTTCTCTTCCAAATCCTTTTGGTGATCCTAATTTATCACAACCTATAATGCCAATTCAACAAAATGTGGTAGACATTTTATTTGTGAGAACAAGTTATGTGAAGAAAATTATTGAAGACTGCAGTAACTCTGACGAGACCGTCAAATTGCTTCGCTTTTGCTGCTGGGAGAATCCTCAGTTCTCATCTACTGTCCTGAGTGAACTTCTTTGGCAGGTTAAGAAAACATAACCATTGTTAAATCTCTGTGACTTGATTTGTTACCCATTTATACATTATTCACTGTGTCTTACATATTTCTAGGTTGCGTATTCCTATACTTACGAACTCCGGCCCTATTTGGATCTGCTTTTACAAATCTTACTGATTGAAGACTCCTGGCAGACTCACAGGTGGATACTTTTTTATTATTGGGCTAATTAGACTTAGTCTCAGGTGTTACATATAATTGAAATTGACTACCACCACATTAAAACAAAATAAAACATCAGTGTTATAGGAAAAAACTCAAGACAGAAGTGACCACCAAGTTCTCCAAATTTTGTTAGGTTTTTTTTTTCCTCATTGCCCAGGTTTCATACATAATATATTAACATTCAACTGAATTGTTTTTTAATTAAAGGAAACTAGCAATAGACTTTTTGTATACATGTGAATTTATTAATAAATGCAAAGATTGTTTTAGGTTTAGATTACATTAGTTTTAGAACTAACCTCATAACATAATCTGTAGTTATTTAATGATAGTTCTTAGATGTGGTTTTAATCCCAATACTTAGGAGATAGAGGCAATTAGATCTCTTAAGTTTGAGGCCAGCCATGGCTGCAACAAGACCTTGTTTTAAGGTGGCTCAGCTGAATTAATCCCATATGGTTGAAGGAGAAAACCAGTTTCCTCCAGCTGTGTGTGTGAGCCCACACCACACAAACACACAGACACAGACACACGCACAGGCATGCACGCCATGTGTTTGGGATATTTTGGTTTTGTTTTAGTGGTGGTGATGGGCTTTGTTGGTTGGTTTGAGGGGGAAGTAAGGGGTTTGGTGGTTTTGTTTTTTAGTATCTTCTCAACTAATGTGAGCTTCTCTAGTGTACACTTTCTGTAAGATAACACTAGACAGTGCTTCAGTGCTATACATGAAGGCCAATTATAACAGCAAAAGAGGACTTTTTGATAGTTTTGAAACTGAAACAAGACAGTCACATTCAACCTCTGCTAGGAAAGCAGGAGTTCTGGGCAACTTGAATTATTTGCTGTTTTACACATGGTCACAGACAGTTAACTAAGCATGTTAAAGTACTTGGGGGTTTTTTTGGGGGGGGGTTGTTTGTTTTGCTGTATATCCAAAGCTATGCTGAAACTCACTCTGTTGTTTGTTTTGCTGTATATCCAAAGCTATGCTGAAACTCACTCTGTAGACCAGGCAGACCTCACAGAGATCTGCCTGTATCTCCCTCTCAAGTGCTGGGATTAAGGAGTGTTGAGTACTGATTTTTTATCTATTTTAGGGGCTATAGAGATGACTCGGCCATTTAAAAATACTTGTTCTTGTAGTTGACCAGGTTTGGTTCCCCAATACCACATAATGGCTCAAAATCTTCAATAACTGCAGTTCTCTGGGATCTGGCACTCTCCTGACTCCTAAGGCACCCACCAGTCATATATGTACATGCAGGGAAAACACTTCTACATATAAAATAATAGAATATTTTTAAATATGAATTTTTAGTCTAGAATGGATTACAAATGCCAGAATTTATGAATTTGTATGAAATTATCCTTTTTATCATTATTTCACATTGCTGTTATAAAAATAGACAGTAAGCAAAAAGTCAGTTTTCTTGAATCCAATATATTCTAAGCTGTCACCATTAATACTTCCGAGATGATTACAATACAGTCTAGCTTCTAGTATTTTTCTTCTAAAAATAGCATAAGATTCTATAGCATATATAGACCTTTAATCATAGTATTCCAAGACAGAGGCAGGCAGATCCATGTGAGTTGAAGGCTATGTAGCAAGACATAGATTCATCTAACTTCTGTTTTAGCATATAATGTGATGAAAACATTGGTTGGATTAAATGTGAGATATAACTCGAGTAGTCAGTAAAAACTTATGATTAACTTAAGTTTGAAAATAATCTCAGTGTAGCTTTTTTTTGTTTTTTAGTTGGGTAAATAGGTCTTAAGAATTTATAATGTCTTCCACGTATCCTGCATTGTTAGACATGAGGAAGCAACACAAAGATAGTACTGACTAAAGATGATATTTGAAAAACTGTTGGTATTAGTGGGAATAAAGTATGATATGGCAAAGTAATGTTCATATCAGTTGGCAAAAGTAAAGGTAGGGTTGGGATGACTTGGTGGCAAAGCACTTATCTTTATATGCAGTATCTTAGATCAAACAGCAAGAAACCTATACCCATTTAGACACTCTGGATTGCCCCTGGCAACCATTAATCTGCTTGCTTCTGTAAGTTTGCCTTTTATAATCATTTTGCCAAAATGTAACATTTAGCATTTTGTGTCTAATTAATTGCAAGGTTCCTTTACATCCAGCATGTTCCTTTTTACTGCTCAATAATACTTATTCTTACAGGTCTATGTCATATTTTGTTTATTGGCAGGTACTAGCTAACAAAATAAATAGACACTGGGCATGGTGGCATAAGCATGTGATCTCAGCAGTTTGAAGGCTGAGGCAGTCATATTGAGAGGTCAAGACATTTCTGGGTTGCATAATGAAACCCTGTCTCAAAAACAAAAGACAAATGATTGAAATCAAATTATTTTCAACTACAGTATCTGTGTTAACTTTTTTATTAAAGTTTGTTTTACTCTTGAGTCCTGAATTTGCTTCTGGTAATGTATTTAAACTTTATATCAAAAGCAATTTGAACAAGTAAAATTAGTAAAGATACAGACTTGAGTCAGACTAGTTAGCATCTGTCTGACCCTAGGCAAGCTGTTTTATCTATTTCTCCATCTGCTCAAAGGTTTAATAAAAGTACTTACTGTCTGTTATGAAACAACTGAACCCACAGACTTTACTGGGTGGCATGTAATGAGCACTCAATAATTATTAGCTCCTTTTCACTTTTAGAAGTTTTATTTTCCATCTGATTGTTTTTCAGAATTCATAATGCCCTTAAAGGAATTCCAGATGACCGAGATGGGCTGTTTGACACAATTCAGCGTTCTAAGAATCACTATCAAAAAAGAGCATACCAATGTATAAAATGTATGGTAGCCCTCTTTAGCAGTTGTCCTGTGGCTTACCAAATCCTGCAGGTAAGGGTGTTTTCTTATTTCGGAGTTCAAAGATCCCGTTTTAAAAGGCTAAACCTGTAGCTCTGTGATATAGTGCTTACCTAGAATGTACAGTTCCCCAACATGACAAAGAATAAGAAAGAAAAAATGGCATTAAGATCCTATTTTAATCTAGGTTTGGGGGAGGGGGGTGCACATCTATAATCTCAGCATTTGAGTCTAAGACTGGAAGGGACAACCACAGATTTCACAACAGCCTGAGCTATATAACAATTACCAGATAACCTGAGTTACATAGCAAGACTATTTCAAGAAAAAAAAAAGAGAATCCTCAGTTTGTGGGGTTATCATTTTAAGTTATCTTTGATATACTCCCTCCCAGTCCTTTTAAATGTACATAATTTTATTTACTTTTAAAGGGCAATGGAGATCTTAAAAGGAAATGGACCTGGGCAGTAGAGTGGCTTGGAGATGAACTCGAAAGAAGACCATACACTGGCAATCCTCAGTACACTTACAACAACTGGTCTCCTCCAGTGCAAAGCAATGAAACATCAAATGGCTACTTCTTGGAGAGATCACATAGCGCTAGGATGACACTTGCAAAAGCTTGTGAACTCTGTCCTGAGGAGGTAAAAAAAGCCACAAGTCTACAAGAGATAGAAATGGAAGAAAGCAAAGTAAATTCTCTATAGGCCACTGACTGTGTAGTAATGATAGTGTTGTTTATTAAGAGGGTTGCCAGACTGCTGTTTGCTTTAATATGTAGTGATGTACGTATTAATGAAAATGCATCCATCTAGAGAAATTACTGTGCTATAACCTTAGAAATTACTTCCAGAAGAACTCAAATTAGGAATTTTTAATTGTTTTTTAAATCTTTATGTGTATGAGTATATTGTCTGTGCACCATGTGCCTGCCTGGCACCCATTGCGGCCTAAAGAAAGAATATTGGATCCCTTGAAACTGGACTTAGCAGATTGTTTTGAGCTGCCATGTAGGTGTTGGAACTCGAACTTGGGTCCTCTAGAAAACAAGAAGTGGTCTTTATTAAAATATAATTACATTTCCTCCCCCTTTCTGCTACTCTCACACATCTCCTTGCTTTGTCTCAGATCCATAGAGTCTTTTTCTTTAAATATTACATGAATCTATATTCCTAAATCTATAAATAACAACCTGCTCAGTATGTATAAAGTTATTTATATGTTTATGACTTTAGACCTGACCATGTGGTATTGGATAATCAATTGGGGAACTCTACCCTGGGGAATATAGTTTTTCTGCTTTCAGCATTCCTTGTTTGTCTAAGGTTGAAGACTCATGAAGCTTCCTCAATCCATGTTAACATACCCATTGTTTAGGCAGCCATGTTATTGAGATTGCATGGATACACTTTCCCTGACATTTCTAGGCAATGTAGTTCACACCAGACTTCCTATCCTCCTGGCTCTTACAATCCTCTGCCCCTTCGATGTTTGGGATGGTGCCTTGAGCCTTAGATATAGAAATTATAATCACAGTTTTTAAGAGTTGTTACTAAGTTAAAAAAAAATCAGCAGTGAGCTTGATGTTACCTGCATAATTCTTTTTGTTTAAAATTAGGAACCAGATGACCAAGATGCCCCAGATGAGCATGAATCACCTCCACCTGAAGATGCCCCATTATACCCCCATTCCCCTGGATCTCAATATCAGCAGGTAAACAGGAGTCAGATGGTGGGGTTAACCTCTACAGTGGCTCTCAACCTCAAACCTGCAACCCTTTAATACAGTTCCTTGTGTTGTGGCCCCCAACAATAAAATTACTTTCATTGCTATTTCATAACTGTAATTTTGTACTGTTATGAATCATAATGTAAATATGAAGTATGCAGGATATCTGATGTTGGTCCTGTAAAAAGGTTATTTAACACACACCCGCAAAGGTATTGAGAACCACTGCTCTAGAACCAATTTCATGCTTGATTATAAAAGAAGGCTTTTTACCATGACTCTGGACTAACTTTGAGGGCATGACAGAAGAATGGGTTGGAGTGGGGTCATAGTACAAATTTGAATTTGCCCTTACCAAATTAGGTATGTCTTGTACTAGTATAGAATGAGTAAAACTGTCAGTATAGAATGATAATCATTGCTTAGTGTGAAGGATTATGATGACATTTCTTGTTAGAATAAGTCTGCAAGTAAATTCTAAAAACTAAGGTATGGCAGCGAAATAATGTTGTTTGCTTTAATTAGGTGGGATTTCATTGACAGTAAATATTACTGGGAATTGTCAAATTAATTACCTACAAAAGTACAGTAAAGAAATAATATCCTAAACAGGAACTTTCCTAAAATGTAGATGTGACCCAGTCAAAGGTTTTTTTTTGGGGGGGGCAATAGTACACAAATGAAAATTAGCTTTCTGGCATGGTGAAAAGTGCTAAAACTCAAGAGTATATGACTTGCCTTTAATCCCAGTACTTCAGAGACAGAGGAGGCAGATCTCTGAGCTTGAGACCAGTTGTGGCTATATATTAAGACCCTGTGTTTAAAGGGGGTGGTAGTTAAGGGCAGTGGTAGTGCTCACCTTTAGTCCCCACACTTAGGAGGCAGAGGCCAACAGATCTCTCTTTGAAAGTTTGAAGACAGCCAAGACAGGGAAAACCTGCCTTGAAAAAAATAGGGGTGGGAGTGAGATCTGTTGACAGTCTGTAATCCTCTAAAGTTCTTGGGTGCTGCCACGAGAATAGCACTGAAGGCAGCCTTGAGTTGTGTAAGTAGAACCACAGGGAATAGTGTCTGGTGCCTAAAATCATGGCCTGGCTTATAAGGATATAAGGACAACCTAACCGTGTGAGGTTCTGTCTGTGTCTGTCTGTCTGTCTGTCTGTGTCTGTCTCTCTCTCTTTCTCTCTCTCTCTCTGTGTGTGTGTCTGTCTGTCTGTCTCTGTCTCTCTCTCTATCTCATTTTTGAGACAGAGTTTCTCTTGTCTAACAACTCTCCATGTCCTGGAACTCAATTTGTAGACAAGGCTGAGCTTGAACTCCTGCCTGCCTCTACGTCTCCTAAATCCTGGGATTAAAAGCATATACTACCATGCCTGGCAACACAGTTTCAAGGCCAGCAGAAGTAGTACATATCTTTTTTAAAAAGTTAGGGCACCATGACAGGAATTAATTTGCTCAATCCCAAGAAAGCTCATACATTTATCTAGCCTAGTTAATTTTTCTTCAGGCTTGTGATTTCAGTGACAATAATTTAACATTAATAGGTCTGACTACATAGCAATTGCACCTATGGTCAATCAGGTTTATGTTGTGAGAGAGAGTTCATGTAGGCTAGCTCTCAGTTCTTTGTTATGTCAAGAACAGTAATGGGGTATTTTAATTTGTTGGGCTTACACCTAAATTTTTGGAGCTGGGCTGACAAAATGGGTCAGTGGGTAAAGGCACTTGCTACACAAGCCCCACCTGAGTTTATATCCTAAGGTCATTATGATAGAAGGAGAAATATAGCTCCTTCAAGCAATCATTTTGGACAAAGATTTATACTTAATCTCCCAGCCATGTGTACTATAGGGTTCCGAGGTTTATATTTGCCTGTAAGATTTTTCTCTTTTCAATTGATGTTATAAGTCCTAAAAGTAAAAGAAATGTTTCTGCTCCCATTAATTTCAACTCACGATTTTAAAGTGTGCTTACTGCTGTAAAGGTTGTTTTTTTTCCTTTATTTTGCCATGTTTAATTATATATCGTGCATTTATGCAAGTGAATATCAGAGACTTGGGTGTCAGATCCTCCTATAGATAGAGTTGTGCCAGTTTAAGCTACCTGGTATGGGTGCTAGGAGCCCATCTGTGCTTCCCTGTCTGACCAGTACCAGTACATAGTCTTACCTTTGACCCATTTCTCCAGCCATGGAAAATTTGTAATACGCAGATTTCTTTTCCCTTTCAGAATAACCATGTGCATGGACAGCCCTATACAGGCCCAGCCGCACATCACATGAACAACCCTCAGAGAACTGGCCAACGAGCACAAGAAAATTATGAAGGCAGTGAAGAAGTGTCCCCACCTCAGACCAAGGATCAGTGAAATGCACATATTAACTGGTTCCATCAAGACTGTGCACCCAGGCCTTACAGTCCAACTTTTTTTTCTGTGTCTGGCTAATATTTCAAACTAGAAAACTATTCCTAATCAACATGGAGTGGAGAGTTTATTCACTGTCTTATCTGCAGAAATTTGCTGTCAATATATAACCCGCCTGCAGTGGAAAGTGTATAGTGTTTTGTAATAAATGGCCTGATGCTAATGTGTAAATGGCAAAGGTGTATATAGTATATTAATGTTTGACTGTTAATTCTTAAGCAAGAGACTTTTTTTTTCTTGATGAGACTCACAGATCTACAAAACTACATTCATTTTCTTGTTACTCCCTCTGCACTCTGCAGCCAGTGTTGCCTACCTTGTGGCAGTTGGATCACCTCCTTTACAAAAACAAAAAGTAAACCAACATCAACAAAACAGCCCATTCATTCATGTCACACCAATAGTTTCGTGTTCATTGTTTGCCACTGGAGTCAATTTTACTATGAGCAATGTAAGGCTGGTTACCTTTTAATTATTTGGTTGATGTGGAAAATTGGTGATGTACTATGTTTCTAGGTCTTTTTCATTGCCTTTTTATTCTGATGTTAGGTTAATCACTTTGAAGCTATAGATATGCTGTAACATTTAGCATGGCTTCACACAAGTTAGTGTAGCCAGTGAAGAAATATTACCATAATGACTGCAGTTGTCCTGACATGGCATCTGCATTGCTCGGAGCTTTCCTTCTTAAACCCTAGGTTATAAACTACAGACTGAGGGAGAACTGTTGCAAGCAGGCGGTTCTCAATTACACACATGTTCTTCTCATGTTTGACAGTGTGATCTCTGGGTGGAATAAAGAACACTTAAACTTAACAACTTGGTAATGGGAATTTTGAAAGATTTAAAACAAAATAAGCAAAAATTTGCTACACCAGGATGCTGGCTGGAGCCTAGTAGACTGTATTTGGTGTGCTTATTTCGTTCTTTGCTAGAGCTTACTAAGTGACTCTTTTCAAACTGTCCTTCTGTGCGATCCCAGTGATGCGGAAGTCCTCAGAATCCCACAATCTTTGGAGTACCTTTGCACCAAGGTCTCTGGCTGATTTCTCTGCTCAGTCATAATTTTACTTGAAAGCAAAATGGTCCTAGCTCCTTTTCCATTATTCCAAAAATTTTAACATTCAAAGCAGGGTCTAATTTAAAACATTACTGGTAGTTAATATAATTGACTAATTAAATTTTAGAGTAAACAATTTGAATAAAGATAGAGGAATCAGTTAAAACTGTATTTCAAAGAAAATTGGTGACTTGAATATGTGTAATTTTTTGGAACCTGTCTAAAACCAAATACCCCTGCAAACAGATACAACCTACCCTATTTAAATATTTTGCTGTTTTATTTTATAGAAATTATTTTGCTGAATTTGCAAATAGAATTTGATTTAAGAAGAACATTTTTGTCCTGTGGTGTGTTTGGGGGTTTTGGTACCTTCTCTGTCTGCCTGTGTGTGTCTGTCTGCCTGCCCCCCACCCCTCTCTGAGGACTGCATATTTCTGGAAAGCTAATTCTGTGCATAGCATGTTTACACAACCTGCAGTGAAGATTTTAGTCTCACTAAGTTTTTGTGCACAGAAAGATGGGGTCTTTGGCTCTTTACTAAAGACTTGGAGAACAGGATGTTGACGCTGTAAAAGTTCCCTAAAAATCAATCTTGTACTTTTTTGTATGTTTTTATATACATGTGTATTTAATGAGCACAAGCTTGGTTGTATTTTTATGATTCAGTTGATAGGAAAATGTTGAAAGGCTATAGTTGGCATTGATCAAAGCAGAAGCAAAATTGAGCATTATGTTATTTTGTGATTTAAAAGGGGCAGTATTTAAGATAAAGGTTTAGGTGTCTTATTTGCAGTATTCCAAGTTCTGCTTCTAGGCTGCCTGTAATTTTAGCAACTTTTGACACCAGCTAGAGTCTGTTTACATCAGAATTTGCTTTTGTTTTGGTTTTTGGAGCCTGGGGATCCAGGGCCTGAAGTCCCCCAGGCAAGTGCTCTACAACTCAGGCTGAGCCTCCAGCCCGAGTTGAAGTTTGAGCAAAGATTGTACAGTGTTTTTGCAGTTCCAACTGGAAGTTTTTTAAAAGTTCTTCAAGTAGTGAAGTAGGTTGGCTTTGTTTGGACCAGTAACTGGTACTAGTTACAGTATCTTACCATCTGACATGCGAGTTTGAGATTTTCTGCTTCTTAAGGAAATTATGAAATACTTAAAACTTAGTGACTTCCTAGATAAGAGAAAACTTGACATTTTCAAAGGCTGTGAATTTTTCTTGGAGGAATTCTACCCCCTACCCCCTTTAGTTGCTTTGAGAGTGTAAGCCCACCAGTTCCAGATGATGAGAGCTTATGAGTCATGGTTCCCTTTCATTTGAGGAAGAGTGGGCCTATGTCGTGAGCAGGAGTGAGGGAAGGTGAACAGAGTTATTTTTGTTTGTTTGTGCAAATTATTTTCTATATTAACTCTTTAAGCATTAATGTATAACGGAAATTTTAAGATGCATGTTATTGTAAGAGCAACATAGTGGTAATTTTGAGTCTTTCTCTAAAACATAAGTGGCACATTTTAAAATTCAAGTCTTAAAGTGCCTCAAAGTTATTTGATTCTCTCAACTGATTTCTTTTGAGCCATATGTTTTCTCCTTTAAATGTTTGTTGCAGAATCACTAGTCTTCGTTTGAAGTACTCCCACGTTTCTAAATGGCATGATTACTCTATTGAAGACAGTAGAATCTGTTAACGTAAGACTGAAGAGATTTTAGTTGTGCAACTGTGTAAACTGGGGCTCTGCCCAGTCGGATCTAAGTATTTTTGTGTACAACTTGGTAAACACCATATTGCTGCTGTTTCTAAGCCCTCCACCTTACTGACTTCTCATGTTCAGCATCGCAGAGGCAGAAATACAAGCATAATCATAATCATATATGGGCTTTGTTTCTTTTTGTTGATTTTTCTCAGTGATGATTTCCCAGCTTTTTTTTTTTTTTTGTCTCTTAGCTATGATTATACAGACCTAATTATTCAAATGTTTTTCTATTTTCATGATTAACTTTTATTAGGGGACAATAACAACTTAAGTCTTTAATCCTCATATTGGTTAAAAGATGAGGAGCCTTTTTTATTTGAATTACTTTTGTAAAAGAAAGCAACAGTCTGAATATTCAGGTGACTACTTTGGCATAGTTCTTCAGGTTTTTATTAGTGTTTTTCCAGGTTATGTTTTTCCCATGAACTTTTTACTTTGTTAATTTTGTGGTTAATTTGGTGGCTATATCCTGCCTTATTTAGAATTTTAGGAAATTGCCTTTTTGTGATAAGTGCCCAGTTTTTATTTCTAGTTTGAAGGTACGAGGACATACCGACTGCTGATAAAGGAAAACAGCACCCCTTTGCCCCAGCTTTTGTGTTACCAACAGAACCATTCACAGTACTGGTTTCATTGTAGGGCCCAACCAGAATTGGTCCTGCACCTACATGAGTGTTGCATATTTGGAAAGGGTTTGGGTGTGATAAATCACTACGGAAGTGCTGAATGTATTAAGAACTCGCTGCCGATTGTATTTCTAACGATTATTTTGTGTTTGCACTTGTCCTCCAAGCTTCCAGGTGTAAGGGGGAAAGGTGAACCACGTTTTAAAGTCACTAATGAGTGCAATTTTTTTTGGAATTGGGGTTCCCAAGAGGAAATTTCACCACCCAAATCTTACATACTTCTTAGCCTTTTACAAGCCAACAGACTGACATAAAGATTGTCTGCAGTTCGTAAGATCTAGCACATATACAAAAATAAAACTTTATAAATTAAATTTGGGTTTTTCTTTCATTTATTAACATAAGGTTTCCCCCTATATTGCTAGGGGTGGCATGCAGGGCATCAAATGTATATAGGCAAGTGCCATATCACTCAGCCACATTTGGCCCTTGAATTTTTTTAAGAGAAATATTTATAGTGGGTCATTTATAGATACAGCAGCAGGTGTTATATCCAAGCAGCTTGAACATTGGTTCTTGATCTTAAATCTGAAAAGTCACCTGTTTTGTTGTTAGTGTGAAAATTCACTTTAGCATGTCATCTGAAATTACTTTTTCAGTGTCTGAAAAAGTACAGTTGTCTTCTGCAGCACAGCCTGTTTCCCTATGGATTGCTGCTAAAGAAAGGCATCCCAAATATTCCTCACATTTGATTTTACTGAAACACAGCCGACCTCTGTAGCTCAAGCTGGTCTGGAACTCACCATAACCCAGGGTAACCTCAAATTGACCCTTTGTCACAGCCTCCCAAGTGCCAAGTTTACAGCTGATTTTCTGGTTCATCCTTCCTGCCCCACCTTTTTTTTTTTTTTAATCTTAAGTGGAATCAGGGTACAGCCTATGAACCTACCACTTAGGAGGAGAAACAGGAGTTCACAGTCATCATCTACTTAAATTTGGGCTCTATCTCAAAACTATAATAGGACCAAATCACATTCAAAATTCTTATCTTTTAGAAAACTCTAGTTGGCCCATTTCCGTTTAAATATTAAGGACCAGTTGAGTATCCCTTAGCTAAATATTTGAGACAAGAAGTGCTCTACATCCGGAGCCTAGGGAGTTACTTGCATGTATGAGATGTCTTGGGAATGAGACCCTAATGCAAACACAAATCATGTGGCACGCACAGTCTGAGAGTGGCTCGATGTTGTGATGGTCCCTTGCATGTGACTTTGAGGTATTTTGGTTCTTCAAGGCAGAGTCTGTGTAGCCCTTGACTATACTGGCACTCTTTGTAGACCAGCTGGCCTTGAACTCATAGATATCCACCTGCCTTTGTCTCCCAAGTGCTGGGATTAAAAGCATGTGCCACCCCCACCCAGCTGAGTTTCCATAGTTTTGTTTTTGTTAGTGTGCCATGCCAGGCATAGGACCAAAGGGCCTTCCACATACTAGGTAAGCTAGCACTCTATCACTAAGCCACTCTAAGCCTAAAAATGTAACCATTACAAAACATTTCAAGCACATTTTTCAAAGATTCCCTTTGAATATATTAAATTTAGGGAATCATTTCAGCTAAGGTACAATTGTGCCTAACTGCTCCTTAATGCTTCAGAACATTCTCACCAAGTCAGAGATATCAGTGAGGAGGGGGAAACCACTTTCAGGGCTGTTTGATGGTTGTCTCTTATTGCTGATTACATCCATTTCTTTCCTGGCCATTAGAATATTGAATGAGCTCAGGAGAGATTTTGGATGGGTGTTCTGATGCTCTAGCTAGGCTCAGAGAAAAGGAGAAACTAAATTCATAAAGGTACAGAATTGGCAGGCTGGGAAAATGGCTCAGTCAATGCAATGCTGCCAGTAAGCATTAGGATCTGGGCTCAATTGCAGAACCTACATAAAAATGTCAGGTATGGGTCACCCACACTTGTAATCCCAGGACTAGGGAGGGTAGAGGTAGGCGGGGCTCCTGACTAGTCAGCCAGGGCCTTGTTTTCAATAAAAAGATTGGCAAAAGCCTGTGTTGGTACATACTTTTAAATCCAGCACCAGGAAACAGACAGAAGTGGGTGGATCTCTGTGATGTTGAGACCAGCCTGGTCTTACAAAGTGAGTCCTGAAAAGTCAGAACTACGTAATAGACCCTTTCTCAAAAAAAAAAAAAAAAAAGCTGTCATTTATTACCGTGTGTGATGGGGGAAGGGCGCATGCATGCCACTCTAAACTCATGGAGGCCAGAGAACAACTGGAACTTGTGAAAGACGGTTCTCCCCTTTTCACCCCGTGGGTCTTAGGAACTGAGCTCAAGTTGTCATACTTGGCAGCAAGTGCTTTTTTTTTATGCTCTGAGCCACATTGCTGGCACCATTTAAGTGTTTTAAAGTGCATAATGGACTCAAAGAAAGCTGGGTGAGTGTGGTTATAAAGTTCTAAGTATACATACAAAGCTAGAACCCAAAAGAACTATGATGTCACCTGAATCCCCACTAAATACTAAGGCTTGACATGAAGTTAGTTTAAAAAAGAGTTAAAGACGGGAGCTGGAAAGATGGCTCAAGTTGAGAATATCTACTGTTCTTGCAGTTTGCTTACCAGGGCCTATTGGTTGTAGCCAGTCTCTTCTCACCCAAGAGAAGCTAAGGAAGATGAACTCTATGAATCTGAAGATTTTATTGAGCCACACAGATGCAGCCAGGCCATGCACTCTAATGACTACAAGTCTAGAAGTGGCTCTAAACTGAGTGAGCAGGGGTTTGTCTTGGGGGTTTTTGTTTTTTTGAGACAGGGTTTCTCTGTGTAGCCCTGGCTGTCCTGAAACTTACTCTGTAGACCAGGCTGGCCTGGAATTCAGAGATCCACCAAGCAGAGGTTTTTATAAAAGTAAAAAGCACAGGTTTGGTATACCATGTTGATGTAGTTTCAATAACTTAGCAAACATGACAGGATATGAACTTCTAATAAGAATGGGGCACAGTTGTGTTACCATAGTGTTTCTGTTTGATTAGGAGCCTTGCAGTTACACCAGCAAAACAATACAAGTTAGCAAAAGTTCCTTTTTTTTCTTTTCTTTTTTTCTTTTCTTCTTTTCTTTTCTTTTCTTCTTTTCTTTTCTTTTTTTTTGGAGCTGGGGACCGAACCCAGGGCCTTGCGCTTCCTAGGCAAGCGCTCTACCACTGAGCTAAATCCCCAACCCCTTCTTTTCTCTTTTCTTTTCTTTTCTTTTCTTTTCTTTTCTTTTCTTGGGCTGGGGGACCGAACCCAGGGCCCCTTAAGCACTTGCTAGGCAAGTGCTCTGCATGAGCTAAATCCCAACCCCACAAAGTTCCTCTAAGTGCCATACGTGCATAAGGGTCAGGCTGGCTTCAGGTTTAGCCCAAAGTCCAGCCAGGATCTCGAAAATATTTTTTCCCACTTCATACAACCATTCATGTTGTATGAAGCTCTATGGGCACCAGGCACATAATATGGTCTACATGCAGGTAAAACACTCATAAATATTTTTCAAAAGTTAAAGGCCAGAAAGATGGTTTAACAGATAAAAATGCTTGCTACCAAATTTAGAAATTAGAGTTCTGTTCCCAGGACCCACAGAATGAGCGAGAACCAACTCAACCCAACAAGTTGTCATCTGACCCACATTTCCACACACATACAAATAAATTGTTGATTCATTGTTGTTGGTTTTTTTGAAGTGGGACTTAATATGCAGAGTTTATTGATATTTTTGAGACAAGGTTTCTCTGTAGCCCTGGCTGCCCTGAGACTTACTCTGTAGACCAGGCTGGCCTCAAACTCAGTGGTTTGCCTGCCTCTGCCTCCCAAGTGCTAGGATTAAAGGCGTGCACCACTACTGCCTGGCAATATGCCTCTTGAGTTTACAGTCCCAGCATATGGGAAGGAAACAGAAATCCCTGGATTTTCTGAACAGCCAGTCTAGCAACCTGTTGTTATCTACAACTTTAACACTACAGGGGAATAGACTTGCAGATGGAATCTTCTATCCCAACGGTTCCCTTTTCAGACCCTATGCCTGGGTGTAGTCTCCACTCCACTGGAGAGACATCTTTTTTATTGTTCTGATTAAAGGACAATCTGTGTCTCTAGAGGTCAGGTTTCTCTTTATTTGCTCGTGGTCACATTGATCAATCTCGATCTAACAGCTAGCACGTGAGCTCTCCTGTCCAGTGGAACAGTGCCTCTATGGAGGACATTGGCTCATGCCTGCTTCGTAGGTCTGCTCACCTCATAATAAAACGTCCCCCAGAATAAAATGCAAAGATGCTTTATTCATATTAGTTGATAGCCCGCTCATGAGTCGTGAGGACGGGTCTCTTCCTCCCTCCCTTTGTGTAGCCCTGGCTATCCTGAAACTCACTCTGTAGACCAGGATGACCTCGAATCCAGAGATCTGCCTGCCTCTGCCTTCCAAGTGCTGGGATTAAAGTTGGTCACCATCACCTATGGGCTTGAGTACTGAGCTTTCTGTTTGGTTGTGTTGGTGAGGTAATGTTTCATGTAACGTGGGGTGCTCTTGAGCTTCTGTTCCTCCTGCCCGCTCCTCTCTTCAGTGCAGGCATGAGAGGCTTGTGTCTGAAGATCCATCAAGGTGAGGCAGACAGTGTGGCCATAACCCCAACAATAGAGAGGTAGTGACAGGTAGATCCCTGAAACTCCTGGATCAACCAGTCTAGCCAATCGATGAACTCAGTATCCCAGATAGATGCTGACAAAGAATAAGGTGGAGAGGCTGGAGAAAGAGCTCAGTTGAAGCCTGACTTTTGCAGGTCCCAGGCCGACAAATACTTGGAACTCCAGATCTTCTGATCTCTGCAGGCACATGTGCACACATACACACATGCAGGCACACAAAGCCAAATACGTTAGTTCCAAATTAATTTTCAAAACTAGGCTGGGGGTTACTGTGGGACTGTAATGGCCCAAGGATATGGAGGAAGGATTGAGAGCTTCAACCCTGGAAACCTCAGAGACAGGACAGCAGCAGCTGGCTATCTCCCCTCTTTAGTGGTTTTTGGCCTAATGCTGCTAGAACTCTGTTAATTTGGGTCCCCAAAATTGTTTACACGAGAGAATCCATTTGTCAGACACTGGAGGAACCAGCCCCCAGTTGGTTCTGATTGGTAAATAAAGATGCCAACAACCAATAGCTGGGCAGGGCAGACAGAGGTAGGACTTGAGGATTCCCAGGCTTGGGACCCAGAGGAGAGGAGAGGAAGAAGGAAATCCACCAGGCCAGGAGAATGTGGAGGAAAGGAGAGTTGCCATGCCTGAGAAGAGTGCAGAACAGAGAGGCGTGGCTGCTATGTGAAGGAACTGGGAGAACACAGCCCATTTGGACAGTCCAGAGCAGTCGAGATATACATAGAATTAGTAAGTAATAACTCTGGATTAACCGCGTGGAGGTTAGGCAGTGGCCCACCTTTTGAGGTGATTAAGGTATATCAAAACATAAAGGCTGTGTATGAGTCTTTCACTCAGGAACATAAAACATTGAGGTGGGTAGTGAACCTGCTGTCAGGATTAATTAATTAATAAATAATTAAATACCCTTTCTCCCAACCTGGTGCCAGAAAACTAGCTCTCCCACCATTAACCCTAGTAAGAATTTACTACCCTGACAGTTATCGGGACTTCACTCCTTGTTTGACCTTATATGATCCCTGTACCCCTACAAACCCTGAGTATGCAGATGAAGTGTCTTCCAACACCCCTGTCCTGGCCAATTGTACACAGTCCCACAAACCTTGCCCTAGAGACTGTGACTATATCCTCAAGGGCATAAATACCCTCTTCTCCCCCCCCCCAACCCCCCTATTAAACTGAACCAGTTTTCTAAAGCTATCCTTGGGGAAGGGAGTGTTCTTTGCCAGAATACTCACAGCCGATCAAGATCCTGCTGGCGCCCACCCAGTGCCTAGCTAAGCTTCCCTCTCTCCGGTCCAGCCCTGCGCACAAAGGGCCTGGCTACCCTGAGTGAGAGAAGCAGACATGGGACACAGGTCATGGCACACTAAGAGAATATTTGCCTAGCATGCAGGAATCCTTGTTCCATCCCAGAACTACAAGGAAATAAACAATGGTGGTGACAAGCACCTGAGAGAAGATGGCAAATTTGGGTTGCCTGGTTCCCAGTGAATGGTTGATAGAACCTGGGTGGTTTGTTCTATTGTTATCTCTTTAATAACTTAACTTGCCTTCACTTTTGTTGCTGTGTTGTTTTGTTTGCTTGCTTGCAACAGTTTTACTTAGACTAACCTCAAACTCACAGCATTTCTTTAGTTTCAGCCTTCTGAGTGTTGGAGTTAAAAAGAATGAGCATGGTCAATATTTATTTTTTTGTTTATTTTTGAGATGGGGTCTCACTATTTAGCCTTGATTGGTGTGGAGCTTGCTATGTAGACCAGGCTAGCCTTGAATTCACAGAGATCCAATTTCCTCTGCCTCCTGAATGCTGGGATTAAAAACATGCACTACAGGCTAGGCAAGGTGTTAATCCCAGTACTCTGGAGTCAGATGCAGGCGCATCTTTGTGAGTTTGAGGCCAGCCTGGTCTACAAAGTAAGTTCTGTCAGGAGCCATCTAGGAGAGCCTAAGGCTGGCAGGTGACTTTCCTGGAGATGGCTCATCATTTTTACATGGCTTATGATGGGTGAGCTCTGAGAGGCAAGATTCTAAGAGACTTCATTTCAGGATTGCTTCTTTCAGCCAACACACCTTTTCCTATTACTATTATGTAATCTAATGATTCCTGGGCATCGACCCACCTATTGGGCAGATTTCCTGCAGATCAACATAAAGATGAACTTTCATGAATGAATGCTGTTTTGTTGAATTAATGATTTTATAGAACTCCTGGTTTGATTCAAATAATTTTAGAAAGAAAGTTTTAAGAGATGGTTTTAATTGTTTTAACAAAAAGATGTAATAAAGTTACAGTCAAGAATAGAACGTGCCCCCCCCTCCTCATAGAATAATAAGTAAAGGCTGCATAATAAGGAATACACTTTCACAATTACACCAAAAAGAGAAATAGGGACAAGTTTATGGCCAAGGAAAAACATTCATTCTAGGTGAAGTCCAAGGATGAAGCCTCGGCTGTGCACTATGATAATATGAAGCCCTGTGAAACTGTATCTTTGAACTTATAATGAGCTTATTAGAATGAAACACTGCTTTGAACTTACTATTGACATCCTTCTGTAACTCCCCTTTTGTGTAGCATTTTATCTGTGAGGTAATTTTCTAAAGAATATTTGTCTAAAAAGATATAAGAGGGCCAGAGAAAAGGAATAAAATGGTGGTATCTGGGGCGCTAACCCATCCATCCACCAAATGTATGTGTGTGGCGTGAGGGGCTCTGCCTGATCCACATACATGTATAGGTATACATGTATGTATGTAAGTATGCATAAATACTTGTGGGGCTGATACGACATGTGTTTGGGCCCAGAGTATGTGTGTGTATGAATATGTATGTGTCTGTGCATATTGCCTGTGTAAAAGATTTTAATTCTTTTCTTTTCTCTCTAGCCCTCATATTTGAATGCTTGGTCCTCAGTTGATGGAACTATTTGTGAAGGATTAGGAGGTGTGGTCTTGTTGGAGGGCATGTGTCATTGGGAGTGGACTTTGAGGTTCAAAAGCTGTGCTGGCTAATTTTCTGTCAACTTGACACAGGCTAGAGTCATCTGAGAGGAGGGAACCCCAATGTAAAAACGCCTCCCTAAGATCCAGCTGTAAGACATGTTCTTAATTAGTGACTGAGGGGGGAGGGCCCAGTCCATTGTGGGTGGTGCCATCCCTGCCCTGGTGGTTCTGGGTTCTGTAAGAGAGCAGGCTGAGACAGGGCAGTGGTGGTGCATGACTTTAATCCCAGCACTCTGTGAATTTGAGACCAGCCTGGTCTACAGAGTGAGTTCTAGGACAGGACAGCCAGCATCATACAGTGAAACCCTGTCTGGAAAAACAGAAAAATAAAACAAAAACCAAAAAGGGGTAAGAATAAAAAGGAAACAGGCTGAGCAAGCCATGATGAGCAAGTCAGTGAGCAGCACCCCTCCATGGCCTCTGCATCAGCTCCTGCCTCTAGGTCCCTGCCCTGTTTGAGTTTCTGTCCTGATTTCCTCTGATGATGAACAGTGATGTGGAAGTGTAAGCTATAGAAACCCTTTCCTTCCCAAGTTGCTTTTGGTCACAGTGTTTTATCACAGCAATGATAACCCTAAGACAAAAGCCCAGGCCATTCTTACTCTCTTTCTTCTCTCTGCCTTGGGTTGTCTCAAAATATAAGCTCTCAGCTACTACTCTAGCATCATGCCTGCCTGTTTGCTGCCGGACTATCTGCCATGATGGTCACAGACTGACCCCCCGAAACTGTAAGTGCCCCAATCAAATGCTTCCTCGTATTAGTTGCTTCACTCATGCAATATTCTCCTCACTGCAGTACAACACTAAGACACAAAAGGAGATGGCTTAACTGTCCTTAACTTCATTGTAATGGTATCTCAGTATCATTAGCTTTATGAAATTACCAGCTCCCATGATGCATCTGACACCATGACTCATCTGACACCATAACACATCTGGAAACCCTGCGAGAGGTTCTTTTTCCACGGAAATTCCTACTCATTCCTAAGATTCCTTGTCATCCCACAGCCCTCTACTCAGAAACAGTCCACCCTTTCCTTTAAGTTTGCCCACAAAGTATTATTCGAATCCACCATGCAGTGTGTACTTTGGCTCCTTCACTGTCTGTCATGTGAGATGGCTCAGTGGTTAAGAGCACTGGCTGCTCTTCCTGAGGTCCTGAGTTCAAATTCCAGCAACCACATGGTGGCTCACAACCATCTGTAATGAGATCTAATGTCTGAAGACAGCAATGGTTTACTTATGTAAAACAAATAAATAAATCTTTTTTAAAAGATAAAATAAAAAACAAACAAACCAGAATAAACCAAAACAAATAAACAGGAAAAAAAGAGCCAAAGAAAAAACACAAGAAACACACATTTGGACACACAGACTCGGAAGCCTTAATATATAAGGAAAAGCTCTGTAACGAAAAAAACAAACTTCAGACAAAGCATCATGAGACAAAGCCCTTCTGTCTACTTCTGTGGGTAAAGGGCCTGCCCTAAAGGGTGGCTTACATACCAAGTGAGACTCTGTTTTCATATTTGAACACATATCAGCTGGAGATAGCTTCAGGGTTAGGCTCAGGGTCTTGTGCCTACTTCTCTCAGCTCTAGGATCCCGTGGGATCCAGGTCTTATATGCAGCTGCCTCAGTCACTGTGAAGTCCTATGTGCACCAGCCATATTGCAGGCAGGTTTTTTTCTTAGATATTTTATGTATTTATTTTTCAAGTGTTATTCCCTTCCCCCCTCTCTTATACCCCTCCTCCTGCTTCTATGAGGATACTCCCACTCCCACATCAATGCCCTGGCATTCCCCTAATTTGGGAATTGTGCCCTCACAGGACCAAGGGCTTCTCCTCCGATTGGTGCCCAGCAGTGCCATCCTCTGCTACATATGCAGCTGGAGCCATGGGTCCCTCCATGTGCACTCTTTGGTTGTGGTTTAGTCCCTGGGAGCTATATCAACCAAGCAGGCCCAGGTTTTAATGATGTCCAGCTTTCCTAATACTGATGACTTTAAGGTAGGGGAAAGGTCATGGATATATTTATCTGACAAATGAATGAGCAGCTTGAGACAGCATGGCCTTTATCAGTGGGAAAATCTGCTGGGGGCGGGGTGTCTTTGTAAGACTCTGAGGCAGTTTTTCTTTTTAAAGTGCTGTTTGCACTGCTGATGTAAACACACAGCAAAAATGAAGAGTCTGGTCTGTTTTCCTCTGGTTGATACGGGAGAAAATGGAAGCAATAACTTGGTGCTATACATGATTTACTAACAGACTTGCTTAGGAAATATTAAATTACACAAAGTGGAATTGAGTGTCCTGTGAGAAGGGAAATTCTGACCTCTACCATAATAGAAATTTAGGTTTAGAGAAACTGGTTAAGAAGTGTTCACCAGGGTTGGGGATTTAGCTCAGCGGTAGAGCGCTTACCTAGCAAGCGCAAGGCCCTGGGTTTGGTCCCCAGCTCCAGAAAAAAAAAAAAAAGTGTTCACCAAATCCTGTCTGTTAGGCTCCGTTGCTATAATGAAAGGAGCCAATCCTGATTTATGACCAGCCCATATCAGTCCGTCCTCCACCAAAGACCAAGAGTGCATCAAAGGAGCTGGCACTTGATAACAGCCCTTGTTGAGTCCTGCTCAGACATCAAGTCCCTGGTCTCTTATCAGGGAGCGGGGTCGAGGAGGTAGGCAGGATGTTCCTAGATAGCAAGTATTGAGGGCAGGGGACAACACTACTATATGTAAAAGTAATTGTTACAGTATCTTTGCTATGGAAATGGCCAGACTTGCTGTCTCCCGTCTGTTTAAATTGCTCAAAGTGTGACTTGGGTTCCAGACCTGAAAGAGATTTAAAGGTGATAGCTTCTGTGAGAAGCTTAAGCCTAAGGCTTTTTAAAGTGCTAACACTTTCTGTAGGCGGCCAGTCTCCCGGCATCAGCCAGAACTGGAGGCCTGCCTTGAAACGGGGCTTTCCTTTATTCTCTGAGTGTTTCGAGTAAGTTTGAATTTTACAAGCATTTTACATTTACTTACTTTATGTGTATATGTATGTGTGTGCTAGATTCAAACCTCAGGACTGTTTTTGTTTTTAAGTATCCAGGCAGTGGTGGCCCATGCCTTTAATCCCAGCACTGGAGAGGCAGGCCAGATCTCTGTGAATTCGAGGCCAGCCTGGTCTACAGAGTAAGTTACAGACAGGGCTACACAGAGAAACCCTGTCACTAAAAACAAACAAAACAAGTAAGGAACTGATGGGAGTAGGGAGATGGCTCACTGGATAAGAGTATTTACTGCGCATGCACTAGAACCTGAATTCCGAGCCCTTGTTAGCATTTCTTCTAGGCTCCACCCACAGTTGCCTGGCAGCAGCCAGGCGTGCCTGACTGGAACAGGGGCTGCTTGGCCTCTCTCCTCTACCCTCTTACTCTCTTACCCTCTCTGTCCGTCGCCCCCCCGCCACCCCATGAGTTCCTGGCAGACCTCTTCCTCTCTCTCTCTCTCTCTCTCTCTCTCTCTCTCTCTCTCTCTCTCTCTCTCTCTCTCTCTCTCCTCCTCTCTCCTCTCTCTCTCTCTCTCTCTCTCTCCTCTCTCTCTCTCCTCTCCCTTCCTCCCTCCCACCCCCCTAAGTAAACTCTATCCCTACACTTCAGGGGGAAGGGATCGTCGGCATAGGTCTGCAGCAGCACCGCTCCTGTCCCGCCATAACACGCCTCTACCAAACAGATCGGCATAGGTCTGCAGCGGCACCCTCCATCCCGCCATAACACGCCTCTACCAAACAGATCCTGGCTCTTTCTTTTTCCTTGCTTTCTTTTGTTTTTTTTTTTTTTTTAAATAAAACACAACAGTCCTAGCACCCAGATAAAAAGCTGACTGTGGCCAGACTACTAACCCTGGTTCTGAGGTGAGGGAGAACAGAGACAGGAGGATTTCTGAAGCCCTTTGTGTTATAGTCTAGCTGGAAAAATAGCAACCTTCAAATTAAGTGAGTGGATTTGTTAGGGGTTTTATCGCTGTGACAAACACTATTCCCAAAGGCAGGCGTGGAGGAGTGCTGCTTACTGGCTTACTCAACCTACTTTCTTCTTCTTCTTCTTTTTTATTTTTAAGATTTTTTTATTATTATATGAGTACACTGTAGCTGTCTTCAGACACACCAGAAGAGGGCATCAGATCTCATTACAGATGGTTGTGAGCCACCATGTGGTTGCTGGGAATTGAACTCAGGACCTCTGGAAGAGCAGTCGGTGCTCCTAACTGCTGAGCCAACTCTCCAGCCCTCAACCTACTTTCTTATACCACCCAGGACCATCAGCCCAGGGGTGGCAGCGCCCTGCAGTGGCCTGGGCCCTCTCCATCAATCATCAATCAAGAAACTGAGAGAATGCCCTACAGGCTAGCTGGGAGAGGCATTTTCTCAATTAGGGTTCCTCTTCTGAGATGTCTAGGTGTGTCAAGTTGACAAAAACCAGCCAGCAACTTCTTCCTGCGTCCCCCCACACACACGGGGGGGGGGGAGACAGAGACAGAGACAGAGACAGAGAGAGACATACTCATGGAGAGGGAGAGACAGAGAGCGCCCTCACTTCCTGGAGACTATAGCTATTCAGAGACCATCTGAGCGCTAACGGAGACTTCGTAATAGTATGGTTCATTAGTTGGTTTCTGTATTGGGTCCGGAGGAGGGAAATGAATCCACTGTTGGTACTAAATGCCTTTTACTCCATTTGTGTAACACCAGAGATCTTGCTGTGATCAGACTGTTTTCATATTAGCATAAATCCACAGGCCTGAGCAGAGATTCTGCCCAGAAAGAAAATATATCCCCCCACTTCCCCACCCCGTGGGATTCCATGTTATTTGCATATAGAATGAAAATAAGAGAAGGCCATAAATAGCAGTCCCCTTGCAGTGGCTTGTCCCTGCACTGGCTTTACATGAGAAGCAAAGGTTGCTTACTGCTACTGAGATTCTGAGATGCTAAGATGCGTTCTGATTTTGAGGCAGAATCTAGACAGGAAAAATTATGGGACACAGGAAGGGGAAAAAGCACCCCTCAGCTTGGGATTTGGTTTGCTTTTCTTGGTGACAGAATCATAAAAGGAAGGAAAGAAAGAAGGAAAGAAAAGAAAGAACAAATCCTAACTTGATGATCCGAGTCCAAGCCCCAGGATACATGTGTTTGAAAGGAAAAATGCAGATTCCCACAAGATGTTTTTGTTAATCCTGAGATTTGAAAGAGAAAAACTAGTTCCACAATTTTGAGCCAAATTTGAAGTAAGCTTTGATAAAAAGTACTGACCAGGATGGACTCTGATCAGGACCACTCTGGGATTCCCATCGAATGGCCACAAGACACATGTAGTGGCTTCTTAAGGACAAAACCATGTCCACAGCCATACCACCTTGAACGCGCCTGATCTCAGAAGCTAAGCAGGATCGGGCCTGTTAGTACTTGGATGGGAGACCACCTGGGGATATCCAGTGCTATAGGTTTGTAGGACAAAACCAGATAGCCACCATATTTTCCCATATAGCTTTGATTTTCCAAGAACTACAACTCCCAGAATTCCAGAAAGTTGACTGGTCCTTGGGCAGGTAGGGCTTATAGGTTAACTACAGGTCTTACAATCTTCTAATCTCCACTCATATTCAATACTATATACTCGCCAATGCATATACATATGTGTGAACACATACACAAAATAAATGTAAAAATTAAAAACAAAATCACACAAACACACACACACACACACACACACACACACACACACACACACACAAAAACACCAACCACACTTGGTGAAGCTAAAATTGCCTATACAGACAATGTTTTCCTAAAGACATCACAAAGATGCTAAATAAGAAGTAAACTATGGGGCTGGAGAGATGGCTCAGTGGTTAAGAGCACTGACTGCTCTTCCAGAGGTCCTGAGTTCAAGTCCCAGCAACCACGTGGTGGCTCACAACCATCTGTAATGGGATCTGATGCCCTCTTCTGGTGTGTCTGAAGACAGCTGCAGTGTACATTTAAAAAAAGAAGTGAACTATGTTTACTTACGTACAACTTAGAGCTTTACTAGACCAGCATTCCTTCCCCATCCCTAAATCTGCATATACTGAACCACAATAAAGCCACATCACAATTTCATTTATAAAAGGAATTTTTTTCTTGGACAGGGTTTCATATAGTCCAGGCTTTGCTTCCAGCTTGCTGTATGGCTTTCTGACTCTCCTGCCTCCACCATCAGTCTGCTGAGATTACAGACTTTCCTTACACACCTCGTTTTATTGGGTGCTGGGGATCAAATGCAGGGCTTGTACACACTAGGCAAACATCTGTAAGTGAGGTACATCTCCAGCCCTGGAAAAATGATATTAATAGTTCTAGTTCCTCCTCCTCTTCCTCCTCTTCCTCATCCTCTTCTTCCTCTTCCTCTTCTTCCTCCTCCTCCTCCTCTTCTAAAATGTGCATTAGTGGTGTCTTGTCTGCATATATATCTGTGTAAGGATGTTGTATCCTGGGGTTACAAACAGTTGTGAGCTGCCATGTGAGGGCTGGGAATCAAGCCCAGGTCCTCTGGAAGAGCAGTCAGTACTCATAACCACTGAGCCATCTCTCTATCCTTCCTCTTCCTTCTTCCTCCTTCCTCCTCCTCCTCCTCCCCTTCCTTTAAATTATTTTATTTTGTGTGTATGAGTGTTTTGCCTTACCTGTATGTCTGGTGCCTGTGGAGATCAACAGAGAGGATCAGATCCCCATGAACTGGAGTGACAGACACCAGACAGTTGTAAGTCACCACATAGGTGCTTAGAACTGAGCCTGGGTCCTCCTGAAGACCACCAGTAAGTACTCCTAACCACCAAGTCATTTCTCCAGCCTGTAGCCCTGGAAATTCTTTAAGAAAAAAGTGGGACTAAAGGGATGGCTCAGCAGTTTAGAGAGTTTGCTGCTCTCTTGGAGAACGAGAATTTGCTTCCCGGCACACATGTCACAATGTTCCAGGAGATCCAATGTCCTCTTCTGGCCTTCAAGGACAACTGCATTCACATGTACAAAGACATACACACACACTTAAAAATTAATATTTCTTTAAAAAAAATAAGTAAACCAGCTTGTATATTTTGTACATAACTTTTTAAAAATTATTTTTAAAAATGTATTTGGGCTGGAGAGCACTGGATACTCTTCCAGAGGTCCTGAGTTCAAATCCCAGCAACCACATGGTGGCTCACAACCATCTGTAATGGGATCTGATGCCCTCTTCTGGTATGCATGAAGACAGTGTATATATTAAGTAAATAAATAAATCTTAAACATATATTTAAACTCATGCGCGTGCACATGAATTCAGGTGCCCATGGAGATGTAGGAGGCAGTTGTAAGACACCTGTCATGGAAATTGGAACCTAACTTGGGTCCAAGAGCAGCATCCATTCTTTTTTTTTTTTGGTTCTTTTTTTGAGCTGGGGACCGAACCCAGGGCCTTGCGCTTCCTAGGCAAGCGCTCTACCACTGAGCTAAATCCCAACCCCGCAGCATCCATTCTTAACCTCTGAAGCCACTTCTCCAGTCCTCCCATAACTTTTAAGTATCACTCACATGTAAGCCGAATTTGTCTTTAAGCTTTGTTGTAAGTGATATCCCTTGAAGACAGCAATTTAGTAAACTCCACAGTTGCACACAGAGCCACTATAAAGACATCTAAACACAGCTCTTAAGATACCCACAACCACCCTTGGGGTGGGACCAGTCAGGAGTATTCTATTGTCCTTTTCCCATATGTCTTCTTCCAAATAATTAAGAAACTCACTAGCTCTTTCACTGTGGCCCATCCTGAAAGTTTTTCTTGAGACATCAAGGATTTGGCTGGTTTTATCTGAGTGAAGCTCCCTGGGAGGGGTAGGGGGATGGGAATCCAATCAACTTCTAGGGCCCTTGATGGTAGCTGTGCAGTTGTGAGCTGCAGTGGCTCAGAAATTTACGCAGTGTGATTTCTAATCAAAGTCCTGTGAGTACCTTTGATGTGGGGAGAGTCACCACCCCCAAGTCAAAGGTATTCACAAAGGAAGTGTGATACGCAGATACACATATATATACACAGAGAGAGACAGAGACAGAGACAGAGACAGAGAGAGTGGTGTCGTATGTCTGTAATTTCAGAGCTTGGGATGTGGAGGGAGGAGGATTAGAATGAGTTCAGGGCCATCTTGGGCTACGTGAGACCCTGTCTCCAAAACAAAAACAGACAACGATACAGAACATAACTCAAAACCAACCAACCAACCAAGTAAATCAAGGAGATGACCTCAGCTGAGATGTGGCTCAGTGGGAGACTGTTTGCTTCTGAAAGGTCTGGATTACATTTCTACCCTGTAAAAGAGGAAAACCAAACAGTACCACAAACAACACAGGATCACACAGATCACAGGATTGCCACCGCAGGAGTCATTGGGGTTTTTTTTTTAGATGACGTATTATTTCATTGATACAAATGTTTCATTTGCACCTATGTATGCACATGAGTGTGTCCGGCCTTGGAATTAGAAGAGGAAGTTGGATCCCTAGAACTGGAGTTATACCTAGTTTTGAATGGTCATCGGGTGCTGGGAGTGGAACCTGGGCCATGTCTTGAACTATCCCGTAACCACCTTTAAAATGCACATTTTGGTGATAGGAGACTAGCCTAACTCTAGATCTAGGGTTATCAATGCCTCTGAGGACACAGTATTTATGTGCCCACATACACAGAAATGAAAATAAAAGTAGTAATAACAAAAAAAAAATACACCTCAGAGAGCTGGGGGCGCAGCTCAGTTGCAGAGTGCTTGGAAGAGTCCCCATTAGATCCCATATTACCAGTGTTAGGGTTAACCAGCAGAGTGCCTTGGCAGGTTGGGGCTAAGGTGTGTCACAAAGATTACACCATCATGCAATAGATCTCCCGAAAGAGGTTTACTTAGGTGAGGGACGTGGACTGGCCCAGAGAACAAGAGACAGAGAGACAGGGTGGGAGAGTATGCCACGACGGAGGGAGCCTTTTAAAGGGTATGCTTGTGGAATTCGGCAGCTGGTAATCAGGTAGCTGCTGGCGCTGAGGCCCTGAAGGCAGGCTGGGGCTAACAACCAGCACTGGCCACAGAAAACATCTGTTGGCAGACGTATCGGACCTGCAGGCTGGGGTGGTATGCCCACACTGGTGCATGCTCTCATCTGGTCACAAGTAAGATGCCTCCAGCCCTGACTCCGCATCATCTACTCACGCAGCCCCACTCCCGTCCCCCTGCCCCCTGTCCCAAACTCACTAAGCCAACAGCAAGAGTGATTTGTCCAGTCCTGGGGTCTGACTGCTATTAAAGAGTCCCCACCAAAGGCCTGGAGCAGGGGCCTCTTCCTGACCTCCATAGGAGTCTCTGGTCTCACAGTGTTTCTGTGTGGGCTCAGTGATGACGAGGATTAGTTATGGATACACAGAGGTTGTGACAACTGCCAGCCCTGTGCTACTTCCTGTAGGGACCTTTTGCCCATAGGAGCAGCAAGGAAGCCACGATGTTTCATGAACCTGATCTTTAACAGAATAGCATCATCAGGACTCTGCGGCTCTGTGCCTGGCCAAGCGGGCACACTTTTTGTTGCCAAAGATGGGTGGTGTCACCGGAAGTCTAAGGGAGCCAGGTTCGGAAATCCCCTTGGAAACCCAGCTCTAGTGTCTGACCTCGCTTGGCGTTAGGTTCTGCTGCCCTCTAGTGGCCCCAGGGTAGCATGAACCACGAGGGATGGGGGTGGGAAGAATGTCTGTTCAATGGCAAGGAGAATGGGGGAAGGGAACTGTGGCGGCTGCGCAGAGCCAAGAGCTTTGTACCCACGCCATCTCAGATTTTGCTGCGCTGTCCCCCACCCCCCGCTCTTTTTGCCCTTTGTTAACCAGAACAAAAAAAAAAAAAAAAAAAAAAAAAAAAAACAAAACAAAACAAAAACCAAAAAACAAAAAAACCACCTACACCTTTCTCACTCTCACATATCCAGAGCAGGAAGCCAGAAATAAGGCTCAAGCACCAGGCTCCTTGTTTGCTGGAAACCCTTGGAGTGATCCCAGAAATGAACGCTACTGTCATACTATACATGTGTGTAAAATTGGAGAGAGGGAATGGTATGAGCTTAATTGGTTAAGTGGTGGCTGGTGTTCCTCTGTAATCCTGACAGCACAGAGGCACAGACGGGGTTCACTGTGAGTTTGAAGCCAGCCTGGACTACATACCCAGTTTAAAAGCAAAACTGTTATCTCTACGCACTATGACGCTCCCTTTGTCCCATCCCCACAGGCTAAGGGACTTCTGGATCCTGAGAAGTCGCGTTGGAGATACGGTTGGGATGACTCTAATGGGCCATTATATTTCCATACATGGGAATTACTGGCCATCTTAGGACAGGAGTGCTTTCCAGGAATAATCTGCCTGCCCACCTGGCAGCGCCACACTCAGCCACAGCAGTTGGGAAGTGGGTGGTGGAAGAGAAACAGTGTTTCAAGTATGCGGGCCAAAAAGACTATTAGTTGTCCATGACTCAGAGGACTGCAACAGGTTTTGAACGAGTCTTAACTCAGCTGCAACGCCCAGATACCTAGGGCCAGATACCACCGTTAAAAACTAACAGACCATAAAAGGAAAGGAATACAGAACAGACTAGGAGTACCGGATCTGGCAGGAAGGGATAAGTCCCTAGCCCCCCGACATTCAGGACGTCCCAGCTCGCACATACTCTTTTACCATGTTACAACCTCATTCAAATATGATTCAAACCTGCCAATGTGTGTAGCTATACCTTATTACCTCATCTTGTGAAATAACCAATCATATGTGAACATGTCTATATGCCTCGTTTAAATCCACCAATCCCCGTAACTATGCATCTGCTTCTGTACGCCCGCTTCTGCTTCCCCAAACCCTATAAAAGCCCCATGCTGGAGCTGCTGGGCGCGCAAGTCCTCCGAAGAGACTATGTGCCCGCAGGTACCTGTGTTTTCCAATAAACCCTCTTGCTGATTGCATCCGAGTGGACTCGGCTCGGTCATTGGGCGTTTGGGGTCTCCTCCTGAGGGAAAGGTCCTCTCTGGAGGTCTTTTCATTTTGGGGGCTCGCCCGGGACCTGGAGATCCTCCGCCCAGAGATCACCGACCACCCACCGGGAGGTAAGCCGGCCGGCATCTGTCGTGTCTTGCCCTGTCTTGTCTTGTCTTGTCTTCTCCTGTGCACATGTTCAGTTCGTCTCAGTTTTGGACTCAGATCTGGGTTTTGGTCGGAGGAGAAGGCCCAGGGCCTTCGGTGTCTCAGGGTTCAGGATCCCTCAGTGCCTCCGTTTGGGCGGGTCAGAGAAGGAGCTGACGAGCTCAGACTTCTCCCCCCGCAGCCCTGGAAGACGTTCCAAGGGTGTCTGGAGCCCGGTTCTTTGGGGCTCAGCCCGTATCGGAGGGATACGTGGTTTTGGTTGGAGGAGAGGGTCCAGGACCCTGGGCACCTCCATCTGACTCTTTGTTTTGGGTTTTACGTCGAAGCCGCGCGGCGTGTCTGTCTGTTATTTGTCTGTTCGTTGAATTTGTCTGTCTAATTTGTGCCCTAATTTTCTTTGAAGCTACCATGGGACAATTGCTAACAACCCCCTTGAGTCTCACTCTAGACCATTGGAAGGACTTCCGAGACCGAGCACGTGATCAGTCGGTCGAGATCAAGAAAAGGAAATGGCAGACCCTCTGCCGTCCGAGTGGCCCACCACGATGTGGGATGGCGGTGAATGGCACTTTAACAAGACCACTATTTTGCAGGTTAAGGACCTGATTTTCTGCCAAGAAGTCTGCGGACACCTGACCAGGTGCCCTACATTGTCACCTGGGAGAGCTTGGCATTTAGCCCTCCTCCTTGGGCAGAACCCTTTGTGGACCAATTGGCTTCCTGTTTCCCTAAACCTGTTTCCCGAGCCCACCTGACCCTTTGGTTGCTTCTTCCTCTCTCTATCCTGCTCTAACTAAGGAAGAGTCTCCCAAAGTCCCTCCCAGAAACCTGTCCTCCCAGAGGACCCAAATTCCCCCTTATAGATCTCCTGTTGGAAGAACCTCCTCCGTACCCTGTACCTACAGCCCGCCAGAGAAGAGGTGAAGTGGGCCGCCTGCTGAACCCCGCGACACAGGCGGCCCTTCCCTGTGGCTGGAAGACTGGGACGACGCGAGGTGGCGCCAGACTCCACCTCCCAGGCCTTTCCGCTTAGACAAGGGGCTGGCGGCCAGATCTGCCACTGGCCATTCTCAGCGCCAACATATATAACTGGAAACAACACAACCCCCCCTTTTCTAAGGATCCAGTGGCTCTCCCGACCCTGATAGAATCTGTCTTGCTTACCCATCAGCCCACTTGGGATGATATACAGCAACTTTACAGGCCCTCCTGACCTCTGAGGAGAAGCAGAGGGAGGTGCTCTTAGAGGCCAGGAAACATGTTTTGGGGGACAATGGACGCCCACCTTGCTCCCCAGAAGAGATCGATGACATTCCCACTTACGAGACCTGATTGGGATTTCACCACGGCTGAAGGTAGGAGACACCACGCCTTTATCGCCAGTTGCTCCTAAGCGGGTCTCCGAGGGGCGGCACACGCCCACCAATTTGGCTCAGGTGAAACAAGTGGTACAAGAGGCATGGAGAGACTCCCTCAGCCTTCCAGAGAGACTTAAGGAAGCTTATCGCATGTATACCCCTTATGATCCAGATGATCCAGGACAAATGACAAATGTCTCCATGTCCTTCATCTGGCAGGCAGCACCAGATATCAGGGCCAAGCTACAGAGACTAGAGAATTTACAAGGGTATACATTACAGGATTTACTTAAGGAGGCAAAAGAATTTATAACAAGAGAGAAAAGGAAGATAGCGTATGTAGAGAAAAGGATGAGAGAGACCGAAAAAGAAGCAGAGAGTTGAGTCAAATCTTGGCTGCCGTAGTTCAGGGTCAAGAGAAAAGGGGAGAGAGGGTGGGAGTTCGAAAGGGGCCAAAGCGAGATAAGGATCAATGTGCTTATTGCAAAGAAAGAGGACACTGGGCCAGAGATTGCCTTAAGAAACCCAGCGGGCTCTGAAGACCCAGCCCACAGACTTCCCTCTTGGCCCTAGATGAAGATTAGGAGGTCAGGGCCAGAGCCCCCCACTGAGCCCAGGATAACTCTTGAAGTTGGGGGCAGCCAGTCACCTTTTCTGGTGGACACAGGGCCCAGCACTCAGTCCTCACCCAGGCCCTGGACAACTCAGCGACCGGACGGCCTGGGTACAAGGAGCCACTGGCAGCAAGAGATACCGTTGGACTACAGATCGACGGGTTCAGCTGGCTACTGGTAAGGTGACCCATTCCTTCTTACATGTTCCGGACTGCCCATACCCTCTGCTGGGCCGTGACTTGCTTACCAAATTAAAAGCTCAGATCCATTTTGAAGAAGGAGGGACCCGAGTAACCGGGCCCCGCGGTACTCCTCTTCAGATTTTAACCCTTCAGTTAGAAGATGAATATAGATTATATGAACCAGAACAGGACAAGCCAAAATCTCTAGAAATAGACTCTTGGGTCACGAAATTCCCACTGGTCTGGGCGGAGACTGGCGGGATGGGGTTGGCGCTCCAACAGCCTCCCCTAATTATCCAGTTAAAGGCCACTGCGACTCCTGTCTCCATTAAACAGTACCCCATGTCATGGGAAGCCTATCAGGGCATAAAGCCACATATCAGGAGGCTCTTAGACCAAGGCATCCTAGTCCCTTGCCGGTCACCCTGGAATACGCTTCTGCTACCTGTTAAGAAGCCCGACACTGGAGACTATAGGCCGGTACAAGATTTGAGAGAGGTCAACAAAAGAGTAGAAGATATTCATCCAACTGTCCCAAACCCTTATAACCTACTCAGCACCCTGCCTCCCACCCATACTTGGTATACGGTCTTAGATCTGAAGGATGCTTTCTTCTGCCTCCAGCTGAGCCCAAAAAGCCAGCCCTTATTTGCTTTTGAGTGGAAAGACTCTGAAATGGGGCTTTCGGGACAGTTGACTTGGACAAGGTTACCACAGGGTTTCAAAAACAGCCCAACGCTCTTTGATGAGGCCTTACACCGACTTAGCTGACTTTCGAGTCCAGCACCCCACTCTTATACTTCTTCAGTTTGTTGATGACCTTCTTCTAGGGGCCACTTCTGAGACAGCATGCCACCAGGGAACAGAATCCCTCTTGCAGACTTTGGGGCGATTGGGCTATCGAGCTTCTGCCAGAAAGGCTCAAATTTGCCAGACCCAGGTTACTTATTTAGGCTATCAACTAAGGGACGGACAGCGATGGCTGACTCCGGCTAGGAAACAGACCGTGGCCAACATCCCAGCCCCAAGAAATGGCCGACAGCTACGGGAATTCCTAGGAACGGCGGGGTTCTGCTGCCTCTGGATTCCTGTGTTTGCCGAGATGGCAGCCTCCTTGTACCCTCTCACTAAACAGGGGGTGCTCTTCCAGTGGGGGGCAGAACAACAGGAGGCATTTGATAACATTAAACGGGCCTTGCTGTCCTCCCCTGCCTTGGGTCTCCCAGACATCACCAAGCCCTTTGAACTATTTGTGGATGAGAAGCAAGGGTATGCTAAGGGGGTCCTAACACAAAGACTGGGACCCTGGGCGCCCCGTAGCCTACCTGCCTAAGAAATTAGACCCTGTGGCCTCCGGTTGGCCACCATGCCTGAGAATGGTGGCAGCCATTGCCGTCCTAACTAAAGACGCTGGGAAGTTGACCTTGGGGCAGCCACTCACCATCCTGGCACCCCATGCAGTGGAGGCTTTGATAAAACAGCCCCCTGACCGCTGGCTCTCTAATTCCCGCATGACCCACTACCAAGCCTTGCTACTGGATGCGGAACGGGTCCAGTTTGGGCCCGTGGTCGCTCTCAACCCAGCCACTCTGCTTCCTTTGCCAGAGGAGGCAGAACAGCACGACTGTCTGCAGATCCTTGCAGAAGTACATGGAACCAGACCAGACCTATCGGACCGACCTCTCCAGGATGCTGACCATACGTGGTACACCGATGGTAGCAGCTACTTGCTGAATGGGGAACGGAAAGCTGGAGCCGAGGTCACTATGGAGGACAAAGTGATCTGGGCAAGTGCCTTGCCTGTTGGTACCTCCGCACAGCGGGCTGAACTCATTGCCTTAACCCAGGCACTCAAAATGGCAGAAGGTAAGAGGCTGAGTGTATATACAGACAGCCGCTACGCCTTTGCTACGGCACACATCCATGGAGAGATCTACCCGAGAAGAGGGCTGCTTACATCTGAGGGTAAGGACATTAAGAACAAGACTGAAATTCTGGCCCTCCTGGCAGCTCTGTTCCTACCAAAAAGACTGAGCATTATACATTGCCCAGGGCATCAGAAGGACACAGCCCCGAGGCACGGGAATCGGCTAGCTGACGTCTCAGCGTGGAGGCCGCCATGGGCACCCAAGTTCTGTCTCAAAAGACTTAAGATCAACCCACGTCTCCACAGCCGGAACAGACCGGTTGGCTCTACACCACGGAGGACACAAAGCTCCTACAGAAAATGGGGGCCGTTTGGTACCCACAGCTAAAACGGTGGGTCTACACAGGGAAAACAGTTATGCCTACGAAGATGACCTTTGAATTAATCTCCTACCTACATAAATTAACACACCTGGGACTCAAGAAGATGAAGACCCTCTTAAGACGAGAAGAGATTGACACCTACCTCCTGGGACGAGATCAGGCCTTGCGGGAGGTGACTGAAAGCTGCAGGGCCTGTGCTCAGGTAAACCCAGGAAAAGCTAAAATTGGACAAGGAGTCCGTCCCCGAGGACATCGGCCTGGTACCCACTGGGAAATTGACTTCACTGAAATCAAGCCTGGTATGTACGGACACAAATACCTCTTAGTGTTCATAGATACCTTCTCCGGATGGGTAGAGGCTTTCCCCCACGTAAACATGAAACGCCAAGGTGGTGACCAAGAAGCTCCTCAAGAAATCTTCCCAGGTATGGAATGCCCCAAGTATTGGGGTCAGATAACGGGCCGCTTTGTCTCCCAGGTAAGTCAGTTGGGCCTGTTATTGGGGATTGATTGGAAGTTACATTGTGCTTATAGACCCCAAAGTTCAGGACAGGTAGAGCGCATGAATAGAACAATTAAGGAGACTTTATCTAAATTAACGCTTGCAACTGGCTCAAAGGATTGGGTGTCCCTACTACCCCTAGTCCCATACCGAGCCCGGAATACACCGGGCTCCCATGGCCTGACTCCCTTTGAAATAGTATACGGGACCCTACCCCCATTTATCAATTTCTTTGATTCAAATATCGCTGAATTCGCTAATAGCCCTTCCTTGGCAGTACATCTTCAGGCCCTACAAATCGTGCAGAGAGACATCTGGAAACATCTAGCCGCGGTCTACTAAGACAGGCTTGAACAACCGACGGTGCCGCACCCATTCCAGATCGGAGACACCGTGTGGGTGCGCAGACATCAGACCAAGAATCTCGAGCCTCGTGGAAAGGACCCTCATACAGTTCTCCTGACTACCCCGGACGGCCTTGAAGGTAGACGGAATTGCAGCTTGATCCCGCTGCGTCTCACGCCAAGGCAGCCCGACCTGAGGAAACGGCAGATCACAAACATCGCCGCCCCAGACATGGAAGGCTCAACGCACTCAAAAACCCCCTAAAGCTAAGATTTTCACGTTGTTGCTCTTAACTGTCTTATGGACTAGGGTGGGGGGCGAGTCTGGGGCTAGCCCCCACCAGGTATATAATATGTCCTGGATAATAACTAATTTAGAGACGGCTGGTCTCAAGTCCTAGCTAATGGTAAGCATGCTGAAGGAACCTGGGCCCTTTGACTTTCGACCTTTGTCAACTGGCTAAGGACTCCTGGGAGCATACTGAGCGGACTCCCCACAACTCATACCCACCCTGTAGACACTCTGATTGGTATACTTGTCCCGGAGGTAAGAGGACACGGGAGTGCGGAGGTCCTGAGACCTTCTACTGCGCTAAGTGGGGGGTGTGAGACTTACACTGAGGATGGTGGGGGACCAAGAAGGGGGACTTAGTGGCCTTCTCCCCTGAGACTCCAGGCGAATCTCGAATTACAATAGAATTCACGGATCAAGGTAAAACACAGACTGGAAGGTGGGGCGAGGGGGATATGGTTGTATACCCCTGGCCAAACTAACCCAGGACTCCTGTTCTCCTCCAACTGGTGAGAGAACGGGTCAGACAAGAGATTGGTCCAAACCCAGTCCTCATGGATCAAAAGCCCCTTCCGACCAGCACCGCACTGCCCCAGTTGGACCCCCCACTATGGCTAAACACCACTCAGAACTCCAGGGATATCTTGACAACTCCCTCCCCGACTAGGGACCCTTCCACACCGGCCCCTCAGCTGCTAGGAACGGGAGACCGGCTAATCAACTTAGTGACCGGGGCATACTTGGCACTCAATTATTCAGAACCTGACAAGACCCAAGAATGCTGGCTGTGCCTGGTCTCTAGCCCGCCCTATTATGAGGGTGTGGCAGTCATGGGGAATTATACTAATCAGACCACGGCCCCGGCCAGCTGCACAACCCTCCCTAGCCATAGGCTGACGTTGCCGGAAGTCTCAGGACAGGGACTCTGTATAGGGACCATACCCCCCACTCACCAGGTCCTCTGCGCTATCACCAAGAGGATCCCCACTGGAAGCTACTACCTAGCAGCTCCTACAGGCACCTATTGGGCCTGTAACACCGGATTGACACCTTGTATCTCTGCCGCAATCCTCCGCAGATCCTCCGACTACTGTGTACTGGTAGAAATTTGGCCTAAGGTCACCTACCATGGGCCCGAGTACATATACTCACATTTTGAGGGGCTGACTCGATTCAGGCGAGAACCCATCACCATGACCCTAGCTCTACTCTTAGGAGGAATCACCTTAGAGGAATGGCTGCAGGTATAGGGGACGGGGACCACCGCCCCTCATCGAGACGGGGTCACTTTCGCCAGCTACAAGCAGCCATGAATGCAGATCTAAAAGCTATCGAGGAACGTGGAGTGCATTAGAAAAGTCCTTAACATCTTGTCTGAAGTAGTCTTACAAAATAGGAGAGGGCTAGATATGCTGTTCCTTCGCGAAGGAGGGCTATGTGCTGCTCTAAAAGAAGAATGTTGTTTCTATGCAGACCATACAGGATTAGTGAGAGATAACATAGCTAAGCTCCGAGAACGCTTCGCCCAGAGACAGAAGCTGTTTGATTCCCAACAAGGCTGGTTCGAGGGGTGGTTTAACCGATCCCCTTGGTTTGCTACCCTGGTGTCCACCTTGATGGGACCCTTAATCATCTTCCTCCTAATCCTCCTCTTTGGCCCCTGCATTCTAAACAGATTGATGCAGTTCATAAAGAACAGACTCTCAGTCATTCAGACGCTTGTTCTCACCCAACAATACCAGAGGGTAAGACAACAGGAAGAGATTCCTTAGAATTCGATTTGAGTAAAGGATTTTACTCAAGTCTAAAAGAAAATGGGGGAAAATGAAAGACCCACCCCATGAGTCTTAACTCAGAGCTGCAACAGGCTTGAACGAGCCCAGGCACGCCCAGATACCTAGGGCCGAGTCACCGTTAAAACTAACAGACCATAAAAGGAAAGGAATACAGAACAGACTAAGAGTACCGGATCTGGCAGGAAGGATAAGCCCTAGCCCCGACATTCAGGACGCCCCAGCCCCACGCGTACTCTTTTACCATGTTACAACCTCATTCGAATATGATTCAAACCTGCCAATGTGTGTAGCTATACCTATTACCTCATCTTGTGAAATAACCAATCATATGTGAACATGTCTATATGCCTCGTTTAAATCCACCAATCCCCAGAATTATGCATCTGCTTCTGTACGCCCGCTTTCTGCTTCCCCAAAACCCTATAAAAGCCCCATGCTGAGCTGCTGGGCGAGCAAGTCCAAGAGACTGTGTGCCAAGAGGTACCTGTGTTTTTCAATAAACCCTCTTGTTGATTGCATCCGAGTGGACTCGCTCGGTCATTGGGCGCTTGGGGTCTCCTCCTGAGGGAAAGGTCCTCTCCGGAGGTCTTTTCAGTTTGTTTGTTTGTTTTTTTTTTTTTTTCCGGACCTGGGGACCGAACCAGGGCCTTGCGCCTAGGCAAGCGCTCTACCACTGAGCTAAATCCCCAAACCCAGGGATGGTGTTAAGATTTGAAGAGAGACCACCAACCCAAATCACCACGGCCAAATTAATTAAAGCAAGCTTACGCACCCCCCCAACATACACACCAAAGAATTTTTCTGTGTAACAGCCCCGACTGTCCTTGAACTCACACTGTAGATCAAGCTGACTTTGAACTCAGAGAACTATCTGCCTCTGCCTCCCTGGTACTAGCATTAAAGGTGAGGGCCACCGTAGCCCACTGCCAGCTCTTTTTTTTTTTTATTCACGTACACAGGTTGCCTCCTCTAAGGTGGAGTTCAAGAAGTCAGCCTTGGATGTGAGGGAGACAAGGTTTGTATAGCTTGGGGGTAGGGGTTTCCAAATGGGTGATTGGATGGGCAAGCAGGCAGGGTTACAGAAGCAGAGCATAAGCGTATGAAATTGGTCTTAACGTTTGAAACAAAGACATGGTTGCGAGGTGGTCATAATAACCTTTTGAAACAAAAATAGGGTTGCAACATGGTCATAACTTTTGGAACAAAGGCACAGTTGCTGTTTCCTGGAACAAGCAGTAAAGAACCATTTGAAGTTAAGGTTACAGGTGGGGCAGAGCCCAATCCTTGAGAAACAGTTTTAGCCACAAATAGGATGGAGGCAGGATGGCTCATCAATGGCTCGGCAGGCAAGAACACTGCCTGCTCTTGCAGAGGCCCCAGGTTTGATTCCCAGGATCCATGTGGCACCTTTAACTCCAGTTTTAGGGAATTCAGTGATACCAGGCATACACATGGTGCACATACATGCCGGTGAGACACTCATACACATAAAATAAGAATTAAACAAACAAAGCTTAAACTATCAGAAGGGCTTGGGAAACATTCTCTCAGGGAAACTTAGGAGACTTGAAGTGTGAGCTTCACTATGCTGAATGCTGAAACTTGCAAGGTTCTAAAGGGCTCTCTTTCCTCGGCTTCTAGAAGCAACCAACAACTATTGGGGGAGGAAACTCTGAGCAGCTGCTACAAGGAGATCTCTCAGACCTGTCCGGTTGTCCAATTATGCAGAGGACTTCGGGGTTTAGGCTTTCAGGTATTGTCACCAGTGTTTGGGTGGGCTTTTCTGGAAAGCATCTGATTTGTAGTCACCCCTGCTCCTGTAAGGAACACCCCCATACTCCTGTTAGTAACCCCAGTAAATCCGGGGTTGTCAGTAGTTCAACAAGTTGGACTTTGGTGCAAAAGACTTTGGTCTGTCATGGATTCCCTGTATGTAGAGCTGTGTGTGTGTGCTTTTTCCCCTGGAGAGTCTCACACGGCAGAAATCAACAATGGAATACGATAATAGCTGCTGACTATGCGATGAAATCCACCCCCCACCCCACCCCCGTCCTCATTGACCTTGAACTTGGGGCAACCTTTCTGCCCTATCAGAGTGCTTACACCTAACTTTTTTCCTTTTTTTCTTTTTATTCTCATTTCCTTTCATTTGGGGGAACAGCTTTGCCTTCTCTTTTTCAAAGGTTACATGTATTGCCAGGCATGGTGGCACATGACTTTTATTCCCAGTACTCGGGAGGCAGAGGCAGGCAGATCTCTGAGTTCAAGGCCAACCTGGTCTACAGAGAGAGAGAGTTCCAGGACAGCCAGGACTGTTATACAGAGAAGTCCTGTCTAAAAAACCCCAAAAACTCAGGTGACAGCAGATGCTGGTGAGGATGTGGAGAAAGAGGAACACTCCTCCATTGTTGGTGGGATTGCAGACTGGTACAACCATTCTGGAAGTCAGTCTGGAGGTTCCTCAGAAAATTGGACATTGAACTACCTGAGGACTCAGCTATACCTCTCTTGGGCATATACCCAAAAGATGCCCCAACATATAACAAAGACACGTGCTTTTCTACGTTCATAGCAGCCTTATTTATAATAGCCAGAAGCTGGAAAGAACCCAGATGCCCTTCAACAGAGGAATGGATACAGAAAATGTGGTACATCTACACAATGGAATATTACTCAGCTATCAAAAACAATGACTTTATGAAATTCATAGGCAAATGGTTGGAACTGGAAAATATCATCCTGAGTGAGGTAACCCAATCACAGAAAAACACACATGGTATGCACTCATTGATAAGTGGCTATTAGCCCAAATGCTCGAATTACCCTAGATGCACAGAACACATGAAACTCAAGAAGGATGACCAAAATGAGAATGCTTCACTCCTTTTTTAAAAGGGGAACAAGAATACCCTTGGGAGGGAATAGGGAGACAAAGTTTAGAACAGAGGCAGAAGGAACACCCATTCAGAGCCTGCCCCACATGTGGCCCATACTTATACAGCCACCCAATTAGACAAGATGGATGAAGCAAAGAAGTGCAGACCGACAGGAGCCGGATGTAGATCTCTCCTGAGAGACACAGCCAGAATACAGCAAATACAGAGGCGAATGCCAGCAGCAAACCACTGAACTGAGAACGGGACCCCTGTTGAAGGAATCAGAGAAAGGACTGGAAGAGCTTGAAGGGGCTCGAGACCCCATATGAACAACAATGCCAAGCAACCAGAGCTTCCAGGGACTAAGCCACTACCTAAAGACTATACATGGACTGACCCTGGACTCTGACCTCATAGGTAGCAATGAATATCCTAGTAAGAGCACCAGTGGAAGGGGAAGCCCTGGGTCCTGCTAAGACTGAACCCCCAGTGAACAGGATTGTTGGGGGAAGGGCGGCAATGGGGGGAGGATGGGGAAGGGAATACCCATATAGAAGGGGAGTGGGAGGGTTTAGGGGGATGTTGGACTGGAAACCGGGAAAGGAAGTAACAATGGAAATGTAAATAAGAAATACCCAAGCTAATAAAGATGGAGAAAAACAAAACGAAACAAAACAAAAAACCCTAAAGCAAACAAATTCCATCTATTTGTCTGTGTACACATGCATGTGTGCCACACAGCTAGTTTGTGGAGGTCCGAGGACAACTTTTGAGAATTGGTTCTCACCTTTTAGCATCTGGTCCTGGAGACTGAACTGAGATCATCAGACTTGGTAACAAGTGCCTTTACCTGTAAGCCATCTCCCCAACATCATTGTTTTCCTTGACAGATCTTGCTGCTTAGCCCACGCCATTGACTTGGTGCCCGTCGTGCTTCAATCTCCTGAGTGCTGAGATCACACACACCCTCAGATATTTCTGTAAGTTGTCAAAAGAAACTTTGTATTTAAAAAAATGAATTGTGACAATATTTTGGATCAGACCAAAGGGGTGTGTGTGCCCCCGCCAGCAGGGACCCAGTTATTCAGGGTCCCGAAGAGGCCTTCTACCTGTGTATCAATGGGGGTGAAGAGAAGAAGGAGACCAAGCAAACGTTCTGTTGTCAAGGTCTCATTTAATGGGGCGAGCGTTACAGCTTTTAAGGCTTTCAGGGAGGGGGAGTGTCCTTTGTGAAACACAAAGGATGGAGGGAGGAGGGCATTCCAGCAGCGAGAGCAGAAGGTGAAGAGGTCATGCGATGGGGGATGCTGGAGTCTGGTGTTTGCTCAGGCTGAAACGTCCTGTGAATGTTATCTTGTGTGCCCGAATTCATGGGAGAGGCTTTTTGTCCAACAATCTCAAGACTTTACGGCAGTCATTTCAGGTTGAACCTCTGTGGCCATGCAGCCAAGAGTCACGAGACACTTGAGCCATAGTCACAAAGTGCCAGGCCCTAAATCCAATACGGCTCCCACGTGTGTGTGTGTGTGTGTGTGTGTGTGTGTGTGTGTGTGTGTGTGTGTGTGTGTGTGTGTGTGTGTGTGTGTGTGTGTGTGTGTGTGTGTGTGAGAGAGAGAGAGAGAGAGAGAGAGAGAGAGAGAGAGAGAGAGAGAGAGAGACGGTCTCACTGTTTAGTCACTTTGACAGATATCCTCCAGTCTCTGCCTTCTGAGAATTAAAGACATGAACCACTACTCCGTGAAGAGGAAAAAGAAAGTTTAAATATGGGCCTTTTGGGTTAATAGTTTATCTGACAGAACAATGGGGAAACTTTGATTTCATACTGGTTTGACTAAAATAGTGACATTGGCAAAGATAACAAGGTCAAATTGGTTAAGGAATCGTTTTAGTTTGCTCCCTGGGGTGTGGATACAGTTTAGCCGTAGGATGCTACACTGATCGGAAGGAGGCCCCGGAGTCCATCCCTAGTATCGCACAAGGTCAGTCCTTAAATTTGGAGCCTGTGGGGTTGGGGATTTAGCTCAGCGGTAGAGCGCTTGCCTAGCGAGCGCAAGGCCCTGGGTTCGGTCCCCAGCTCCGAAAAAAAAGAACCAAAAAAAAAAAAAAAAAAATTTGGAGCCTGTTTTGTTTTGTTCCGAAGCAGTCCCACGTAGTTTAGGGGCCTTGATTTCCTGATGGTCTCCTTTTGGAGTGCTACTGTTACAGCTGCGTGCCATCACGGAGATTTATGCGGTGTTGGATGGAGCCAAGCACTACTCTACCCGAGGAACTATATCGTCAGCCTTTGCAGCTTTCTGTTTGATTGTTGGCTTTTGGAGACAGGGTTTCTCTATGTATCCCCTGGCTGTCCTGAAACTCTCTCTGGAGACCAGGCTGACCTCAAATTTGGAGATCTGCCTGCCTCTGCTTCCTGAGTGCTGGGATTAAAGATGTGGGCCACTGTGCTGGGCTTTCTCTTCATTCATTAATAAAGGGTTCTCTAAATTGTAAGACCTTCAGGCACTACAAAGCCTGGATTCATGCATATGCACACACACAGGCAGGCAGCCTCTCATGTGCACATATCCCAGAACATTCAGACTCAGATTTAACCCAGATTTATTACTTGTTGCTAAAAGTTTATTTGGGGAAAAACTGTTTTTATGTAAAGCTAATTTTACTAATGAGCTAATTTTCCTGTTGGTTTCCACATTACCTTTTGGCCTTTGAATTTGTAGAGGGCAGCTTTGGGTCACCATTGCCTCTGACAGAAGAGGTGATTTTTGTCTTTTCCTTTTTAGTCCTTTGAGTATTTAAAAAGACTCATCATCTGGTATGAAAAGTATATTTAACTTTCACCTTTTATTAGTGTTTCATATGCTAACTTGTTGTGTTCTATAGACATTTGTAAGAGAGGTAGGTGTGTGTGTGTGTGTGTGTGTGTGTGTGTGTGTGTGTGTGTGTGTGTGTTTTCTCCAATCTGTTGCTCAAAGTTAAGCAAATAGAACCTGAAGAGAGATCCCTTGTCCCTTTGAAGGTCATGATGGTGGGGAGGTTTCACTGTATGGTGGCTCTTTTTAGTCGCGTTGTCCTAGAAGAAGAAACATGAGCTACAAGTGTATACCAGATGGAGAAAAGTAGGTTTCCTGTACCAAAATAGTGCTATCTTTATGGGAAAAGTCAGCTAGTGTTAAATACCAGAAGACGAGAAAACCAGCTCTAAACAAGAGTGTCCACATTTAGTCTGTATCCTGGCCCTTGGTCCTCTCGTAGCACAATGGACCACTAGCCTGCCTGAAGGCCTTGATGGATGCTGACTCATGTAGGGTAAGGTGATCCTTTCAGGATGTCTGGTCCTGTTGGCCTACACCACAGGGGCCAGCTTGATTTGACCTTTTTAAGTACACAAATCAAAACCCATCAGAAGTTCTCAGCCCTCTAACTCATTTGCATCCACTGAACTTGATTCTGTTGTGGTATCAAAAACCAGGAACCAAAATGTTGCAAGGTAAACTGGGCCAAACTTTTGGTCTCCTCCGAAGTAGGAGAAAGAAAAGCAGGACTAAAAGCAGGACAGCCTTTTTACAATCAAGCTTAAGTCTGAGGTACATAGCAATTGATTACAAAAGTAGATTTATTTTTATGAACATGACAAAACTACATATGTGGGTGTCTGTTGTCTGCAGTCTGCCCACTTCAGATGTGACAGATGTTTCTATATGCCAGACTGAGGAGGATGAAGCAGAACCTGGGACCAATAGGTTCCACAAGACTCTGGTCTGGCCTGGAATGCCAGGGGTATTACAGCTCTTCTTTTTTAAAGATTTATTTATTTATTTATTTATTTAATTTATTTATTTATATAAGTACGCTGTAGCTGTCTTCAGACACACCAGAAGAGGGCATCAGATCCCATTACAGATGGTTGTGAGCCACCATGTGGTTGCTGGGATTTGAACTCAGGACCTCTGGAAGAGCAGTCAGTGCTCTTAACCACTGAGCCATCTCTCTAGCCCCATAGTTCACTTCTTATTTACCATTACAGCTCTTCATAAAGAGGAATGAAGAGGTTTGAGCAGTCTGTGCAGGACAGGTAACAAAGGCCCTGGGTCTGCAGTGAGACCCTGGCCAGCCTGGAGGGTCCAAGAGTCAGTGATAACTGCTTTGGGAGAGAGACCTCTTCCCCAAGTGTTACAGCTCAGTAAAGAAAGACATTGTCAGATAATCCTCAGTGAAATATAACTTGTATGCATAAATCCACCAGGACAGGGAGTATATGAACTTTGGGAAGTGGGATGGGATTTGGGGGTAAATGTTCTGTCGCCTGAGTTGGAGAAGTTGCTGATGCTCTAATTGCAGGGGAAGGACATTAGGGGACTGACTGGTCCTCTCAGTGGGCTATTACGGTTTAGAGCAGGTACAAAGACAGGTAGGGAGCAGCTCCACTCCTGTTGTTCTCAAATCTCTTGGATTCCTGGGGTTCGAGCTCATTCAAGCTCAGCAGTTCCTCTGCCCGTCTGGTGACACAGCCCACTTGCCTGTAGAGGGTTATGGTCATCCAATCCTTGGAACATACCCCAAAACAATGAAAACAATGTGGAAATCACAAGCATACAGAGGAAGAAACACCAAGTTAACTCTAGCTTGGGACATAGAAAAAACACCAGAGGAAACAATATAAAAATAAATCGACATCTAACACTATGGTTAAGTAGGAAAAGGAAGAAAAAATAGTCAGCTGGCTCCTAACACTAACAACAAAAGGCGACAAGGATTCTCAGGCCTCTCCAGAAGCCTTGCTGGAGCATCCTGAGTTGGGGCTGGAGACGTGGCTCACTGTTTAAGAGCTTCCTGCTCTCCAGTAGACCTGAGTTCCGTTCCCAGCACCCATGTCAAGCATCTTATAACCTCCTAATTATAGCTCCATTTGCAGGGGATCAGATGACCTCTTCTGCTGTTTACAGGGACCTCCATGTTTATCTGGACATACATATATAAATTAGACATAAATTTAGACATACATAAATAAAAACGAACTTTTTTTGAGACAGGCTATCATGATGTAGCCCTGTGCTGGCCTGCAATCCACTCAGTACACAGATGGCCTGGCCTTGAACCCAGAGACCTGCCTGCCTCTACCACCCAAGTGCTGGGATTAAATGATTGTACTACCACACCTGGCTTTTTTTTTTTTTAATTCTTTTTTTGGAGCTGGGGACCGAACCCAGGGCCTTGCGCTTGCTAGGCAAGTGCTCTACCACTGAGCTAAATCCCCAACCCCACACACCTGGCTTTTTTAAAATATAAAAAAAGATTTATTTATTTTTACAGCTGGGCATGGTGGTACACACCTTTGGTCCCAGCATTTGGGAGGCACGAAGATCTCCATTGAGTTTGAGGTTACTGTGGTCTACACGGTGAGTTCCAGGACAGTTAGGGCTACATAGGGAGACCCTGGTAAAAAAATTATTTATTTATTTTGTATGTGTCTAAAAATAGATCTTAAAACAAATTTTAAATAACTATTCATTTGTGCCAGGCATGGTGGTGCTTGCCTTTAATCCCAGCACTCAGGAGGCGGAAGCAGGCGCAGTTCTAGGTCAGCCTGGTCAGTTACAGGACAGCTAGGTCTATGCAGAGAGAGTGTCTTAGTCAGGGTTTCTATTCCTGCACAAACATCATGACCAAGAAGCAAGTTGGGGAGGAAAGGTTTATCCAGCTCACACTTCCACATTGCTGTTCATCACCAAAGGAAGTCAGGACTGGAATTCAAGCAGGTCAGGAAGCAGGAGCTGATGCAGAGGCCATGGAGGGATGTTTCTTACTGGCTTGCTTCCTCTGGCTTGCTCAGCCTGTTTTCTTGTAGATCCCAGGAGCACCAGCCCAGGGACCGCACCACGCAATGGGCTGGGTCCTCCCACCTTGATCACTAGTTGAGAAAATGCCTTACAGCTGGGTCTCATGGAGGCATTTCCACAACTGAGGCTCCTTTCTCTGTGATATCTCCAGCTCGTGTCAAGTTGACACAAATCCAGCCAGTACAGACACCCCTATCTTAAACAAGCAACTTTATTAAATTCAAGGCCAACCTGGCCTATAGAGCCTGTTCCAGGAAATACAGGGCAACAAAAAAAAACAAAAAACCAAACCAAACCAAACCAACCAAATAAGGTAAAATAGTGGTGGTGGCATACATCTTTAATTCCAGCACTGGGAAGACTGAGGCGGGAGGATCTCTGTGAGTTCAAGGCCATCTTGAATGCACATAAAATAAAAATAAATGCAATCATTAAAAGTTATTTAGGGGGAGCTGGGGATTTAGCTCAGTGGCAGAGCGCTACCTAGGAAGCGCAAGGCCCCCTGTCTGGTCCCCAGCTCCGAAAAAAAAAAAAAAAAGAACCAAAAAAAAAAAAAAGTTATTTAGGGGTTAGGGATTTAGCACAGTGGTAGAGCGCTTGCCTAGGAAGCGCAAGGCCCTGGGTTCGGTCCCCAGGACAAAAAAAAAGAACCAAAAAAAAAAAAAGTTATTTAGGGGTTGGGGATTTAGCTCAGTGGTAGAGCACTTGCCTAGCAAGAGCAAGGCCCTGGGTTCGGTCCCCAGCTCAAAAAAAAAAAAAAAGAAAAGAAAAAAAAGTTATTTAAAGGGCTTAGAGAGATGGCTCAGTGGTTAAGAGCACTGGCTGCTCTTCCAGAGTCCTGAGTTCAAATCCCAGTACCCACATTGCTCACACCTGCCTGGAACTCCAGGTCCAGGGGATCTGACACCCTCATCCAGATGTACTTGTAAGCAAAATGCCAATGCACATAAGATAAAAATAAATTATAAACAAGACAAAACAAACAAACCCTTTGGAGAGGGGGCCCAGTAAGAGGGAATTAATTTCCTGTAGGCCTCAGGCCATACCAGAAAGGCTAGCCATCAGATTTACTCACTGGGGTGGTGGTGGTGTGTCACATCCACAATCACCTCAGTTGCCAGAGAGTGGGCAGCCAACTATGTCTGGGGATCTGGAGAATAATGGCAGGCTGAAGCAGGAGAAAGGTGGAAAGTTCTAGGCCAACATGGACTATGCAGTGAGTTATAGGTTAGCCTGGGCTCACTCCTGCTATATTGGTCAGGGTTCTCTATAGGAACCAAACAGAATGAATCTATGCTTATAAATAAAAAAAAGAGGATTTATTTTAGTAGCTTACAGGTTGTGGTCTGACTAGTCCAACAATGCTACCTCCTGACAGAAAGGATAAAAATCCAGTAGTTGACTGAACATCTCAGCTGGTGTTCAGTATATGCCAGAATATTGAAGAAGTAGGTTCTAATGTCTTCATAGCAGGATAAAAGAATTTGTCAGCAAGAATAAGAACAAGTAGGCAAAACCCGAAAGCTTCCTTTTTCCATGCCTGTTTATGTAGGCTGCCACCAGTTCTCCTTTCTCCAAATCATGTATGCATTAATAATAATAATAATAATAATAATAATAATAATAATAAATTTAAACAATCAAAAGTAAAGGAATCAATGTATGTATTTGCTAACAAAAGGACTGCGTGAGTTCTGGGGATCAAATTCAGGTGGTCAGGCTTGGTTGTCTAATGTAGGTAGAAAATAAAAATTATTAAATATTTACTGGGATTAAGATTTTCCTAGTCAGGTTTGCTGGTGCATGCCTTTAATCGTAGCACTGAAGAGGCAGTAGCAGGCAGATTTCTGAGTTCTGGGCCAGCCTGGTCTACAGAGTTTCAGGACAACCAGGGCTACATGGAATAACCCTGTCTCAAATAAACAAATAAAGGAAAAGAAAAAGAAGTTCCTTTATGGTTTATTTGGAAGCACAGTCATGTCATGTGATGTTTTTCTGCAAACTGTCTTACAAGAGGATGTTTTGTTGAGAATAGACACATGGTGTTTTTCTGGAAGCAGCCTGGAAAAAGGGCACATGATGTGAGCAGGTAAAAGACAACTGTCTTTTTTTTTTTAAGATTTATTTATTTATTTATTATAAGTACACTGTAGCTGTCTTCATGCACACCAGAAGAAGGCATCGGATCCCATTACAGATGGTTGTGAGCCACCATGTGGTTGCTGGGATTTGAACTCTGGACCTCTGGAAGAGCAGTCGGTGCTCTTAACCACTGAGCCATCTGTCCAGCCCGACAATTGTCTTTTAATGAGGTAGTTTGATGAATGATTAAATTGTAGTTAACCTTCCTTCATGCCACATGAAAGGATGGCATGCTGAAGTTTGAGGGTCCTGTAGCCAACAGGATTTATAGGCTGTCTGTGACTGAAGTTCTGGCTAGAGACATTTTCATGTTTCAGCCAGTTTCAGGGTTGTGCCCATGGAGAGGAATCAGCAAATTGTGTTACCTGTCCTGTTTGGTCTTTTCTATTTTTTAGCTCTTGTCTGCAGGCAAGATCTTCAGGGGGTCTTCCTCCATCAAATCTTATCCTATTACTTTGGAAGGAGTCCAAAGCCTTTTTTTCTTTTCTGTTAAAACAAATACAGAGCCTGTCTCCCAAAATAGCATATGTTTGGCCCAGGGACCTGAAGTCATCAATGTCTGAAATCTAGTCTTTTTAATTTAGGTCTGCTCTAGTTTGACCTCTCTTATAGAAGATTTGTAATGCCACTATAACCACGAAACTTATAAACACCTTCATTTTGATAATTAAAACAATTATTATTATTGGACAACCAGGTCTTGAGGAACCAGTATTAGCATTAAAATACAAGCAGCATCAGGCCAACCTACTACAGGTGAGTATCAAACATTGAGAGTATTCCTTATTTAAAAGTCTAGGTCAAGAATCATATGTGGATGGCTGGATGGTAGTGGCATATACTTGGGAGGCAGAGGCGGGTGTGTCTCTGGGTTCAAAGGCAGCCTGATCTACAGAGTGAGTTTGAGGACAGCTAAGGCTACACAGAGAAACTCTGAGAGTGAGTGAGTTCTGGTGTGGACTGGGAGTTATGAGAATGGTTCATAGGGGGACCCTTGGGGCCACAATGCACTCCCTTGGTGAGGGTTGCTAAGAACAGGGAGGCCATGCACAGGAGAGAAGCAACCAGCTATGCAGAATGCTGTACTTCCTGCTCAATATTGATGGGAAGCAAAGCTACTCTAAAAAATAAGGTGCCTTTAAAAGGAGCGTAGGGACTGGAGAGACAGCTCAGCAGCTGCACTGGCTCTCACAGAGGATCTGGGTTCAGTTCCCTGCACTCACATGGCGCCCCAGATAACGTCAGTTCCAGGCGTTCTGACATTCTCTTCTTGCCTCCAGAGGGAAAAACTTCCATACACTAATATTTTTATATATAAAAAAGGAATGTTGGTGGAACATGTAGGTTGTTTAAAGGCTGCTAATACCTCCTGCCTTGCTTCATGCACCCTCTGCAGTGCGTCTCACCACCCACCCCTAACAGCTAGAAGCTTGAGTCATTGGCCAGCATTCTCTTAGAAAACTTTGGTTACTTTACATAAGGAAGCCCAGGGTGTGGCTGTCACTGGAGAGGACTCCTGGGTCCTTACTGATAACCAGGTATCCAGTGAGGCTAGTCTGCACTTCTTGGCAGGGACCCCAGTCAAAACTGGGCTAGTGCTGTGACTGGCCGAGCACGAGCAAAGCCCCATCTCAGGAGTCAGTCCTCAGCACCTCATAAAAAGAATGGACCTGATGACCCACGTGTAATCCCATCACTTGGGAAGGCAGGAGGATCAAAAATTTAAGGTCAGGAGCTAGAGAGGTAGCTCAGGTTGCTATGCTGTTTGCCTCAAAGCCTGAGGACTTAGGTTTGATTACCCACGAAAAGGTTAGGCATTATGGTGTCTGTAATCATAGTTTGGGGGAGGTGGCCATAGGAGGGTCCCTGGGGCTCACTGGCCAGCTAGGCTAACCTAATTAATGAGCTCTAGGTTCAGTGAGAGACATTGTGTCAAAAAAAATGAAGTAGAGGAATGCAGAGATGGCAGTGCAGTTAGGAGTACTGGCTGCTTTTGCAATTCCCGTCATCAGCATGGCTGCTCACAACTGTCTGTAAGGCCAGTCTTAGTGGATCTGATGCCCTCTTCCGGCCTTGTCAGGCACTGTACATACAGGGAATATAGACACACATGCAGGCAAACACTCATACAGGGGAAATAAATCAACTAAAAAATTAATAGAAAAACAAAAACGAAATGGAGGCTGATAATAATAACAACAGCAACAACAAAAATAGTAACAAAAATTTAAAAAAGCACCCAGGCTCAAGGAAGTGTTTGTCAGCACTCAACAGGCCCTGCTCTGTATGTGACACAGTTACTAGGCACTGTAGAGAGATGTGGACTCATTTAGAACATGACTCTGTAGAAATTATTTCCATTTCTTTCACTACCATATGGTTGTCATGCTTCCAGGAATATTTTTAATTGACTGACACCAAAGAAAGAGAAAATGTTCTTGCTGCTCTTAGAAACTTAACAACGTGTTATTCTCAATGATCTCAACCTAATAACATTTTTTTTACATTTTTATGATTTATTTTTATTATTGTGGGGATGTGCTCATGCTATAGCATTTGTGCGGCACTCAGGAGTCAATTTGCTCCTGAGTTGTCAGGCTTGGTGGCAAGTGCCCTTACCCACTGAGCCATCTTGCCAGTCCTCAGCTGTATGATTTTTAAGTTACTGTGTGTGTGTGTTGGGGCAGGGGGCACGAAGGGCAGGGCATCCTTGCAGGCCAGAGGATAACATACAGGTGTTGGTTCTTTCCTACTCTGTAGGTTCAGGGGAGTGGAGTTGGGTCTATGAGGTGTGACAACCGTCTTTACTCTGACCTGGGTCCTATGTTCTTTTTTCTTTTCTTTCTTTTTTTCCCTTTCTGACACATGATTTCTCTGTGTAACCCTGGCTGTCCTGGAATTCACTCTGTAGACCAGGCTAGCCTTGAACTCAGGAACCCTCCTGCCTTTACCTCTTGAGGGCTGGGATTAAAGGCTTGTGCTACCACCACCTGGTGTAATTTTTTTATCCCTATATTTTTTCTACTAAGATATATGGAACACAAAATCTATCAATTTAAACACATTTCCTTAGGGGGCTGGAGAGTGACTAGCGGTTAGAGCGCTAGGTCTTCTTCCAGAGGCCCTGAGGTGGATTATTACATGGTAGCTCACAATTGTCCCAGGGGATCCTAGCCCTCTTCTGGCTTCTGCACCAGGCGCACATATACAAACATACATGCAAGCAAAATACCCATACACATTAATAAAATTAAAACTGTATTTCTGTCTATGATGTGTGTGTGTGTGTGTGTGTGTGTGTGTGTGTGTGTGTGTGTGTGTGTTGTGGGGTCCGTGTGCTATGTTTCATGTGTGGTAATCAGAGAACAACTTCATGGAATTCTTTCTTTTTACCCTTACTTGGATTCCTATGATCAAACTCAGGTCACGAGGTTTATCTGGCAAGAGCTTTTGGGGTTGAGGCATCAGCTTTATTCTTTATTTTGTCTGTCTCCTATCTATCTATCTATCTATCTATCTATCTATCTATCTATCTATCCATCCATCCAGATAACAATCATCTGTTCTAAGTGGATCTGTCTCATGTAGCCCAGGCTAGCCTCAGACTTGCTGTATAGTTGAGGAACTGAAGAAGATTACTTCTCAAGTGCTAGGACTACAAGACCTGAGTCATCCACTACACCAGGCTTCACCAACTTCTATGGTTTTGTTTTGACTTAAAGCTCAAGTGCTTTCTCTGCATTTATGCCTGTGCGCCAGAAGAGGGCATCAGATCCCATTACAGATGAGTGGTGAGCCACCACGTGATTGCTGGGGATTGAACTCAGGACCTCTGGAATGCCCTTAACACTGAGCCATCTCTATAGCTCCAGTGTCACCAATTTTTTGTTGCTATTGGGTTTTTATTTGTGTGTGTGGAGGGGTTGAGACAGGGTTTCTCTGTGTAGCTCTGGCTATCCTGGAACTTTCACTCTGTAGACCAGGTTGCCTTTGAAACCAGATGTCTCCCTGCCTCTGCCCCCAGATTGCTGGGATCAAAGGTGTGTGCCTAGGGCTGGCAGTCCAGTCCAGTGGCCTGAATTATTGTATCCCAGCAAAACACACCACACACACACACACACACACACACACCCACACACACACACACACACCTACCTGACCAGCTCTGCTACTCTCATTATTACTTGCTCTGTAGGACACCATCCATCCATCTGGGAGACAAAGGCAGCTCAAGTGATTCACTCAGAAGGCAAATGACTATGCATCTTACTGAATAAGATACAAAGTCAGTGCAGGAAACTTGAGGGCAGCAGGTGGTACAGGAGGCAGAGGTAGGAGGATTTCTGTGAGTTCCTGGTCGGCCACGGCTATATAGTGAGGCCGTTTCTTACATATACACAAATATTACAATAATGATTTAAAAATGGTGAAACTTGAGGCCACAGATGTAGGAACGGTCCGTAAGAGCAAGCAGGGACCCTTCCCTAGACTCAGGTCAGGCGTCCAGTGTGAAGTGGGGAGGACAGCTGGATGTAGATGAAGGCACAGCTTGTCTAAACCATAGAAGTCTTCAGGACTCCCTAGCCTGCAACACCCATATATTCCAGAGACTCTTCATGTACCATCCTCCCAAGTGGCAGAGAAACTTGGCCTGAAGCCATAACTGTTGCAAAGCTGTCTTTTGTTCTGAGTCCCAAGTTATTGGGCAGTAGGATCAGAGCAGCCCTTTAGAGTAGGGTGTTGCTTCTCCAAAGTCTTCAGATATCAAATATTATGTCTGTCTGTCTGTCTGTCTGTCAGTCAGGGTTGGGCATGGTGACAGACACCTGTAATCCCAGGATTTGGGAAGAGACAGGAGGATGGAGAGCTGGAGTCTAGCCTCCAGGTGAGACTACATAGCCTGTTTTAGACAAACAAGCAAACCAGGCATAGTTGAGGGCACCTTTAATCCCAGCACTGGGGAGGTAGAGGTAGGTGATCCCTTGTGACCTCAAGGGCAGCAGCTTGGTCTGAGTGTGAATCCAGGACAGTTGGAATGCCCCGCCCCCATCTGCTGGCTCTCACATTCTTTCTCTTCCTTCTTCTTGATGTTCCCTGAGCATTTCTTTTTTTTTTTTTTTTTTTCGAGCTGGGGACCAACTCCAGGGCCTTGCACTTGCTAGGCAAGCGCCTACCACTGAGCTAAATCCCCAACCCCGTTCCCTGAGCATTTTAAAGGTTTTTTTTTTTTTGGGGGGACATGGACACACACACACACACACACACACACACACACACACACACACACACACACACGCCAATGCCTTTGAATTAGGCACTTATGAGCAGCCTGATGTAGGTACTAGGATCTGAACTCGGGTCCTGCAAGAATAGCATGAGGTCTTAACCATCTAAGTTCTAAGCCATATCTCCAGTCTGGATTTTGGTTGGTTGGTTTTTTTTTTTTTTTTTTTTATTTATTTAGTTTTATTTAGAGGGTTTTTTTGTTGTTGTTGTTGTTTTTGTTTTGTTGAGACAGAGTCTCTATACATAGCCTAGGCTGTCCTGGAGTTCACTATCCATGTAGCCCAGGCTGACCATGAACTCAGAAAGCCACCTGCTTTTCCCTCCTAAATGCATACTGTTCTTTCAGAGGACATACTGGGGAGGCAGATGCAGGGGGATCTCCGAATGAGAGGCCAGCCTGGTCTTCACAGCTGCAGACAGCTAGGACTAGACACAGAGAAATCCTTTATCAGGAAAACAAACAAAAACTCTTTAGAAAGAAAGAAAACAATGTAACCAACCGTTCTATGCATCGTATTTCCCACTAATCTGCTTTCACAACCTAAGTTAAATGCATAACTTTAACTTGCACTGTGCAGTTCCATGTCCCTGACCCTGAAAAGGGTGTATGTGCTAATGATCAGGTGAAAGCAGCTAACAGATTGAAAGGGGCCTTTCACAAAAGAATCATTCACAATAAATATTAGAAGCACCATGTGGACATTGGGAACATTAATATTGTTACTTTTGAGTGCTGGTTGGGGACCAGTAAAGAGATTTCTTTCTTTGTTAACTGTTTGCTGAGACAGGCCTTCCCTGTGTAGCCCTGGCTGTCCTGGAACTCAAGAGATCCCCCTGCTTCTGCCTCCCCAGTATGGTCTTTGAAAGAACTGTATGCATTCAGGAGGCAAAGGGGGGTTGGATCTCTTAGTTCAAGATCAGTCTGAGCTACATAAATATTGGGTTCCAGGATAGTCAGGGCTATGTACAGCAAAAAAGAACTCTGCATAAACATATTCCTCATTCCTTTCTCACACTAAGTTTTCTGTGCTGTTCAATCCATACAGAACAATGTCCTTTGTTAGGGACAGACAGACAGACATCACATACACAATAGGTGACAGGCCACAGATAACAAAACTATACAAACAAACTGAAGACGCAGGAAAAGAAGTGGAGAATTCAAATTTGGACTCACTCTTGGCCTAAATTATTCCAAAAGAAAGATGCTTTCTCATCTCCTAACTTGACATCCACACAGGTCTTCACTGGTGCCCCCATTGGGTTGAACAGACATTTGTTCATGTCTCCCAAGGACAAGTGACATAGCAGCCCCTGACTTATGTTTGGAAATATGCATTTGGAGAACATTCCTGTCAGTTCTAGAACCGATTAAAACAAAGTTAAACATCTGCTTCTTGCCGAGGGCTGTGCTGTTGGGTAGAGTACCTGTGCTACCAGCCCCCAGAGACAATCTGGACACTGAGTAGTGAGCTCTGGCAGATAGTGTGGCACATGTATTACTGTCACAATTTATTAGTGGGAGGATTAAACACACCCTGCTTTGAGACTTATTAAAAAATTTAAAAGGCCTAATTTTTCAGCCTTGCTTTCCAGCTTTAGTGAGAGTCAGCTCTTGTCACCTACTTCATTCAATGGTTACAGAGGAGGACTGGAGATATGGTTCAGTGGTAGAGCACTTGCCTATCATGCGCCAAGTCCAGAGTTCAATTCCAGGTGCTGCCAATAAATGAATAAATGTAGATAGACTTTCCCACACTGCTTTGGATGCACAGAGTGTTCAGCTCTCATTGCTATATGGGCTTCTCGCCATGGCAACCGGAAGCCCTTCCACCATCTTCCTGCCAGCTAAACACAAATGACCCCAAATTCATGAGCAAATCAACCTGTCAAATGCCAACACCTTTGAGGAGACTTCTGAAGAAATCCTGAGCCAAAGACTATTGCCACCAATCCACCTGCGTGGGTGGGAGCCAAGGCCAACCGCCAATATGCCCGTCCTGGCTGCCTCTGTCTCCTAAGTGCTGGGATTAAAGACATATGCAGCCATGCCTGGCTTGCTTGTGTGCTTTTTTTTTTTTTCTTTTTCCTTTTTTTCGGAGCTGGGGACCGAACCCAGGGCCTTGCACTTGCTAGGCAAGTGCTCTACCACTGAGCTAAATCCCCAACCCCTGCTTGTGTGCTTTTTAAAAATGGGCCCTGTAGTGCACTTTGGCAGGCTGGACTCAAGCTCTCAATCCTCTTGCCTCCACCTCCATCTTCCTCAAAGACAGTCTGGGAAGTCATGAGAACATTGTTTGTATGTGCCCCAGTAAAGTCTCATTCAAATGTAGTGAGCATTATAATCCCAGAACTCAGAAGGCTAAAAGGCAGGAGGACTGCCATTAGTTCAAGGCAGGCCTGGGCTACATTAATTAACCTAAGACCCTGTCTCAAAAACCAAAAGAAGTTGAGCTGGGCATGGTTGTACAGCCCTTTAAGGGACATTATTTTGTTAGGTTGGTTTTTTTTCCTGGAGTTGAGGGCTGAACCCAGAGCCCTAGGCTTGCTAGGCAAGCACTCTACCACTGAGCTAAATCTCCAACCCCCACACTGTTTTCTTAAAGGCAAATTAAACAAACAGGTTGAGTATACAGTCCGAGTAGCAGATTGACTACATAGCTTTAAATGGTCTCAACGCATATTATTAACTTGACTCAATGTCTATCAAAAGGGCAGTTTCTGAGGGCCAGAGGGATTTTCAGAATAAGCTTTGTCTTAGGGGTTCTATCGCTGTGATGAAAACCTACGACCAAAGAACAAGTCGGAGAGGAAAGGGTTCATTTGGCTTACACTTCCAGATCACAGTCCATCATGGAGGAAGTGAAAATTCAGCCATGCGTGTATGATGTATATTCCATGGCTCTTACATTTACATTAAAGTTAAAAAAAACCAACAGAGAAGACTAGGGGGGTGGCTCAGTAGTAGCATGTGCAGGGTCCTAAGTTCCATTCCCAGCAGCACAGAAAAAGCCTCCCCGCTTCAAGCCTAACGCAAAAAATAAAAACAAACAAACAAAAAAACAAAGTAGAGCAAAATTCATGCAAAGTGACAATATGCATTTTCCAGGCACTCCTACGAAGAGCCAGATATAAAATGCACTCTCCGTAGCTGTAAGCATTGCATCCATATTTGTTAGCAGGCACTCCGAGGGCAACTCCGGCATTAATGGGCTTCTAACGCGCCCTTTCCTTTCTCTCCAGCTAAAACTTCATGGTGTAAACTGAGCATGCTCAGAGGCATTGTTGCCTATCTCTTTAAAATCTTTCAACACGCGGTCTCCCGAACCTTACACTGAGCATGCCTAAACGTGTATTTCTTAACTGAGCATGCTCAGAAGTGTCAGAATAGACGGAGGTCACTTTTGAGCATGCTCAGGAGTGTACTCCCCAACTGGGCATGCTCGGAATTGTGCTCCTTGCTCTGCATATTTATGATAGGACAACCCCTATATGAATATGTATAGACTCTCTGAATAAGGTCCCCAGGCTTCCTTTGTTCCCGAGGACCTCTTTTCAGTAACTCCCCTCCCTCGACTCTCCTTGCCTGCAGTGAGTAATAAATCTTCCTCCCGTCTTTCAGGCTGAGCTTGTTTGGGCTTTGTCCTTACCACAATGGCCTCTGGTTACAGGTTCAACCCGTTGAAAATTGAAAATAATTCGTGAAAAAAGGATTTTATCTCTGCTGACCATGTAAAGACTTCTTTTATTCTTCCCTGAACAGTATAGTAAATAGTGTCTGCCCTCACCTTGTCTTCTTTTTATATTTCTAGAAATAAAGCGAAGTATCGAGGAGGATAGTCACAGGTTATTAGCAAATATCATGCTATTTTCCTCTATTTAATTGTTTACCTATTTATTTAGAAACAAGGCTTCATGTATCCCAGGCTGCCCTTGAACACCCGAGCCTCCTGTGTCCAGTTCTTAAGTGTGGCAGTTACAGAGACGCACAATCATACGTCGTTTTTATATCATTTCCTATAAAAGGCTCAAGCACCTGTGAGCCTTTCATCTTTGTGGACCAGGTACCTCTGAAACTGAATCCCCTGCCTGAGACACAGGCCACTGAAGGTCATATGGATTGTCTGTGACAAATAAGGGATAGGACGGACCAGGAAAGGGCTTACGTATCATGGGGAGGTCCTGGGTTTAATCTCAGCACCCAGTGAGGGATGGTGAGCCCTGTAATATTAGCCCTGGAGAAATGACGGGTGCAGGCAGAAGAATTAGAATTCAATGTTATTTTCAAAGAACTTAGTTCAAGGTCAGCTAGGACTATGAAACTGTCTCAAAATAAGGATAGTGCTTTAAGCAGACCACTGCTGCTATGTCACATAAGCACAGGAATATTGTTAACTTGAGCTCATCCTTTTACCCAAGCAAAAACAGTTGTACTTGCGACTCTATCATTCAGAGGAGTCCACTGCAGTCCGGATGGTTTCTTTCTGTTGTCCATTGTTCCAGTTTCAAAGTTTCTAGGCAGTCACTCCTGCTCTGAACCTATCCCCCAGGTAGAAAGGACACTCAATTTCGTTTTCATTTGGAGTGTGTGTGTCATGCGTATGGGTGCACATCTGTGTGTAAGCCAGACACCAGCTGTTGATGCCATTCCTCAGGAGTACAATCTACCTTAGCTTTTGAGCTAGGGTTTCTTATTTTACTGTTGCTAAGTCCCAGGGATAGATCTATCTACATGTACCGTCCTACAAAGTGCACCACTACATCTGGCTTTTGAATAGATTCTGGGCTCAGACTCAGATCCCCACGATTACATAGCAAGCAGCTTACTAACTAAGCTATCCCACTAGCCCCAGAACCATTTTTGCCTTTTCTTTTCAAAGTTTGACTGTGTATGTATATATGTGTGTATGTATACACATATGTATATGTATACACACAAATGTATATATACTCTTGACAACTGAACAGAGGCTGAAGGAGCCACTTCCAAGATGGCCATCTCATGGTACTGGCTGTGGATTGGCCCTCAGTTTCTCATGACACACAGATGGATCTCCTTAGACTAAGCAGTCAGAGAGGGAACAAAACAGGAAGGGGTTGCAATGTCTTTAATAAACTAATGTCTGAAGTAACACACTATCCCCACCCCACCTGTTGTGTTTTATTAAAAATAAGAAGAGAAGGAATGTGTTTTGGCGAATGTGCAGGCAGGTGTGGGGAAGGGGTGCCTCTGTGGGGACCCATGCTCAGGCATTCCCCTGAGGTATAGTATAGAATAGAGTTTATTCAGGGCTTGGGGATGGAGAGCTGGAAAGAGTAGTAGAGACAAAGAAAGGCAGAGAGAGAGCAGAGAAGTAGAGGCTGGCCAAGAGCACATGGAGAGAGAAGGGGAGGGGAATGGGGACAGAGGAAGAGGGTGTGAGAGGACAGAGTGGGAGCAAGAAGACAAGAGACAGTGGAAGGGGCTTTTTATAGTGAGTCAGGCATACCTGGCTGTTGTCAGGTAACTGTGGGGTGGAGCCTAGACAAAATGCTAACATTCCTCCATTTTGGTTTAATTAAAAAAGAAAAATTAGAAAGAGGTGGTGGTGGAGCAGGAATAGGGTCATCGTGATCTTTAGCTACCTCCCGCTGACTTTGGGGTGACGTGTCTCTAGGAAACCTAGGAAAGTGGATATGGGGATGTTGTCCAGTCTTAGAGTTGGCTGTTTCCTTGCTGTCCGGGGGGTCTGTGGAACCATCTGTGGATAGGTCAGAAGGAACAGGGCCAGTAGAAGCGTCTGTGTCTGTGAGAGAAGATTGGAGAATCTGGGGGTTGCTTCTCTGGAGCTGTCCTGGATGTAATAAGTGCCTGGGCTTGACAAGATGCTGAAACACACACACACACACACACACACACACACACACACACACACACACACACACACACACACACATTTTATAGGTAGAGAATAAGGTTAAGTAGGTTTGGGAGAATAAATTTTTTTTAGGTATATATTTGAAACCCTTAGGTCTTGGTGGTTGGGGGTGACAGGAATCCCACCCTCTGGAATAGGTATTAAGGAGGAACTTTAGGCTATTGATTGGTAGATGTACTTATCTGGATGGAGTCTATTTGGTTCATGAGAAGTAGAGCTGAGTGGGTTTCCTGTAGCTTATAAGTTTACAAAAGAGATAAATTTGTTAACAACATGAACAGTCTTTAAGATGACTTTATGGAGGACAAAAACCATGAAGCACAAGGAGCAAGAAGTGCATTTTCCTCCTGTCTAGGAGACTGAAATATATGAACAAGAAACAATTTTAAGTTTATAATTGAGAGACAAAAGATATTCAAATCCTTTACTTTGTGAATACAGTTGATATTTTAGTTAAAAGACAATTAAAGAAAACTTAAAAATTTCATTTGTGATTATACAGTTGGATCATATAGTGGAATGTTTCATTAGGGTTAGGCAAATTTATAAGAACTTGAATAATGTTAGGACAGTGGCATAGCAAGAAGAGGAAATATGAAATGTGGACTAGAGCAATGACTCACCTTGATTTAGTTGCTGGAAACTGAGTTTAAGGAAGTAACAGGTTACATCTGTGAAAATTTATATCTAAACTTGTGTCTCATTTATCGTGAAGTCTGTAAGAAATGTAGCAGTCTTAGCTAGTTAAGGAATTAATGAGTAGAGGTAGTGGTAGATTACCTTAGGGTAAGGAGCTTGGCCAGTTTTCTAGCTGTCAAGCTAGTTACCTTAGCTGTCAACATAGTCAGAAATCTGGGAAGAATAGATTATAATCTAGGAGCCATGTAATATCCTAAAAATAACAGAGTTCATCTATAGTCCCCTATCTAAACAGGTCCCTGTGGTTTCTATGGCCACTCAGGCACAGTCAGTCTGGCGTTCAAGCCTAGAAGAAGAGCCTTTTTCTCTGTGGAATAGACCAGTGACTCACCTTGATTTAGACAATATGAGTCATTTGACTCTTAGGGTATCCAGTTTTGTCTACCGCGTAGACCAAGGCCAGCCCCCGCAATGGTGGTGCTTTTCATACCACAATCCAGGCAGTCTCTTGAAGCTGTGTCCATATTTTCCCGAGACCTTGGCGGGGGGTGGGTGGGGTCTGGGGGGGTGTCTATTAGGCTTTGGGAGATTTTGTCTGTCATAAACTTAATTGAGAGCTGAATCTATTGGTCATATCTGAGTTAGACAACTTGTGTTTCTTAAATTACTTGTTTGAGAACATATATAGTAAATAGAGCACACTATAACTTTGTGGTAGTAGTAAAATTCATTTACCAAGGCAGGATAGGAATGAAAATCGTAATTGTTAAGTAACTTTGGCAGGCTGCATAAGCAGAGAAAAACACATTTTGCATCAGCAGAGGAACACTTAGCTTAGAGTTGGCGTAGACCAGAATGTAAAGGAACCAGAGAGCTGATGCGGTGGCATGGGACGGTGGTGACAGAAAGTATGTCCGGGCGGGTTCAGGCCAGAGACACGAACTGAGTGGGCAGGCACACAGGCCCATTTCCCAGTCTGTCAGAGTGGCTCGGATGGCCCAGCAACTGACAGTGGCCTGAGGACCCAGCGGTGGTTGTGGGGCAGCTGTGACGTAAGCAGAAGGGGGAGCAGGAGATGGAGACAAATGTATGCAGGCTGCATGGAGCCACTATTTTTATGCCCACAGGCCTCGACAGTGACAAGGAGTGGGGAAGTGCAGCCACAAGCGGCTCAGAGGAAACCAAGTGGGGCGGGGCTTCCTCCTAGTAGCCGGAAGCCCCCGCCCAGTGCTTCCTCCTAGTAGCCGGAAGCCCCCGCCCAGTGCTTCCTCCTAGTAGTAGCCCGAAGCCCCAGCCCAGGGCCGGTGTTGCTCTTCCCCGCATTTCAGAGTCCATGTAACATTCCTAGCAATTCCTCTGGTAGCTTAAGAGAGCTCTGCAGGGGCAGGAGATGCCCAAAGGTTTCGAGCACCGACTGCTCTTCCAGAGGTCCTGAGTTCAATTCCCAGCAACCACATGGTGGCTCACAACCATCTGTAATGGGATCAGATGCCCTCTTCTGGTGTGTCTGAGGATAGCTACAGTGTACTTACTGACAATAAATAAATAAATCTGAGAGGAGAGAGAGAGAGAGGAGAGAGAGAGAGAGAGAGAGAGAGAGAGAGAGAGAGAGAGAGAGCGAGCGAGAGAGAGAGAGAGCGCTCTGCAGTGTGCCCGCAACGGTCCTGCTGCCCCTCAGATGTGGGACCAACAGTGCTAGCTCTGGCGCAGAGCTGTGTTCGCGCTTTTCCTGCAGCGGACACAGCAGCAGCAGCAGCAGAGCTTGCGCTCATTTCATGAGCCCGGGGCAGAGAGAGGAGGGGGGGAGAGAGAGGAGAGCTCAGGCGGACGTGTGCATGTAGGTGTGTGCACGCGCGAGAGAACGCAAGTGCAGGGGCAGATGGTCGCGAGCACAGGAAATCAGTGTCTCAGCAGACTCCCCCCCACCCCCCGCCGCCGCCGCAGTATGCAAGGGTGGGGCCAGATCTGCTTTTTCGGAGGCAAACCAGAATGGAGCAAATGGCGGAGAATGAGGGACAGGGGAGAAGGAAGCCTAAACTATGGACGGCTAGTCAGAGTTGTTTTAAAGTGCCAGTTTAGTGGCCATGTAGAGATATTGCTTATTGCACACTGTGAATTAGACTGGGACACCCCAGAAAGTAGGGACGAGGCGGCAAAGACCAACCCATTGGGTGAGAGTAGGGTTATTACTCACTCCTACCAGCGTCCTGAGGATACAAGAGAATGACAGACAGGCCAGATCACCAGGTTGTCACATGGGGGCTAAGCTCTGGGCTGGTGTACTAGTCAAGTACGGTAGTGAGAAGGGGGGAAAGTGTAGAACAGGAGTTTAATCTGTAACTGACGGTGAACAATCAACTGAGATAAGTCACTACCTTCGGACCAGCCACATGACAGTATAGTATAGAATAGTTTATTCAGGGCATGGGGAGGGGAGCTGAGAAGGTAGTAGAGACAGAAGGGTAGAGAGAGGGAGAGAGGGGGAGGGAGAGAGGAAGGGAGGGAGAGGGAGAGAGAGAGCGAGCGCGAGCCAGCAAAGTAGAGGTCGGTCCGCCATGAGCACGTGGAGGAGGGGGAGGGAACAAAAAGTGGGAGTCAGGTAACTGTGGGGCGGAGCTTGGACAAAATGCTAACACCACCCCCTTTTGGCTTTTCAAAACAAGATTTCTCTGTGTAGCCCTGGCTGTCCTGGAACTCACTCTGTAGACTAAGCTGGCCTTGAACTCAAGAGATCTGCCTACCTCCAGAGTTCTGGGATTAATGGTGTGTGCCACCACCACCAGGCTAATACTTTTGGGTTTGATGAGTTTATGAGGTATATAGCAAACCAAAGTAAAATAATAGTGAATGATAGGTGATTGATTGACAGAGAGCAAAACATCATTAAACTGGGTAATCAAGGGTTGGGGATTTAGCTCAGTGGTAGAGCGCTTGCCTAGCAACCGCAAGGCCCTGGGTTCGGACCCAGCTCCAAAAACAAAACAAAACAAAACAAAACAAAACTGGGTAATCAAGATTTCCAGCAAACCAGTGTGGTGGTGCATGCCATTAATTCTTGCACTTGGGAGGCAGGAGGTAGCTCTCTGTGAGTTCTATGCCAGCCTCTTCTACATAGAGAGTTCTAAGTCAGTCAGAACCATATAGTGACACCTCTCCTCCTTATAATCAGTCAGGAAAACAAACCCCAGCAGAAATCCTCTTTGGGAGGGAGGCAGCCAGCTGGGGTTCCCAACTGTTATTTCTCATGTGGATGAGCTTCCCATGGGCAAACCTCCAATAGAAATGGCTTACCTGGGGCTGGGATTTAGTCAACGGTGAGCGCTACCTAGAAGCGCAAGTCCCAAGGTTCGGTCCTCAGCTCTGAAAAAAAGAACCAAAAAAAAAAAAAAAAAAGAAATGAAGCTACCTTCTACCTGTCTTCAAGGACATGCTGGTTTCACTCTTGGCCTATTTTTCTGTTCTCTTTCCTCCCTGTCACAGATTTAGGGGGCTAAGCTAAATCCCCAGACAAGGGCTCTTGGAGAACACCTGATATAACATGGGTCTGAAATGGATCTGTTTGGGTCTGCAATGGAAGTTTCAATCCCACTTTCAGAGCCAGCTTCTTAGTGAGCTCAAACAGTACAAAAGCTCTTATCCAAAAGCTGTGATAAGATACCATAACCAAGAATGAGTTCAGCGAGGTATTGTACCACATGACTTTAATCTAGCATATGGAAGGTACTGACCGGCTAATCTCTGGGAGTTCAAGGTCTACATCACTGACTGCTCTTCAACAGGTCCTGAGTTCAAATCCCAGCAATCACATGGTGGCTCACAACCATCTGTCATGAGATCTGATGCCCTCTTCTGGTGTGTCTGAAGACAGCTACAGTGTACTTATATATAATAAATAAATCTTTTTAAAAAGGAGAAATACTTGCGAGGAAGTGCAGGTCTTGGGTTGCCCTGGGTTCGGTCCCCAGCTCAAAAAGAACCAGGAGAAATAATTTATTTGGGATTTCTGATTTCAGGGGTTTCCTGATTCAGAAGTTCATGATGTCAGAGTAGGAACACCAGGCGAGTCACATCTTTAAACAGAAACCAGAGGCAGAAACCACACTAAGGACCACTCAAGTCTTTTGGACCACAAAGTCAGTCTGCCCCAGTGACACACCTCTTCCAACAAGGCCATACCTCCTAATCTTTCCCAAAGGACAGAGCAAGCATTGAAACATATGAACCTGTGGAGGGCGTTTTCATTCCCACCACCACATCAATTCACCATATTAATGTACACGACACATGGTAGAAAGCCTGTCCAAGAAGGCCCATCCAGCAACTTTCACTGCCATGTCAGTGGTCATGTCCAACTGTTGGAGGCTGGTAAAACCCATTTCTTTCAACACAAAGCTGCAGTACTGGTAGCGAGGAAGGCGGAGACACACACACATCACACACACATCACACACACACACACACACACACAAACACACACACGCGCACACACACACACACACACACACACACAAACACACACGCCCACACACACACACGCCCCCCCCCACACACACATACACACACACACAGAAGTCATTTGATCTTTCATGATCCTTTAGTTGGAGTGTAAGGTCTCTAAATGGGAAAAAGTGGGTATTGCGGCCTATAGAAAGGAACCTGCCCTTGTTTTTAGGTTCAGTGTAAAGGACCTTGCCCTTGTTTTTAGGCTGATGTTCTGACACTCAGGCTCCATATCAAAATTAAAACCAAATCACCACCTCCCAAAACCTCCCAAATTCATCAAAATATATATTTAAAATTATCTCATTTGAAGTAATGCTGTTTTGTTTTAAATTCATGATGTGTTTACTGGGATGGTTTCCCACTCATCTTGAACCAGGGCGCCTTTAGTGCTGTGTCCTGCAGGAGCGGCCAGCCTTCCTTTTCCTTTTGTAGGCTGACAGGGCAGTGCAGCAGCCAACACACAAGACTGCCTTTTGTTTATGGCCGAAGACTGGGCTCATTTTATGACATCCTGGGCACTTTGCATCCATTAATAGGAGTTGGAGTTCTGTATCAGGCCCCACTTCTGTTTCCTTTTCTCTTCTGGAGAGGGATAAAGGAAATACTTTGCAAAAGGCATATCCTCATAGGTCTGAAAGGAAGTAATGTATTCTCTAATAAAATTAGTTTTTAAAAAGTCCAAGCAGAGGACTCAAGAGAGCTCAGCCATTAAGAGTACGTACTGCTCTTACAGAAGTTGCATATTTATTTCCAGCACCAAGATGGCAGCTTGCATCTGCCTGTAACTCCAGTTCCAGGGGATGTGGTGCTCTCTTCTGACCTCTGTCGCTCCTGCACACACATCCTTACGTAGGTAACCACACACATCCATAAAAAAAGAAAAGAATAGATTGCTTGTCTAGCATGTGCAAAGGTCTGGGTTCAATCCCCAGTACCAAAATCAAAACAAAACAACAGGCCAAGTTGTGCCATGTGGCACATGCCTGTCATCCAGTCACTGGAGAATCTGAGGCAGGAGGATAGCCATGACTTTGAGACCAACCTGAGCTATGTGGAAAGCACTCAGCCAAAGAGTTTTTCAGGAACAGCCAATATGGATCACAATCTTTGAAGATGACTCATCTGCAGGAGAGAGAGAACACATGAGAGATCAGGGAAATCTAGGAAGACCTAAGGGGGCTCAGAGTGCATTAGGGTTAGTAGGGTGTTGAGGAGGATACAAAGAGACCCTGGGGGCCTAGTATCTCATAAACTGGGTGAAATAGTGCACACTTTTAATCCTAGAATTCAAGAGCTAGAAGCAGAACCATCATATAAAACCCTGTTTCAATAAACTAAACCAACAAAAAGCCCACAAACAAATGTCAAAGGCCAGGTGCCTTTAGTCCTAGCACTTGGGAGGAGAAAGCAGAGGCAGGGGGACCTACAAAGCAAGTCCAGGACAGCCAGCTAGGCCTACTACACAGAGAAACTCTCTCAATAAACAAACAAACAAACAAACAATAACAACATACAAAACCAAGCAACCAAAACAAAATAGAATAGAACAAACAAAACAAAACAAAACAAAACATGAAACAACAAAACCAGAAAAGTGAAACCAAACCAAACAACAGAAAGGCCTAAGAAATGGAAACAGTGAGACAGACTGTGAGGTCTGACCTCAGCAAGCACACTGCCACTTAGATGCCAGCTTCAGGAAGGACCTACACTTGGGTGGACACACTCATGACTTGAGATAGCTGAGTGACAAGGCCAGGCCAGCTCACCAGGCCACAGGAGAGGAAAAGGCCCCAATTAAGCACTTTGTGTAGGGAGGGTGGGTACAGCAGAGCTTTGAGGCCTCTGTTAGGAGAAACAGGGAAGCTGCCTGGGTCCTGTCCAACCATTGTCAAGCATAAAGCTGGCTCTCATTAATCAGTAATGAAGTACAGAAGCCAGGCATTGTTTGTGGATCTTACCCTAGCAACCTGGGAGCAAAGCAGAGGAACAAACATTTCCGATGCCAGTTCCCTCTCAGCCCCTGCATCATGCTGGCTTTTCCCAGCAGACACATCGACTGTCTAGATGGGTCCTCAATAATAGGGTGGAGAGGCCACTGTGCCACCTTCCAGTCAGGTGCCTGTGTCTCAGGGCCCCTGTTTGTGTGAGTCTTAGCTGTGATGCCCTCAGCCGCTTCAAGTCTCCTTCAGCCTGTAGGGGTGGTGTTGGGGGTTAGGGAGAGTGGAGACTGGGTATTCCTGCTCCAGTGTCTGTTAGCCCCAAGTTCTCTTTGGTCGAAAAAGGAAAATTGCTATTGGCTCCTCGGACTCAGCATCCCCAGAACCCTACCCTTCCCTCTGCTCCCCATTCATCCTTGGCTGTCCTCAAGAGGACAAATGGAAAGCAAATCTCTCCTGTAAGGAAGGAAAACCCTGCAGAACAGGGAGAGCCCAATGACTTCTCATGCTAATCCATTGTCTGGTATCCCCTCTGCCTGATTTTTTTCCATCTCTAATCATTTTATGATTACAAGATTACATGCTCATTATCATACAGTCTGCGAAGGTGGAAATGTCCAATACAGACTATTCTCTCTGCTTCTACCACCTGGAAATGACCACAGCCCACTCTAGTCTATATTTGTCAGGATATGTAAATATATTCTCAATAAAAACAACAAGTGTTTAGCAAGTCTTTTAATTTTATTATTTTATGTATGTGAGTACACTGTAAAGGTCTTCAGACACACACCAGAAGAGGGCATCAGATCTCACAGATGGCTGTGAGCCACCATGTGGTTGCTGGGAATTGAACTCAGACCTCTGGAAGAGCAGTCAGTGCTCCCACTGAGCCATCTCTCTAGCCCACAACTAGTGTTTAAAACTTCCCTTTGTTTGTGTACCTGTGTTGGAATTAAACTTAGCCTCACACATGCAAAGCAAGCAACTAGCCACTCCACTCTAGTCATGACCCTAAATGTTGTGTCTTATTGTGGTAAAATACACATATTAATTTTTTTAACTTTTATCAACTGTTTAAACTATTAAAATGTGAAAATTTCCATTTTAGTCTTTGTGTATGTGGTACAGGGGATCAAACCCAGTTTCTTATTATGCATGCTAGGGAAGTGCTCAACCACTGAACCACACACCCCTGTCCCCATTCTTTTCTGTCTTTCTAAGTTACATAGGTTGGCTTTTAACTTGTCGTATAACCCAGACATTTCTTGAATTTCCAATTCACCCATTCTTCTTTCTCAGAGTCCTGAGTAGCTAGTATTACCTTACTGTCTAGCTTTTTTTTCTTTTGAATAGGGTCTTTTGTAACCCATGCTAGTCTCAAAGTCATTATGTAGCTGGAGGCTAATCTTGAACTGCTGATTGTCCTGCCCCCAGCTTCCAAGTGTTAGCTTTATAGGTGTGGACCACATGCCCTACCAACTGAAAAACATTTCCAGTCCTTTAAATACTTTATTATTATTATTATTATTATTATTATTATTATTAGTAGTAGTAGTAGTAGTAGTAGTAGTAGTAGTAGTAGTTTTTTGAGATAGGGGTTTCGTGTGTGTGTGTGTGTGTGTGTACCCTGGCTGTCCTGGAACTCACTCTGTAGACTAGGCTGTCCTCTGCCTCCCGAGTGCTGGGATTAAAGTTGTGCACCACTACACCCCACTTTATCCAATCTTAAAAAAGGAAGGAAAGTCATGTTTGCCATAGCATGAATATATTCTGAAGAAAAATATTGACTTAAGTGAGGCTCCTCGCATAGACAGTTTTATAAAGACAGACTGGAGAACGGTGTTGGCATGGAGGAGAAAGGAATTGGAAATGGTGGAGACAGTGTCAGTTTGAGATGAGAAAGGTCTGGAGATGAGTGGTCCCGAAAGGGACATGAAGAAGATGGAGATACTGTCACAGAACCTCAGGTGACAAAGGAGAAAAGTGAGGAAGCCAGTGTCAGGGTGATAGAGAAGTGGACTTGCTGAAGAAAACTGCTTCCAGAGCCGGCCATCCTGGCCTCTCACCCCAGCAGTACAGACAGTGCACAGTATCAACCTCTCACTCACCTGGAGAGGGGGGCGGAGCGCTTAGTTAGGTCGGGAGGATGTGGAGCGTGAGATGTTCATGGAACTGGATGAGCAGCTGCAAGAGCTGGATGCCAGCAAAGCCAAGATGAGGACCTCAAGGGTCTTTCACGGACTGGGTTTCACACCTGCCCTGCAGCGAAAGAAGCTGAAAGAAGCTGAAAGACTTCAGTGGTGGCTGGCGGAAGAGAGTTGCTCTTGCCAGAGCCTTCTTCTTCTTCTTTTTTTTTTAATCTTTATTAACTTGGGTATTTCTTATGTACATTTCGAGTGTTATTCCCCTTCCCGGTTTCCGGGCAAACATCACCCTCCCCCATCCCTTCCTTATGGGTGTTCCCCCCCCCACCCTCCCCCCCATTACCACCCTCCCCCCAACAATCTAGTTCACTGGGGGTTCAGTCTTGGCAGGACCCAGGGCTTCCCCTTCCACTGGTGCTCTTACTAGGATATTCATTGCTACCTATGAGGTCAGAGTCCAGGGTCAGTCCATGTATAGTCTTTAGGTAGTGGCTTAGGCCCTGGAAGCTCTGCCAGAGCCTTCCTTATTTGGTTCTTCATGCTGCTTCTGGATGAGCCTACTAACCACCTGGACCAGGATGCTTGTGTGTGGCTGAAAGACTGCCAGGACTTTCTGAATGGGTCTGTGCCAATATCATCCACATACACAACAAGAAACTTAAATATCACATGGGTAATTATGATCAGTATGTAATTATATCTACAATAATCTAGAATTTGGCATTGACCTTGACATACAAGTGGCTCTGGAAGTACAGGAAGAACAGTGCAGGGACTCCTCTGTTCTGAAGTTGTTAACTGGAGAGCTTCTGCCCAAAGTGGGAATAATCCGGCAGCATTCTTATGTCACAATGGGGTATTAGTTACCATCACCACTTACTGGAGCAGCTGGACCTGGACCTGTCACCATTGCAGTACATGATGCAGTGCTACCCAGAGATCAAGGAGACAGAGGAGATGAGGAAGACCATTGGGAGATATGGCCTCATGGGAAAAATGCATGAGCCCAATCTAGAACCTGACAGATGGGCAGAGTGTGTCTGGTCTGGCTGGCCCGGCAGAACCCTCACATGCTTTTTCTGGATGAATGTCTTACTTAGGGTTTTACCGCTGTGAGCAGGTACAATGACCAAAGCAACTCTTATAAGGACAACATTTAATTGGGGCTGCCTTACAGGTTCAGAGGGTCAGTCCATTATCATCAAGGTGGGAGCAGGGCAGCATCTAGGCAGGCATGGTGCTGGAGAAGTTTAGAGTTCTACATCTTCTGGTTACTCTGCTCTGAGAGATACAGCCAGGGTACCTGTAAAGAAAGAGGAAGTACTGGGTGTGGTGGGGCACCCAGGAGGCAGAGGCAAACGGAATCTCTGTGAGTTTAAAGCCAGCTTTGTCTACAAAGCAAGTTCCAGGGCAGCCAGAGCTGTTACACAGAGAAACCCTGTTTTGGGGGAGGGGTGAAAGATAGAGAAAGCCATATCCCCCCCCCCAAAAAAAAACAATGACAAAAAAGAATACATTCTTGAAGCTGGGGTATATCTCAGTGGTAGTATATGGTTAGTGTGTGGGGCCCTGGAATTGATTCACTAGTTGGTAGTACCACAAAACAAAAGAAAATATGCGCAACTATACTGTTGTAGAAAATATTTAATCTCAATTAGGCTTTGTACCCCACCTTTGATCAATTCCCAGAAAAAAAAGCACACACCTTTTATATTTATAGTAAAGCCTTAACCAACACTAGAGCTGGGCAGATACCTACCCTCTAAGCTATTAGAATCTATAACCCCAAATTATAATTTGCCATGTTCTGCCTGGACTGCTCTTTATGACTCACCTAACTCTCCTCCCCTCCTCCTTCTTGTGGTTCCCCTTTCGACCCCAAGCCCCGCCTATCTCAATTCTGCCCAGCTATAGGCTGTAGGCATCTTTACTCACCAATCAGGGATAACTTGGGGTTAGGTCACATAGTGTCACCTGAGTCAACAGGAAGATTCTCTGATTCTTGAGGCAACTGAGCTTGGTGGGGGCCAGTGTTTAGCATTACAATACATAGCAGCAGACCAAACCTCACACTAGCGCTACATCCTCAGCCCCCAAAACGGTATCCTTCTACGAAAGACCATCAGTTAGTTTTGTTAAATCTTTCTAATTTCCCGTTTACTCCTGATGAATTTAACTCCTGTTAGGCAGGAGGGACCAGCAGGCACATCCCCTCTTTTCCCACTTCTCAGCTATAAGAAAATGGCCTCTAGGATGGCCCCTCCTATTCGGGATCCTGCTGTGCTTCTAGCCCGGGGAGCCTTTGTGCTACTCTGTTTGCATTCCACTTAGCAGTTTCTGTTGCCTAAAAGTCACTATCCTCTCTTCCCCTCCCCTCTTGTCTGGCTCCTGGAACTGGTCTAACTGTCCTTTGTCTACTAGTGCTTCTCAGCCTTCCAAATGCTGAGACCCTTCAATACATTCCTCATGTTGTGGTGACCAAGAACCAAAACATTATTTTTGTTGCTCCTTCGTAACTGTAATGTTGCTACCGTTAAGAATTGTAATGTAAATATCTGTTTTCCGAAGCTCTTAGACGATTCTTATAAGACCCGACTAAGGGGTCTCGACCCACAGGTTGAGAACACCTTTGAAAGCCCTCCTGCTTGCTTTGTCTGCAGCTGTGCTTTACAGATTAGCATGCAGTTCGCCTCGCTTGCCTTGTTCTCACTTCTAAGCTCACTGGTGGCATCCTTCCCGTGAAGTGCCCTTGCCTCTGGCATTCTTGCTAGCTCTAAGTTCCACACCGGGTGCCGATTTATGGATGGCCGATTCCTTAGGATCCTGAGAGTCTGGCCAAGTAATTTGGATTCAGTGCTGGGGGGACATTTTAAGCCAGGCGATGACAAAACCAGGCAGTATTTTCTGCAGACTTGTTTCCTGTCGGAGAAAGAACTAAATTAAATGCCCTTTACAAGCCGTGAGAACCGTGGCTTCCTCCCTGTATCTGGTAAACCCTTCCCATCTTATCAGTAAACGGACAATGCGCTTATTTAGACTAGCATTCCAAAGCATGGCCACTAAGTCATCCCTGCAGCCCTAGCTCCACAAGATGGATGGGAGGCAGCACCGCGAGGAGGAAAGCGGTACTTAGAAGACACTGGGAAAGCACGTGATCGCTGTGAACAATCTGCCGGCGAATTTGGAAAATTAGATAAAAGGGACAATCTTCTGGGTGTAAAATAACAGCAATAAGAAACAGAATATCAAGGGCCGGCCAGATAGCTCAGTGGATAAAGCGCTCACAGTGCAAAGACGACCTGAATCCCATTCCTGAAACCGACATGAAGGAGAGAACCAACTGCACAAAGCTGTGTTCTTTGATCTCCACATGCCCTCCCCCACCCAGTCTCTCATCACGCAGGGGAAGAGATACACGCGCTTTTTTTTTTTAATTAAAAGAAAGAAATGGAGTAACAAGCCAGGCATGGCGGTACATGCCTGTAATTCCAGCACTCAGACGCAAAGGCAGGCAGGAGGAACAGGAGTTTGAAGCTAGCCTGGCCTATATAGTGAGATCTTGTTTTAGTCTCCCTCCATCCTGTCCTGCTTTGTTTCCAGCCAAGGTCTCGCTCGACTTTGCTACCCACCACTTCTTTTCCTGTGCAGCTGCAGCTGCGGCTGCGGCTGCGGCGCGGCAGAATATCCCAGGGTTCCTCTCCTGCCCAATTCATTTTGATGGCGCTATTAGAACCCACAAATGCAAACGAGACAAGCACACTAACAAGATCAGAAAGAGAAAGTGGCTGAACTCCTTTGCAAGCACAAAGCCAAAAATTCTAAGTACATCAGAAAGTTGGGTTCTGGAGCCGGCAACACGCCGAAACTCTAAAGATGGAGTCGAGTAGATGCTGGGACGCAGGGTCTAGTCCTGAGCTCCTGGTGGGATCAGGCTGCGTCTAGATGCAGAAACCATGTCCCTGCCTGGTTTTTCCCGCCTCCAACAGTCGCTGAGAGACCTCCCTCAGTCACTCAGGCAGATCTCAGATCGAGGGCTGTGCTGTATTTGTGCCCCCCTTGGGGGGGATGTTGGGGGCAGGGGTGGAGCTGCGCACATGCGCACACGCATGCCCTTTGTTCCTCTCGATCATCAAGTCTCAGAACACAGACTAGTGATTATGGGTTTATTTCTCCCCAAGGCGGAGACCAAGTCTCATAAATATTTCTTTCCTCTCCCCAGCCTGAAACGGATGAGGCCAAAAAGATTCTGGCTTGAAGGAACTCCTGGAGAGGATTTGCAACTGCTGGAGCTACTGGGTACAAAGAAAGCCTTTTGGAATCTTGGTTTAAGCTGTGTAGGAAAACGAAAAACATGACCTAGTTAGTTCCTTGGGTTGTCACATGCCAGCTAAGCCACTAGAATGCAGACTGGGATCTCTCTGAGCGATTGTTGCTTGAACATTAACGTAATCACGGGCTGTTTTAGGAGAGGGTATGGCCACTCACAGTCAGTGGAAGAGAGTTAGTGTTGCTGGAGCTGACACCACAGCCATCCAGAATCATTAAGGTTAGGACTATGGGGACATTGCTCTAGGGCTGCCTGCAGATTAGAGGGCAGAGCCTCAGATAAAGAACTAGGAAAGCGCTAAGTGTCAAAATAGAAGACGAAGCTGGATGTGGCGGTGCACACTTGAAATCCCAGCACTGGCAGGCTGAGGAAGGAGAGCTGTGAGTTCTATGTTAGCCTGGCTTATAAAAACACTGCCCTGAAAAAGGAAGGCAGAAGGCTGCCCACAGAGTGAAGGGTAGGGGCAAGGTGGGTAAGAGTAAGAGTGCTAGTTTGTAAGTCTGTAACAGGATCCGGATGCTGCCGATGCCTGACCTGTAAAGAAGGAGGACACATGAAGACACTGTTCCCATTAAAGCCCATTCAGTTGGGCCGGTAAGATGGCTCAGCAGGTAAAGGGGCTTGCTGCCCAACCCACCTGCTTCCCTTTGATTCTCAGAACTCACATGGCGGAAGGAGAGAACCAATTTACTTCTGCAAATTGTCCTGGATGCCATACTTTTACCATCACACAGACACACAGACACACACACACACACACACACACACACACACACACACACACACACACACACACACTTTCTCTGTCTCTGCCCCCGCCCCACACACAGCCGTTATAAAAAAATAAAGTAAAATCCACTCAGTTGCCTTAAAATGGATGTAATGATTTTGTGTAAACTTGCCTGAGCCATAGAGTAACCCAATGTTTGGCTGAACATTATCCTAAGTGTTTCTCTGAAGGCATCTTTTGATAATATTAACATTTAAATTAATAGATTTAAATTAAGCAAATTAGCCTTCTCAATGTGTGCAGGCCTTATCCAATCAGTTGAGAGCTTTATTACAGCAAAAAACCCCTGCCATACCCCATACCCTTAAAAGGAATTCCTTCTCCCGTCTTTGAGCTGGGAGGAGCATATTTGTCTTATTTGCTCCTGATTGCAGACTCACACTGAAGCATCAGCTCGCCTTAGGTCTCCGCTTTGCTGTCATTTGGACTGGCACTACACTATTTGCTCTTCTAGGTCTCAGACCTTTGGACTGGGGCTGGAAGCAGGCCACTGACTCTCCTGTAGTTCAAACCTTTGGACTTGGGTTAGAACTATGTCACTGACTCTCCCACAAAGCAGAGTGCAACTCTGGGGACATGTCAGCCTGCACAGTTGTGTGTATGAGCCAACTCACACATGTACTTCTACTGTCTCTGAGGAACCGTGGCCTCTACATTGGATAAGTAAACCCGATCCTCAATAAATACTCCAACAGATATCGTGCTTTTTCAGTTTGCTCTGCAGGGAGGGTACTTTATTTTGTGGTTCTGAGGATGGAAGCCAGATGCTGCTAGCTGCATCCCTAACCCGATGAAACACTCTAATAGGGCCTGAAAGTTCCACACAGCCTCTTCCATAATTAGAACAGCCTGCCCAAGACATTCTTCCTATCTTCCCTCTCTAGTTCTGGCCCACTTGGGTTTAGTATCATCCAGCAGGAAGTGGTGGCTAGCTTCCTATCAATTTCTCCACCTTGTGCTTCCTGCTCCCCAAGTTCTTGAGGGAGAGGTGGGTGGAGGGTGGGTCGGTCTGGCCAGGCATCTTTTACAGTGGTTCTGAGTCTGGCCGGTCTCTGAAGCTGAATCAGGAAGTTTCCATGGACTCGTCAGAGATTCCCATCCCTGGGGTTTCCCCTCCCCCCCAAATCTTAACAACAAAGGCACAAGCATGGCATCTTCCCATCTTCGAGGACTGGGAAGCCATTCTGCCTCTTTATCTTTTGGTCTCTTCCTCACCCACCTTGGCAAGTCCTCTTGGACAGTCTCTCCAAAGGCCCTGCGTGGGCTGTGTCTCTCCTGAGGGGCTGAGGAAGCAGTCAGGCATCTTTTCTCTTGTGGCTTCTGAGTTGGCCTGACGTCAGTTACAGCAGCACTCTCTTTTGGCCATCATGGTCTTCTCCCTTTAGAAGCTTCATCTTGGAGTAGGTTTCACTTTCTCAGTGTGGGTGTGGAGGAACTGGGGACTATAGCACCTCCCTCACCCAAGTGAACATCTCTCTAGGAGAACTGTGAGGGCCCACTGGAGCATTTTGACACTTGCAAACGCCTTGAGGGCACTCTTTGACAGGTCTGCTGTCAGAGCCTTGGGTAAACACTGTCCTTTTCCCTATAGAATGGAATTATGTTTTCTTCACGGGGGATGGAGCTGGACCTCCTGCGTCCTCAGCATTTACTCTGCCATCAATTTCATTCCTAACCTAGGCCAACAAGTCCGAGGCATATTTATACGGTGCCTCAGAGTGTCCAGTTACCTACACACTGGGGTCACCTGTTTCGCCTTCCCTGTTGAACTCTTTCTTGTCCCTCACTCCTATTTCATGGGACCTGTCCACAAAATAAGGTAGCTTTAAGGAAGTCCTTTTACCAGGTCCTGCTTTGAGGATTTGCGGGAGGCTGCGGAGTGAGGAGATGGCCTTGGCATCAGAGCCCTTATTAGGTGTTGGATTAGAGGTTGCACCTTCCTGCACAGGGGTACAATCCCTCCGCCCCAAGTCTCCTCACTTTTCTTCCCCTTCTCACTCTCCAGCTCATTCCTGACTCTCATTTGCTGAGACCCTACACACCACTTTTGCAAGTCTGTATCTAGCAACTAGTTACTTGGCAACTTGACTTTGAAATGATGTCACTCTGGCACTTTGGCACTTCACCATGGCTTGCTGTCTCCATAGACACTATTGTGTATTATGTATGTGTTCATGTGGAGGCCAGATGTCAGTGTCATATTTTCCCCATTTAGTGTCACTTTGTTTTCTGAAACTGGGTCTCTCAATGACTGAATCTGGAGATCATCAATTCAGCTAGGCTGGATAGCACATGAGTTTGAGGGATCTTCCTGTCTCTGCTTCTCCACTGTCCTTCTTCGGCACTCACAGGCTTGATTTGGGTCCTGAGGATCTGAACTCAGGTCCTCATGATTGCACAGCACGGGCTTTACTGACTGAGCCATTTCTCTGTCCTCCTGCCTTCCAGTTTTGTACTGTGAACAGTGAGTTCAAACCCTTTTCTGGGGAATGCTAATATCCAGTGTTTTGCTTGGTAAAAGTATTTCTACCGTGATTTCCAGTTCTCCTACCACCCTCACCGACCCGTTTGGACCCATTGACCTTAGTTATTAGTACCAGCCTCGGGATAGAAGATAAGAATAAATGCCTCTGGTGAAATACTATGCGGCTATGAATGGATTTTGGGACCTCTTTCAGCAGCCACATCATCTGGCAGCTAAGTGCTTAGTTAGTTGTTCCTTACCCGTTTCCTAATGCCTGCTGAACTTTTCCACTGCCATGTCTTCAGGCTTTTCAGGTTAGCAAGCCCCATAGTAGCTTGTTATGTCCTCCCACAGAGGTCTTCCTCATGCATTTGTGGTCTTGGTGAATGGAGTCATCCAGTCCCTCAGGCTGGCCACCTCAGACATCTTCTGAGGCTTCTCTACTCTTCCTACTCTCTCCCATCCATCCCCAGATTCCATGTCCAACACTTAACCATTCCCTACCACTCAACCATGGCCTCTGTTCTTAGCCCGTCACTCCAGAAGCCCTGGGACTCCCAGGACTCCCTGCTCCTACTTACTGCCTTCTACATCAACTTAGACAGCATCACTTAACCACCACCCCCTTGCTGGATCTAGAACTCAGGGTCTTCTATATGCCAAGCAAACATTCTACCATTGAGCCACATTTCTAGCCCAGGTCTTACCACTTTTCAGTTTAGTACTGCTGGTGGTCCTTCCACCAATCAAATGATCCAGTAGTTCTCAATGCATGAACAAGAGCCACACGTCTTTACAGATGGGTCCCAACTCCCTCTCTCAGGCTCAGTCTCTGCACATGAAAAATATCCAGAATCTTCCCTGAAGTCCAACCTCTTGGGCCCAGTGGAATTGTGGTTTGAAGCTGTAAACCCTTCATTTTCACTATCAGGCTGTGCACTCTAATCTCTGATACTGACCTGATGACTGAGGCTTTGCCGCCCCCGGGCATTCTGCTCTTATCATATTGCTTAATTCCTATAGTGATTCAAGGTTCTCACTGATGACCGACTATTAGTTTTCAAAGTCTTAAGGGTCATGCTAGCCACATTCAAATAGCAGCCATTTGAGCATATATGCCCAGTCCCCTATAGAGCAGCAAGTGGTCAGAACCATGGGGAAGATATGCTCAGCTTTAGTACTCTGGCTTTGAAGAGAGCATTTCAGAATACTGTGATCTTTCTCTACCCATACCTCTCAGTTGGTGATGTTCTAAGAAACTAAACTAGGACATGCTCAAAGTACTGGCTTGGGTCCATTGGTCTACCGGGAACAGTCCTTGCCTGTTCTGAGAGTGGTCCAAGGGCCAGAAAAGAAGGTTGGGGGACCTCAGTGCCACAAGCACATATGTAAGAAACTGTATAAGGTCCACATGGTAGAAACCACCCAGACTAGGGGCGGGGACTTAAGTCAGGGAAAGGTCCTGAGTCACATGCCGACATGTTGACAGGATCCCTCCAGCACATTTTCTGTGCAAATATTCACACATGTTCCCTCTGCACCTGCAGGCAATGCTCCCTTGTGATCTGTTTCTTTTTACTTAAGATACCACAGGAATTTTCCCAAGCCATTAAATAGCCTTCTTCAATTTCAATGGCTTTGTAGCATTTAAACATTTAAACGCTTGTTTTCTTTTTTGTTTTTGCTACTATATTTTTATTTATCTTTAAACAAGATCTTACTACATAGCTCTGGCTGGTCTGGAACTTGCCATGTAGACCAGACTGGCCTGGTACTCACACAGATCCACCCGCCTCTGCCTAGGAGTGCTGGGATTAAAGGCTTATCCCCACATCAACTTTAGTTATAGAAAAGAAAGGAAAAAAGAGAGAGCCTGAGCTGGGTGGTGGTGACACAGGCCTTTAGTCCCAGCACTCAGGAGGCAGAGGCAGGTGGAGCTCTGAGTTCAAGGCCAGCCTGGTCTACAGAGGGAGTTCCAAGATAGCTGGAAGCTACACAGAGAAACCCTGTCTCGAAAAGAAAAGAAGACGAAAGGAGAGGAAAAGGAGGGCTGGAGCTGGCTCAGTGGTTAAGAGCACTGACTATTCTTCCAGTAGGTCTTGAGTTCAAATCCCAGCAACCACATGGTGGCTCATGTGGGATCTGATACCCTCTTCTGGTGTGTCTGAAGACACCTACAGTATCTATTATTATATATAATAATAATAATATATTAACATTATAATATATTATTATATATAATAATGTCTATTATTATATATAATAAATAAATACTTTTCTTTAAGAAAGGAAAGAGAGTCTGTGAAATGTCTTTGTAGGTAAAGGCATTTGGTCTGCAAGCTTAATAATATAAGTTGGAAGAAGACAACTGACTTCATAAGGTTGTTCTCTGACCTCAACACATGTGCTATGGTGTACACACACACCCACCACCAATAATAATAAAGAAGAGAAAAGGAGGATGCTGGTTTAGTGCTTGCTTACCATATGTGAGGCTTTAGATGCTGTTCCAGGCGGGAAGGAAGGAAGGAAGGAAGGAAGGAAGGAAGGAAGGAAGGCAGGCAGGAAGGAAAAGAAAAGAAATGTGTGGACCCTATTTTCTCAGTTGGAATGCTAGAAGTCACTAACATTAATTTGCTTCCCTAATATTGTTACCTCACAGAGGGTATGTGACTTTAGGCTAGGGGCTATGGGAGAGAATTTTGCTTCATACAAGGGTTGGGTAGGGAAGGGTCTCAGTCCCTCTGGGGTTTACTGAGGAGTGTGGCAGGGGCCTGGCAGTCATTCTGCTATGATGCTGTGGACCAAAGGGCATCACGGGCTGGTCCACTTGCCTCCCTTCCTAGCAGGAGCACAGCTGCCATCACTATTGCCTTTGGGTACTACCATCTGAAAGGAAAGGACAGAGAAAAAGCAGATATATGTGGACAATGACCACAGAGCTTACCGGCTCAGTCAGCAGTGCTGATAAACTGGCCATGATGTGGATCAGTGATTTGTTTTGTCTTTGTTTTTTCAGACAGGATTTCTCTGTGTAACTCTGGCTGTCCTAGAACTTGTTCTGCTGATCAAGCTGACCTCAGAACTCAGAGGTCTGTCTGCTTCTGCCTCCTGAATGTTGGGATTAGAAACATGTCCCACCACACCCAGCTGGGATGGTGGTTTTGTTTTTTAAGTAGAAAATTTCTTGTAGGGAAATCCCTACCTTGCCTTACTGATCATCAGGCTACAGGTTTCAACTGATGTACTCGGCACAGTCCTGACCCCACACAGAATGTTCTGGGTCCCCACCCACATCAACATCAATATTTCAATCTCACCAACCAAATTCAAGTTTGATATCATTCAATATAAAGATGCCAATGAAGGATTGAAGAGACGGCTCACTGGTTAAGAGCACTGTCTGCTCTTCCAGAGGACTGGGGTTCAAGTCCAGAACCCATGTGGCAGGTAACCATCTCTAACTCCAGTTCTAGAGGATCCAATACATCTTCTGGCCTCTGCAGGCACTACATATATGTATGTGTGATGCACAGGCATACATACAGGCAAAATGCACATACACATAAAATAAAAACAAACAGAAGAAGAAGTCAACAAATAGGCGAGAGTCAGCTATATACTGGGTGTGTCTGTAAATAATACTTTGAATGTTGTTTGGAGCACGGACTGTCCTCCAACCCTTCCACCCCCCCATGCCAGAGAAAGCTAAAACAGTGTTGTATTGTGAGCTAGATCTTAAAGTTCTTTATAATTCATAGCATGCTTAACTCTCCCCCGCCGCCCCTCTCTTTTTTGAGTCAAGGTCACACTGTGTAGCTGTGATTAGCCTTGAACTCCCAGTAATCCTTTCCAACAGCACAGATTACAGATATTATGTACCAGCATATCTAGCTTTCTCTCTTTAAATCTTTAAATCATTTTAAAGTACACTTATGTGTTTATTTGTGTGCGATGAATTCCTGTGTAGAAGTCAGGGGACAACTTTTGGGAGTCAGTTCTTTCCTTCCTCCTTGCAGGTTCCAGGGATTGATTTACCCAGCCAGTGCTTTTATCTTTGGAACCATCCCCCTCCCTTCCTCCCTCCCTCCCTCCCTTCCCCTCCCTCTCTTTGATACAGGGTGTTGAACAGCCTAGACTAGTCTCAAATTTAATTATGTAATCAAGGATGACCTTGAACTTTCGACGCATGCACCACAGCATGTAGTGTATGTGGTGCTGGGGATGGAACTAGGACTTTCTGTTTGCTAGGTAAGTGCTTTACCACTGAACTACACCCCAGCCCTAGCTCTCTTTTATTAAAAAAAAATTAGCAGGAACAAGATGTCATTTAGTAATAATAATTCTAAAAAACAAATAGACTCCTGAGAGATAGCTCTGCAGTTAAGAGCACTCATTTTTGCAGAGAACCTGAGTTCATTTCCCAGCACCCACATGGTGGCTCACAATCCTCCATTTCCATAACTCCCGGTTTCAGGAGGTCTAATGCCATCTCCTGAACCTAAGGGCACCAGGCACTGACGTGATGCACATACATCCAGGCCAAATACTCATACACATAAAATAATTTAAATCTAAATAAATAAATGAAACAATTTTAGGACAGAAAATGGGGCAGAAACTCTCAGATAGGGGGATAGGAACAGAGTCTCGTATGGCTCAGGCTGGCCTGGAATTTGCAGTTGCCTTTCAGCCTTCCAAATGCTGTGGATAGGGGTTGGGGATTTAGCTCAGTGGTAGAGCGCTTGCCTAGCAAGCGCAAGGCCCTGGGTTCAGTCCCCAGCTCTGAAAAAAAGAAAAAAGAATGGTGTCTAACCAAATGCTGTGGATACAGGCACGGCTGCCACATAGCCAGTTTGGAGCAACTGTCATAGGTGTTACTCTGTGCTGGTACTCAGCAGCTCTTTTTGTTTTGTTGACTTCACAATCTGTGGCCTTCTTAAAGACAACCATGGCACTAACGTCACTGTAGTTTAAGACAGGGCATGACTGAGGGTAGGCTGGGATTGGGCTTACCCATGGATTTAAAAAAGAGGACACTTTTGGGAAGAACTACATGCTGGCTGGGAAGAAATTTTCAAGCTGGGCATGGTACTCACACCTGTGATCACTATGAACTAAGGCAGGAGGATTGCTATGAATGTGGGACCAGCCCCGTGATAGCTTGCCTTACAAAACAAAAACAAAAAAATCAAAAGGAAGGAAGAGGGGAGGAGGGCGGGGTGGAGTAGGATGGGGGAGAAACACAACTGCTCTAACGCTTCTAGCGCACAAGGAATCCTACAGGTGTCTGCCAGCCAGTGCAGCTTGGGCAACAAAAGGTTTCCACAGAGTCTCATCCACCATCTCCTAGCCTTATCCACCATCTCACCGCAGGCAAATGTAGGAGCTCAGCTGGGCCTGCTAGCATCCCTTAAACTGTGGAGAGTAGCAAATACACTGTTTTAAGCTGCTAAATTTTGGAGGGCATGGTGGTATAAATGAGATATCCCCTATAGTCTCGGGCATTTGAAGACTTTTTCTCAGTTGGTGGTGCTGGCTGGAGAGGGGTAGGAGATGTGGCCTTGCTGGAGGAAGTGTGTTTTGAGAACAGGTTTAGAGGTTTTAAAACCCATGTGTCATTCCTAGTCAGCTTTCTGTTTTGAGCTTGTGATTTAAGATGTGAGTTGTCAGCATGCTGCTCCAACCTTCATGCCTGCCTGCTGCCATGCTTCCCCACTGTGATAGTGAGGGACTCCTATTCCTACTGAACCATAAGCTTGAATAAAGCCTTTCTTCTCTAAGTTGCCTGGGCCATTACACAAACAATTAATACAGAGGGATTTTTACCTAGAAATAGATACCCGGAACCCAATACAATCCCAGATGTGCTTACTTACAAATACACCAACAGTTTAATTCCAAATGAATGTTTCCCATGAGGATGTGCTAATCCTTCTCAATATGCTTAGCGTGAAGGACATAGGACAGGCACAGTGACATGCTTTTAGTTCCAGCCATCAGGAGGTGGAGACAGGCAGATCTCTTAGTTCGAGGCCAGCCAGGGCTACATAGTAAGATTCTGTCTCAAAACAAAAACAAAAACAAACAAAACAAAACAAAACCCACCACTACTACCACCATCACCACCACCATCATCACCACCAAAACCCAAAAACCTCTGAACGTGCTTGGCACTTAGAACTTGAGGCCTGTATTAGTTACTTTCTATCACTGTGATAAAACACCACTTTAGCCAGGTATGGTGGCTCAGCATTTGAGAGGCAGAGACAGGTGGATCTTTGAATTCAAGGCCAGTCTGGTTTACAGAGTGAGTTCCAGGACAGCCAGGCTATTATACAGCACAACCCTGTCTTGAAAACCCCAAACCCAAAAAGCCCAAAGACCAAACCAACCAACCAACCAACCAACCAACCAACCAACTGGGTCTACACTTTCAGAGGGTCAGAGTCCATGATGGCAGAACAAAGGCACAGTGGCAGGAGCAGCTGAGAGCTCACATCTAGAGCTGTAAGCAGGAGGCAGACAGCTATTCTGGGAATGGTGCTAGTCTTTTGAAACCTCAAAGCTCATTCATAGTGACATATCTCTTCCAAGACCCCCTTCCCAAGTCCTTCCCAAACAGTTCCATCTATGTATGTGTGACTCTGTCACCCTCACTCATTTAACATTGAAATATATGAGCCTACAGGAGCCATTTTTACTCAAAGCAGCACAAGGTCTTTGGTCCATAGAACACAAAGAAGTGCTACAGAAAGAAGTGATAAGGACCATGGTCCTTGAAAAAGCGTCATCCTGTAAGGTAGCTAAGGGACAGAGCAGTTGGAGCATTCTAGAAGGCAGCAGTGATGGGACCTCAGAAGAAGCCCCTACTGGTGAGTGATCCGCAGCTGACATTTCTCAGTGTTTTATACAGTTTAAAGTGCTACTTGTTAAAATTCCTTTCCAAGAATCAGCTGCTTCTGGAGGCCTAGAACAGTCACATGGTTTTTGAGAGACTCACTTAGAGAATTGTGCAAAGAGACCTTCTGGGCCTGTTGCCTAAGATTCCTTGAGCTACAAAGGTGACTGGAACAGAGCCATCATGTTCTTGGTGAGTTTTCAGTGGGCCGGTGCTGGCTCGAGGCTCAATAATCAGACAGGTTAAATGAGTCAGGGTCACAGACTCATATACACAAGACATTCCAGACTTCCATTTATTACTGATTCTCAGAAGAAAAGACCAGGTGATTTCTTAGAAGAGCTGATAAGATACAAAGAATCTGTCCAGGTGTCAAGGCTTCCTTAAAGACTGATACAGGAGATGTTTTCTTCTCTTACCCCATGCTTGAGCAAAAGTACTCAGAAAACTTACCTGATGGGTGAGCTATGCCTTTGAAGCCCTGAAACTGAGTAGCCTGGAGTCAGGTAGCTCATGAGATTGAAAAGCTCATGAGATTCATGTTGTATTGAGTTCCACCTTAGCTAACTAGATAGGGTGTCACATCCTTGTGTGGAACCAGGCAAAAAATACAGTATGCCAGTAACAGACATGGTAGTGGCTGGACCAGACACCATATGTACCTCTAGGCTTTACTGACACCCTAGACATTAATATCAAGGATTCCTGATCTGTTTCCAGTTGGTCCCAGAGCATGTAATAAATTGTTTTTGTTACTCAGGAGTAATGGCAGAAGCCTGTCATCCCAGCACTCTGGAAGCTGAGGTAAAAGATCAGGAATTGTACACCAGCAGGACCACACTGTGAGACCCCCATCTCCAAAACAGACTAACTAACTAAATATTTTTGGCTGAGTATCTTGTCATATATGTCCAGGCGAGATCAGGAGTTCAATACCAGCCTGGGATAAGGAAAACCCTGTTTCAAAAACAAAAATAAAATCTTTTTTTTTCAAAAAAAAAATAAATAAAAATAGTTTTTCAAGGTTTTCTGTAAAATCATGTACAATAGCAACTCTACTGTCCATGTTGCTAAGGGGTTCCACACGGGAAGAACTTATAGGGGACAAAGGTGCTTACAGCTATCTTGGTGCTAGCATATCAAATAAAACCGAAGGACCTTGGAGGAATATTTTCTACTTGTCCTTGTAATGAGGCCAAGAAATAAGACAAGAAGGTTGTGATACTCAATTAACTACCAAGCAAGATTTTCCTGCCATTAAAAGGCAGGTTAACCATGCTACAATCCACAGACCCAAAGAGGGCCCAAAGGAGGATGTATGAATCTCAGCCAGAAGGGGAAAGTAAGTAGTTATCAGCGGTGGGTAGATGGAGGGAACTGGGTAGAAGGAGTGACGAGGGGAAGAAGGAAGGTGATCAGGTGGGGAGAGGGGCAGGAGAGGGCTAGGAAATGAGCAGGCAGGAGAGGAGAAGTCTTTGGTGACTAGCTGGAGTCCCAGGATGGAAGGGGATACTGGGAGTCTATGGGGGTGACCCTAGCTTGGATTCTACCAGAGGGAGATATAAAGCCTGATGTGGCCACCTCCTGTACCCAGGCAGGATTTCCAGAGTAGGGAAGGGGACATCACTATACCAACCAAACCTTCATCCCAAAATTTATCTTGCCTACAAGATGTGCAGGGATAAAGGTGGAACAGAGACTGAGAGAACAGCCAACCAATGACTGGTCCAACTTGAGACCCATCCCATGTGAGAGAGCCAACCCCTGACGCTATTACTGATGCTCTGCTATGCTTGCAGACAGGGGCCTAGCGTAACTGTCTCCTGAGAGGCTTCATTCAGCAGCGGATGGAGGCAGATAAAGAGACCACAGCCAAACATCAGGCTGAGCTCAGGCAGTCTTGTGGAAGACTGGAGGATGGAAGTGAGCAAGCCAGAGGGGTTAAGGACACCACAAGAAGACCTACAGAGTCAACTGACCTGGGCACATGCGGGCTCACAGAGATTGGGCCACCAACCAGGAAGCATGCAGGAGCTGGACCTAGGCCCCCTCCACGCATTTATAACAAATGTGCAGCTTTGTCTTCCAGTGGGTACCCTAACAAGTGGAGGGGGGATGTCTCTGACTCTGTTCCCTGCCACTGGATCTCCTTCCCTCTACCTGGACTGCCTTAGTGGAAGAGGATGTGTCTAGTCCTGCTGCAACTAGATGCCCCAGGGTGGGGTGGTACCCAAGGGGGGGCTCCGTTTCTCTGAGAGAAAGGGAGGAGGCAATGGGGGGATTTGTAAAGATGGGACTGTGAAAAGAGGAGAGACAGGGGCAGTGATCCAGATATAAAGTGAATAAAAAATAAATTATTGGAAAAAATAAAGACAGGTTAACAAAAAGTATAATTGTTCAGTAACCCTTTGTGGAGCACAACAAAAGAGAGCTACTACCTATAGTGCTCTACTTATAGTTTACACTTCTGGACACACTAATGTTCCAGGATCTTCAGAAAACTCATCACCCCAACACGTGTCAGAAGTGTGTATTAGTCAGAGTTCTCTAGAGGTTCGGAACTGAAAGAATAGAGATAGATCTGTCTGTCTGTCTGTCTGTCTAACATCTGTCTATAAAGGGGATTTCTTAGTGTGGCTCGCAGGCTGTGGTCAGCTAGTCTAACAATGACTGTCTACCAATGGAAACTCCAAGAATTCAGTTGTTTAGTCCATGAGGCTGGGCATCTCCACTGGTCTTCATTATATACCAGACTACTGAAGCAGTAGGCTCTAATGCCAGCGAAGGAATGGACTTGCCAGTGAGGAGAGAGCAGAGAGAGTAGGCTCCTTCCTGTTGTTTCTATAGGCTGCAAGCAGAAGGTGGGGCCTGGATTAAAGGTAGATTTTTTCCCACCTCAAAAGATCTGGATTAAAAGTGTCTTCTCACTTCAAATGATTTAGTTAAGAAAAACAAACAAAAACAAACAAACCGGCACAGGTGTACCTAGCCGCCTGGATTTTAGTTAATTCCAGCTGTAGTCAAGTTGACCACCAAGATTAGCCATCTCAAGTGGTTTTGTTATTTGGTGCTGGGCATTGAGCTTAGAATCTGATTCAGGTCAGAAGATAGCGATGATGATTTCCATGGATAGGAGGAAGGGAATGCATGTGGGAATGAAGGAAGGAAGAAAGGAAGAAAGGAAGGAATTGTATTGAGCCTTTAAAAGTACTCTAGAGGCTAGGGAGGTAGCTCAGTTGGTAAAGTGCTTGCTGGTCAAGCATGAAGGCCTGAGTTCAATCCCTGACGCACATGGAAAGGCTGGGTTTGGTGGTGTGAGTCTGTAATTGCACAGTTGGGATGGTGAGTCAGACGAGCCCTGGGGCTCACTGCTAACCAGCCTACTGTGATTGACGACATTCGGGTCCAACTGACAGTCCCTAGCTCAAGAAACAACATGGGTGCTTTCCTGAGGAACAACACCGAAGACCTCCACGCTCCACACATACACATGGAGGTCACTCCCTATGTGAATGCACACAAACACAGATAAAAACCAATTAAAATAAAAAATCTGTTCCCACTACTCTTCACAAACAAACCCCAGAAGGCATTTTAAAGGTACATTGCATTTAAAGGCTCTAGATAATTTTTGTTATTTATCTATTCAGTTAGGTTTTTTTTCTTCTTTTCTTTTTTTTGGAGCTGGGGACCGAACCCAGGGCCTTGCGCTTGCTAGGCAAGCGCTCTACCACTGAGCTAAATCCCCAACCACTCAGTTAGTTTTTTTTTTTTTCAAGACCACATTTCTCCATGTAGCCCTGGCTGTCCTGGAACTCCCTACACTTTGTAGAACAGGCTGACCTCAAGCTCACAGAGATCCTCCTGTTTCTGCCTCCTGGTGATAAGATTAAAGATGTGGGCCACCACTCCAGGCCTGAATAATGTTTAATTTTGAGACAATATATCCTATCCCGGGCTGGCCTCCAACTCCCTGAGTATCAGAGGATGACTTTGAACTTCTGACCCTCTTGTTTACACTTCTATTTTAGGTATGCACCACTGCTTCTAGCCAGTGAGGTGCTAGGGATGGAACTGTGCTTTCTGTATGCGAAGGAAGCATCCCACCAACGGAACTACATATATTCTAGCCCTCCGGAGAGATCTTAATTGCCTTGATGTGGTGGCTTGAATAAGAATGGCCCTATAGGCTCATATATATGAAGTTTTATTTTGTTTCATTTTGTTTTTTGAGACAGCGATTCTGTGTGGTCTTTGCTGTCCTGGAACTTGCTCTATAGACGAGGCTGGCCTTGAACTCACAGAGATCTGCCTGCCTCTGCCTCCCAAGTGCTGAGATTACTGATGTGTATCACCACTGCCCAACTGGAACTCTTTGAAAGGATTAGATAGTTTAGAAGGTGTAGCCTTGTTGTAGTAAGTGTGGCCTTCTTAGAGGAAGTATGTTACTGGGGGTGGGCTCTCATCCCCCCTCCTGCAGATCAGGATGTAGAACTGTCAACTACTTTCCCAGCTCCATGCTTGCCTATCTACAATGTTCAGAACCATGATAATGGACTTACCCCTGAAACTGTGAGCAAGCCCCTAATTAAATGGTCATAGTGTCTTTTCATAGCAATAGAACACTGACTAAGACACTTGAGGTTCCCACCAATCATGATGTGAGACATGTTTTAAGGAGTAGAGATTGTATGTAGAAAACAAATACAGGGCCAGAGAGATGACTGTCGTGGACAGAAGTGCTTGCTGCCAAGCCTGACTACCTGAGTTCAGTCCCACGGATCTGAAGAGAGATCTGGCTTCCAAAAGTTGTCCTTTAACCTCCACACTGGTGTGGTATCTTTTCAAACGTAATTTAAAAAATTTGTGTGTGTATGTGTGGTGAGAGGCTTTCTGGGAAGATGCAACAACACATCACACACACACACACACACACACACACACACACACACACACACACACACACACACACACACCTACTCACCCAGAAAGAAAACCCAGATCAGACCAAAGTAATAACTGGACATTTTGTCTACCCAGTGTGTTTTCACTAGAATTACTAACAGGAGTATGGGAGGGCTGAAGGAGCAGGCACCTGCATCACGGAAAAGTCCACCAGAGATGACTCATACAAGCTGTGTCCATAGTGCTCTCTATACAACTTGCAGACATCTATCTCCACAGGTCTGAGAGATCTCTTCTCTGCAGCCCCCACCCCAACTCCTATCACAGTCTCCTCCCCCAGTAGCTGTTTGCTGCTTCTAGAAAGCTGGTTGGGGCCTCTGAGAATTTTAAATTTCCAGCTTTCCCAAAGTAAAGTTTATCTCCTGGGGAGATAAGATTGTCTCCAGGTCATTTTGTCCCGTAGCTTGTAGCAACTGGAAATCTGTCACAAAGTTCCTTCAAGCCTCCCTTCTGACTGTTCCCTACTGTTCCCTATGAGGCTGGCCTCCATTTCTAGAGCTACATTGTTCAGTGAACCTTCTAGAAGTGGAGTTTCCCTTGGAGACTGGTGGGCCTGGTTTTCCCCACCCTGCATGACTCCTTAGGAGGCTCATCCATACATAGTGTTGTATATATTAAGACAATTGAGGACCAGACACTTGCTGTTCTTGCAGAAGACTAAGGTTCAGTTCCCAGAACCTATGTAGTACCTCACAGCCATCTGTAAGTCCAGTACCAGGGAGCAATGCCCTTTTCTGACCTCCACAGATGCCAGGCACCCACATGGTGCCCATACAGACATGCAGGCAAAATAACCATGCACATGAAATAAATAAACCAAACGTTTTAAATCAATCTCTCTCTCTCTCTCTCTCTCTCTCTCTCTCTCTCTCTCTCTCTCTCTCTCTCTCTCTCGTCTTTGGTGTTTATGTATATGGTAGTGCATTCCACAGGCATGGGTTTGGAGGCAGGGGAAAACTTGTGAGAATTGGTTTTCTCCCTCTACCATGTGGGTTCTGGGGCTCAAGTCAGGATTGTCGGCAAATATCTTTACCTACTAAGTCATCTCACTGGCTTTTCTTTTAAAGCCTGGGTCTCCTTTTCACTCTGTATCCCAGGCTGACCTCCAACTTGGGGCAATCCTCCTGCCTCAGCCTTTCAAGTGTTGGCATCACAGACAGAATCACTACTCTCAGTCCCCACAGGTCTGCCTTTTATTGCTGAGTCATCTATGTTATGAATATGTCAGGTAGGTGGTGGTGGGGAGGGGTGAGAGGTGGGGTGGTGGGGAGAGGAGGTGGGGGGGTGGGGAGGGGTGAGAGGTGGGGTGGGGGAGGGTGGGGTGGTGGGGAGGGGGTGAGAGGGGTGGGGAGGGAGAGGTGGGGGGGGGTGGGAGAGGGGTGGTGGGGAGAGGAGAGGTGGGGTGGGGGAGGGTGAGAGGTGGTGGGGGAGTGAGAGGGTGGGGTGGGTGGGGAGAGGAGAGGTGGTGGGGGAGGGGTGGGAGAGGGGTGGGGGAGGGGTGAGAGGTAGGGGGTGGTGGGGGGGGTGAGAGGGGGGTGGGAGGGGTGGGGAGGTGGGGTGGTGGGGTGGGAGAGGTGGGGTGGGGGGTGGGTGAGGAGGGGGTGGTGGGGAGGGTGAGAGGTGGGTGGAGTGGTGGGGAGGGTGAGGAGGTGGGGGGGTGGTGAGGGAGGTGGAGGTGGGTGGGGAGGGTGAGGGGTGGGGTGGTGGGGAGGGTGAGGAGGTGGGGTGGGGTGGGGGGGGGTGAGTGGGGTGGGGTGGTGGGGAGGGTGAGAGGTGGGGTGGGGTGGTGGGGAGGGTGAGAGGTGGGGTGGTGGGGGGTGACCATTTGTCCTCTGAAGGACATTATAAGATAATTGCAGTTTCAAGCTATTACAGATAACACCGTTACAAACATTTGTGTAGGAGGATTTGTGTGAAAATAAGTTTTTATTTCTCCGGGACGAATGCCCAAAAGTACAAATGCTGGGTCATAAGATAAATCTATTTTCAGCCTTAACTGAATGGCCAAATTTTTCCAGTGTCAGTATCGTTTTCCCTTCCCTCCAGCAAGTAACCCAGTTTCCCTACAGTCTCTCTAGCATTTGGTAGTGTCAGCATTTTTCATTTTTGTCAGTTGATTGTGACGTCATATTGTAGTTGTTTGGTCTGATATTTGAGACAGGGTCTTACACAGCGGAGACTGGCTCCTGGGCCTGCCTCCTAAGTGCTTAGACTACAAGTGTCCTCAGTTTTTTTAGTTTTTAAATTTTTTAAAATTTTTTCCCCATCTTTATTAAATTGGGTATTTCTTATTTACATTTCAAATGTTATTCCCTTTCCCAGTTTCCAGTCCAACATCCCCTTAACCCCTCCCACTCCCCTTCTCTATGGGTGTTCTCCACCCCATCCTCCCCCCATTACCGCCCTCCTCCCAAGAATCACATTCACTGAGGGTTCAGTCTTGGCAGGACCAAGGGCTTCCCCTTCCACTGGTGCCCTTACTAGGCTATTCATTGCTACCTATGAGGTTGGAGCCCAGGGTCAGTCCATGTGTAGTCCTTGGGTAGTGGCTTAGTCCCTGGAAGCTCTGGTTGCTTGGCATTGTTGTTCATATGGGGTTTCGAGCCCCTTCAAGTTCTTCCAGTTCTTTCTCTGATTCCTTCAACGGGGGTCCTATTCTCAGTTCAGTGGTTTGCTGCTGGTATTCACCTATGTATTTGCTGTATTCTGGCTGTGTCTCTCAGGAGAGATCTACATCCGGTTCCTGTCAGCCTGCACTTCTTTGCTTCATCTATCTTATCTAGTTTGGTGGCTGTATATGTATGGGCTACATGTGGGGTATGTGGGGGCTGTATATGTATGGGCTACATGGGTGTTCCTTCAGCCTCTGTTCTAAACTTTGCCTCTCTATTCCCTCCCAAGGGTATTCTTGTCCCCCCCTTTTTTGGGGGGTTCTTTTTTTTCCGGAGCTGGGGACCGAACCCAGGTCCTTGCGCTTCCAAGGCAAGGGCTCTACCACTGAGCTAAATCCCCAACCTCTTGTTCCCCTTTTAAAGAAGGAATGAAGTATTCGCATTTTGGTCATCCTTCTTGAGTTTCATGTGTTCTGTGCATCTAGGGTAATTTGAGCTTTTGGGCTAGTATCCACTTATCAGTGAGTGCATACCATGTGTGTTTTTCTGTGGTTGGGTTACCTCACTCAGGATGATATTTTCCAGTTCCCTCCATTTGCCTATGAATTTCATAAAGTCATTGTTTTAGATAGCTGAGTAATATTCCATTGTGTAGATGTACCACATTTTCTGTATCCATTCCTCTGTTGAAGGGCATCTGGGTTCTTTCCAGCTTCTGGCTATTATAAATAAGGCTGCGATAAACATAGTGGAGCACGTGTCTTTTTTTATATGTTGGGGCATCCTTTGGGTGTATGCCCAAGAGAGGTATAGCTGGATCCTCAGGCAGTTCAATGTCCAATTTTCTGAGGAACCTCAAGACTGATTTCCAGAATGGTTGTACCAGTCTGTAATCCCACCAACAATGGAGGAGTGTTCTCTTTCTCCACATCCTCGCCAGCATCTGTCACCTGAGTTTTTGATCTTAGCCATTCTCACTGGTGTGAGGTGAAATCAGGGGTTGTTTTGATTTGCATTTCCCTTTATGACTAAAGATGTTGAACATTTCTTTTAGGTGTCAGCCATTCGGCATTCCTCAGCTGTGAATAGTTTTTAAATTTTTAAGTAAGGTCAAACTATGTTGCCCTGGCTGGATTAGAACTCCCAGTGTAGAGGGGGCTGGCCTAGAACTCTTAGAGATCTGTAAGCTTATATTTTTTTTTAAAATCAGAAGTTTCCATTTCAGAGATCTGCCTACATTTCTGCAGCTCGTGAATGCTAGGATTCCAGGAATACACAAGTACATCTGGCACACTCTATTCCTCCTCCATCCTTCCTCTTCTTGTTTCTCATTCCTTTTAGTTTCACGCCCCTTTCTGCCCCCCACCCAGTTTCCAGGCATGTCAGAAAACATGTGATACTTGGCTCTGAGATGGATTTACTTCACTTAACACAGTGCTCTCTAGTTCCATCTACTTTCCTGTAAGCAACATATTTCATTCTTTCCAGCGAAGTCAACTTCCACAGGACATCTTTTCTTTATCTGATGAACACCTGAGCTCACTGCATCACTTCAGGCCATTTTCTTTTCTTTCTTTTTTCTTTTGATCTTTTTCTTTCTTTCTTTTTTAATTTTGAGATAGGGTTTCTCTGTACAGCTCTGGCTGTCCTGGAATTTACTATTTACTCTGTAGGCCAGGCTGGCCTCAAACTCACAAAATATTTGCCTGTCTGGGCCTCCAAATGTTGGGTTTAAAGGCCTACAGCACTAAGCTTTTGGTTGGTGTTTGTTTTTTTCTTGACACAGTTTCTTTGTGTAGCCTAGAACTCACTTTGTAAACCTGGCTGGCCATTTTCTAATTAGTGAGTTTTTACAGTTGAGT